>NC_086448.1:649948422-650254558 GCF_028390025.1 Pseudophryne corroboree | reverse complement strand
CATCACCGTCTGCTGTGTCAGAATCGGTATCTGTGTCATCCTGCATAATTTGGGCAAGAGCACGTTTGTGAGAATGTACCGCAGGGGGCCTTGAGGGAGCAGTATCAGACAGTACTGCCATAGAGTACTGCAACACCTGAGTTGCATGCTCAGTCCTTACAACCCTTTCAGAAATCTGAGAAATAGCCCTCCTAGCTGGGATCTGCGCTACAACAGTGCAATCCTGATTACATGGGATGGGATCTTCCTGAGAAGATAAATCCTCTGCAGCATATGAGACAGAGTCTCTAGACATGTTTGCTTGTACACCCCACATACACACAGGGTACAGGGCAGGCAGAGAGACACAGAGATTGGAGCCAACCCACACACAGCACTATATAGGTATAGGGAGACCCTTAACCAGCGCTGACTGTGTCCCTTAATAGGTGACACAGTCTTACACAGCCTCCCCTCCCTTCTACAACCCCCTGGTACCGTACAGATAACTGGAGGTGCTCTGGAGGGACTGCTCTTCCACTGGCAGCGTGTCTGCAGGCAGGAAAATGGCGCTGAACGCTGCTGGGTCCGCTCTGAAGAGAAGCTCCGCCCCCTTAATGGCGCTGTCTTCCCGCTCTTCCAAGATTATACTGGCCTGAGGATTTTTTGCTAGCTGAGATCCGCAGACCCTGACAGGCTTTCTGGTCAGTGTAGGGTTAAGGCGCCGGCTCAGGGCGCTCCACACAGCGCAGCACCTAAGTACCGCTGAGCCTCCCCCGGAGCGGTTAGTACTGCGCTCCTACCCTGTAGCCGCCATCTTCAAACCGGCCCCCCGCTTGCTAGGGGGGTCGGTGACTCACTCGCCACAAACTTCAGCTCTGCAAGGGGGTGGTGGCATGCTGCTGGGGTGAGCGTTCCCCTGCGGTGGGGAGCGATCTATCCCCTCTGGAGCTCAGTGTCCAGTCAGCGGAGACAGTGGCTCAGACCCGGCAGGGCGGACACTGCTCCCCCCCTTAGTCCATCAATGCCTCCCTGTAAAATAAAAACTCTAAAATAAACTTTTACTAAGAAAGCTCTGTAGAGCTCCCCTAGCTGTGACCGGCTCCTCCGGGCACATTTTCTAAACTAAGTCTGGTAGGAGGGGCATAGAGGGAGAAGCCAGCCCACACTGTTAAACTCTTAAAGTGCCAATGGCTCCTGGTGGACCCGTCTATACTCCATGGTACTAATATGGACCCCAGCATCCTCTAGGACGTAAGAGAGAGATATTTAAAGCTGCTGAAAAATCATGAAAGCCAATTTCCAATCACTTGACCAATATAGATGTATGTATGCACCTGAGACTGGTTTGCCTAATTCTTCTGATTCATCCCTCAGCAGCACCATGCATGTGTGTCAGTGGCATCCGGTCTGCCAAAGAATGGTAGAGAGTATACAGTGGCACGCTACTTTCAGCAGATCGGACATCTTCAGCAAAATTGTACAAGTGTGTATTCCTATATCAGGTGTTGTATCTGTGACCTAGGTCTCCAGTAGAATTGTGTCAACAGTCTGGCCACGTTACATTTTAGTCTATGCTGGTATGGCACTTATCGGAGCCAATGTCCTGGCAATAGAAGATAAATAACTGCAAAATGTTCCTTCCTGATTGCTGCAAATTATGCTGATAAGAAATAATTCTGTTTGGGGGCCCCACTTCTACCAATTGGCCTCTATAATAGCAGGGCCTTGCTAGACAGAGCTTACACTATAAATAGGAGGAAAGGCAAAATAGAAAAATGACAATTATTCTACATACAGTATATACACAGTAGAAGAAAGGTTTTCAATTGGTAAATTGAAGCTATGGTGTTGGCCTATTGGTGGTTTATCATATCTCCATTACCGGTTAATTTATCTTTTTTCAGTAATTCTATAAAACAAATTAATTAGGAGCAGCAGGTATTTGATATAGGGGGCCCTTTATCCTCATCATTTATCTTGGTGTGATGTCGCACTACAGGATGTGCATACATCGGCCAGATGTATGAAGTGGCAATGGCAGGGACAGAGGCTCTGAAAGGACCCGACCCCTGCCATGTGCTTGCTTCAGTTCTGGGACTCCTGTGCATACGCTGTCCCGCTGACCACGCATGTGCGGCGCACATTGCCGTGGAGGGTTCTGAGGATTCCTCCCCCGATGATTATTCCGATGTGTAGCCCATAGGTTATAAAGGGCTAACGTTAGCTGCAGGGGGCCAGTCTCCAGAGCTTGGTAAATCTGGCAGCGTCGCATCCCCAATAGAAACTTATGGGGTTTGCACCTGCAGCCGGGAACAAAAGGACTGCAGTAGATGTTGTAGCTATCTGCTGCAATCCCTCATTCATACATATAGGTGATATGAAAAAAATAAGATTTTAAACCTACCGGTAAATCTTTTTCTCGTAGTCCGTAGAGGATGCTGGGGACTCCGTAAGGACCATGGGGATAGACGGGCTCCGCAGGAGACATGGGCACTTTAAGAAAGACTTTGACTCTGGGTGTGCACTGGCTCCTCCCTCTATGCCCCTCCTCCAGACCTCAGTTAGCGAAACTGTGCCCAGAGGAGACTGACAGTACGAGGAAAGGATTTTTGTTAATCCAAGGGCAAGATTCATACCAGCCACACCAATCACACCGTATAACTTGTGATATACTATCTAGTTAACAGTATGAAAAAACAACATATCATCGGCCCAAAACCGATGAAACCATAACATAACCCTTATGTAAGCAATAACTATATACAAGTCTTGCAGAAGTAGTCCGCACTTGGGACGGGCGCCCAGCATCCTCTACGGATTACGAGAAGAAGATTTACCGGTAAGTTTAAAATCTTATTTTCTCTAACGTCCTAGAGGATGCTGGGGACTCCGTAAGGACCATGGGGATTATACCAAAGCTCCCAAACGGGCGGGAGAGTGCGGATGACTCTGCAGCACCGATTGAGCAAACAGGAGGTCCTCCTCAGCCAGGGTATCAAACTTATAGAACTTTGCAAAGGTGTTTGACCCCGACCAAGTAGCAGCTCGGCACAGCTGTAGTGCCGAGACCCCTCGGGAAGCCGCCCAAGACGAGCCCACCTTCCTAGTGGAATGGGCCTTAACCGATTACGGTAACGGCAATCCTGCCGTAGAATGCGCCTGCTGAATCGTGTTACAGATCCAGCGAGCAATAGTCTGCTTTGAAGCAGGGCCGCCAACCTTGTTGGCTGCATACAGGACAAACAGTGCTTCTGTTTTTCTGATCCTAGCCGTTCTGGCCATGTAAATTTTCAAAGCCCTGACCACATCCAGGGACTCGGAATCCTCCAAGTCCCGTGTAGCCACAGGCACGACAATAGGTTGGTTCATATGAAAGGATGAGACCACCTTAGGTAGGAATTGAGGACGGGTCCGCAACTCCACTCTATCCATATGGAAAACCAGATAGTGGCTTTTATGTGATAAAGCCGCCAATTCCGAACTCGCCTAGCCGAAGCCAAGGCTAACAACATGACCACCTTCCAAGTGAGATATTTCAACTCCACTGTGTTAAGTGGTTCAAACCAATGTGACTTAAGGAAACTTAACACCACGTTAAGGTCCCAAGGCGCCACCGGAGGTACAAAAGGAGGCTGAATATGTAGTACTCCCTTCACAAAAGTCTGTACTTCAGGTAAAGAGGCCAATTCCTTTTGAAAGTAAATGGATAAGGCCGAAATCTGAACTTTAATGGAGCCTAATTTTAGGTCCAATTTCACTCCAGTTTGTAGGAAGTGAAGAAAACGGCCTAGATGGAATTTTTCCGTAGGAGCATTCCTGGCCTCACACCAAGAAACATATTTACGCCATATTCGGTGATAATGTTTAGATGTCACGTCCTTCCTAGCCTTTATTAACGTAGGAATAACCTCATCCGGAATACCTTTTTCCGCTAGGATCCGGCGTTCAACCGCCATGCCGTCAAACGCAACCGCTCTAAGTCTTGGAACAGACAGGGACCTTGTTGTAACAGGTCCTGCCTTAGAGGAAGAGGCCACAGATCTTCTGTGAGCATTTCCTGCAGATCCGGATACCAGGTCATTCGTGGCCAATCTGGAACAATGAGTATTGTTCTCACTCCTCTTTTTCTTATTATCCTCAACACCTTGGGTATGAGAGGAAGAGGAGGAAACACATAAACCGACTGGAACACCCACGGTGTCACTAGGGCGTCCCCAGCTACCGCCTGAGGGTCTCTTGACCTGGCGCAATACCTTTGTAGCTTTTTGTTGAGACGGGACGCCATCATGTCTATTTGGGGCAGTCCTCACCGACTTGCAACCTGCGCGAAGACTTCTTGATGAAGTCCCCACTCTCCCGGATGTAGGTCGTGTCTGCTGAGGAAGTCTGCTTCCCAGTTGTCCACTCCCGGAATGAACACTGCTGACAGAGCGCTTACATGATTCTCCACCCAGCGAAGAATTCTGGTGGCTTCCGCCATTGCCACCCTGCTCCTTGTGCCGCCTTGGCAGTTTACATGAGCTACTGCGGTGACGTTGTCTGATTGGATCAGAACTGGTCGATCGCGAAGTAAGATCTCCGCTTGACGTAGGGCGTTGTATATGGCCCTTAGTTCCAGGATGTTGATGTGAAGACAAGTCTCTTGACTTGACCAAAGGCCTTGGAAATTTCTTCCCTGTGTGACTGCTCCCCAACCTCGGAGGCTCGTGTCCGTGGTCACCAGGATCCAGTCCTGAATGCCGAACCTGCGGCCCTCTAGAAGGTGAGCACTTTTCAGCCACCACAGGAGAGATACTCTGGCCCTGGGGGACAGGGTGATCCGCTGATGCATTTGCAGATGTGACCTGTACCATTTGTCCAATAGGTCCCATTGGAAGGTCCTTGCATGGAATCTGCCGTAGGGAATGGCTTCGTATGTCGCCACCATCTTTCCCAGGACTTGAGTGCAATGACGTATTGACACTTGTTTTGGCTTCAACAGGTTCATGACTAGAGTCATGAGTTCCTGCGCTTTTTCTGTCGGAAGAAAAACCCTCTTCTGGTCAGTGTCCAGAATCATGCCCAAGAAGGGCAGATGAGTTGTAGGATTCAGCTGCGACTTTGGAATATTGATAATCCAGCCGTGTCGCTGTAACACAGTCAGTGAAAGTGATACGCTGTTCAGCAACTTCTCCTGTGATCTCACTTTTATGAGGAGATTGTCCAAGTACGGGATAATTGTGACACCCTGTTTGCGCAGGAGCACCATCATTTCCGCCATTACCTTGGTGAAAATTCTCGGGGCCGTGGAAAGCCGAAACGGCAACGTCTGAAATTGGTAATGACAATCCTGTACCGCAAATCTCAGGTACGCCTGATGAGGAGGATATATGGGAACATGCAGGTATGCATCCTTTATGTCCAGAGATACCATAAAATCTCCCCCTTCCAGGCTGGCGATGACCGCTCTGAGCGATTCCATCTTGAACTTGAACCGTTTTAAGTAAAGGTTCAGGGATTTTAAATTCAAAATGGGTCTGACCGAACCGTCCGGTTTCGAGACCACAAACAGAGTTGAGTAGTACCCCTTCCCTCTTTGAAGCAGGGGAACCTCTACCACCACTTGTTGAAGACACAATTTGCGAATCGCATGTAACACTATCTCCCTTTCCAGGGGGGAAGTCGGTAGGGCCGTTTTGAAAAACCGGCGAGGAGGCACCTCTTCGAATTCCAGCTTGTAACCCTGGGAAACAATTTCTATTGCCCAGGGATCCACCTGTGAGTGAACCCAGATGTGGCTGAACAATCGAAGACGTGCCCCCACTGAGGCGGACTCCCTCAGGGGAGCCCCAGCGTCATGCGGTGGATTTTGCAGAGGCTGGGGAGGACTTCTGTTCCTGGGAACTAGCTGTGTTGTGCAGCTTTTTCCCTCTGCCCTTACCTCTGGCAAGAAAGGACGATCCGCGTACTCTCTTGCTTTTATTGGAACGAAAGGACTGCATTTGATAATGAGGCGCTTTCTTAGATTGTGAGGGAATAAATGGCAAAAAATTTGATTTACCTGCCGTAGCCGTGGAGACGAGGTCCGAGAGGCCCTCTCCAAACAATTCCTCACCCTTGTAAGGCAACAACTCCATATGTCTCTTGGAGTCGGCATCACCTGACCACTGTCGGGTCCATAAGACACGCCTAGCAGAAATAGACATAGTGTTTATCCTGGAACCCAGTAAACTAATGTCTCTTTGACAGAGGCATAGCTAGGGTTTTTGGAGCCCAGGGCAAGATGGAAAATGCCCCCCCCCCCAAAAAAAAAAAGCACAAAAAGAAGGATGTGCGCGCGCCGAAGGCGCGTGCTGAAAAAGTGGGCATGGCCACACACCAGAAGGGGTGTGGCCACACTCCAGAAGGGGTGTGGTCACTGAAAATGGCCCACGGTGCCAGTTACATTGCCCCACAGTGCCACATACAATGCCCCACAGTGCCGGATACATGCCCCACAGTGCCAGTTACATTGCCCCACAGTGCCGGATACATTGCCCCACAGTGCCAGATACATGCCCCACTCAGTGCCAGATACATGCCCCACTCAGTGCCAGATACATGCCCCACAGTGCCAGTAACATTGCCCCACAGTGCCAGTTACATAGCCCCACAGTGCCAGTTACATAGCCCCACAGTGCCAGTTACATTGCCCCACAGTGCCGGATACATGCCCCACAGTGCCAGTTACATTGCCCCACAGTGCCAGTTACATTGCCCCACAATGCCAGTTACATTGCCCCACAGTGCCAGATACATGCCCCACAGTGCCAGTTACATGCCCCACAGTGCCTGTTACATTGCCCCACAGTGCCACATACAATGCCCCACAGTGCCGGATACATGCCCCACAGTGCCAGTTACATTGCCCCACAGTGCCGGATACATTGCCCCACAGTGCCAGATACATGCCCCACTCAGTGCCAGATACATGCCCCCCAGTGCCAGTTACATTGCCCCACAGTGCCAGTTACATAGCCCGACAGTGCCAGATACATGCCCCACAGTGCAAGTTACATGCCCCACAGTGCCAGGCCACACTCAGTGCCAGATACATGCCCCACAGTGCCAATTACATGCCCCACAGAGCCAGTTACATTGCCCCACAGTGCCACATACAATGCCCCACAGTGCCGGATACATGCCCCACAGTGCCAGTTACATTGCCCTACAGTGCCGGATACATTGCCCCACAGTGCCAGATACATGCCCCACTCAGTGCCAGATACATGCCCCACTCAGTGCCAGATACATGCCCCACAGTGCCAGTAACATTGCCCCACAGTGCCAGTTACATAGCCCCACAGTGCCAGTTACATTGCCCCACAGTGCCAGTTACATTGCCCCACAATGCCAGTTACATTGCCCCACAGTGCCAGATACATGCCCCACAGTGCCAGATACATGCCCCACAGTGCCAGTTACATGCCCCACAGTGCCAGGCCCCACTCAGTGCCAGATACATGCCCCACAGTGCCAGTTACATGCCCCACAGTGCCAGTTACATTGCTCCACAGTGCCAGATACATGCCCCACTGTGCCAGTTAGATTGCCCCACAGTGCCAGATACATGCGCCACAGTGCCAGATACATGCCCCACAGTGCCAGTTACATGCCCCACAGTGCCAGGCCCCACTCAGTGCCAGTTACATGACCCATTTGGTGCCAGATACATGCCCCACAGTGCCAGTAACATTGCTCCACAGTGCCAGATAGATGTCCCACAGTGCCAGTTACATGCCCCACAGTGCCAGTTACATTGCCCCACAGTGCCAGTTACATTGCCCCACAGTGCCAGATACATGCCCCACAGTGCCAGATAAATGCCCCACAGTGCCAGTTACATGCCCCACGGTGCCAGGCCCCACTCAGTGCAAGTTACATGCCCCATTTGGTGCCAGATACATGCCCCACAGTGCCAGTAACATATCCCCACAGTGCCAGTTATACTGCCCCACAGTGCCAGTTACATTGCCCCACAGTGCCAGATACATGCCCCACAGTGCCAGTTACATTGCCCCACAGTGTCGGATACATGCCCCACAGTGCCGTATACATGCCCCACAGTGCCAGTTACATTGCCCCACAGTGCCAGATACATGCCCCACTCAGTGCCATATACATGCCCCACAGTGCCAGTTATATTGCCCCACAGTGCCAGTTACATTGCCCCACAGTGCCAGATACATGCCCCACTGTGCCAGTTACATTGCCCCACAGTGCCAGATACATGCCCCACAGTGCCAGATACATGTCCCACAGTGCCAGTTACATGCCCCACAGTGCCAGGCCCCACCCAGTGCCAGTTACATGACCCATTTGGTGCCAGATACATGCCCCACAGTGCCAGTAACATTGCCCCACAGTGCCAGATACATGCCCCACAGTGCCAGTTACATGCCCCACTGTGCTAGTTATATTGCCCCACAGTGCCAGATACATGCCCCACAGTGCCAGATACATGCCCCACAGTGCCGATTACATGCCCCACAGTGCCAGGCCCCACTCAGTGCCAGATACATGCCCCACAGTGCCAGTTACATGCCCCACAGTGCCAGTTATATTGCCCCACAGTGCCAGATACATGCCCCACTGTGCCAGTTACATTGCCCACAGTGCCAGATACATGCCCCATAGTGCCAGATACATGCCCCACAGTGGCAGTTACATGCCCCACAGTGCCAGGCCCCACTCAGTGCCAGATACATGCCCCACAGTGCCAGTTACATGCCCCACAGTGCCAGTTACATTGCCCCACAGTGCCAGATACATGCCCCACTGTGCCAGTTACATTGCCCACAGTGCCAGTTACATTGCCCCACAGTGCCAGATACATGCCCCACTGTGCCAGTTACATTGCCCACAGTGCCAGATACATGCCCCATAGTGCCAGATACATGCCCCACAGTGCCAGTTACATTGCCCCACTCAGTGCCAGATACATGCCCCACAGTGCCAGTAACATTGCCCCACAGTGCCAGTTACATAGCCCCACAGTGCCAGTTACATAGCCCCACAGTGCCAGTTACATTGCCCCACAGTGCCGGATACATGCCCCACAGTGCCAGTTACATTGCCCCACAGTGCCAGTTACATTGCCCCACAATGCCAGTTACATTGCCCCACAGTGCCAGATACATGCCTCACAGTGCCAGTTACATGCCCCACAGTGCCTGTTACATTGCCCCACAGTGCCACATACAATGCCCCACAGTGCCGGATACATGCCCCACAGTGCCAGTTACATTGCCCCACAGTGCCGGATACATTGCCCCACAGTGCCAGATACATGCCCCACTCAGTGCCAGATACATGCCCCCCAGTGCCAGTTACATTGCCCCACAGTGCCAGTTACATAGCCCCACAGTGCCAGATACATGCCCCACAGTGCCAGTTACATGTCCCACAGTGCCAGGCCACACTCAGTGCCAGATACATGCCCCACAGTGCCAATTACATGCCCCACAGAGCCAGTTACATTGCCCCACAGTGCCACATACAATGCCCCACAGTGCCGGATACATGCCCCACAGTGCCAGTTACATTGCCCTACAGTGCCGGATACATTGCCCCACAGTGCCAGATACATGCCCCACTCAGTGCCAGATACATGCCCCACTCAGTGCCAGATACATGCCCCACAGTGCCAGTAACATTGCCCCACAGTGCCAGTTACATAGCCCCACAGTGCCAGTTACATTGCCCCACTGTGCCGGATACATGCCCCACAGTGCCAGTTACATTGCCCCACAGTGCCAGTTACATTGCCCCACAATGCCAGTTACATTGCCCCACAGTGCCAGATACATGCCCCACAGTGCCAGATACATGCCCCACAGTGCCAGTTACATGCCCCACAGTGCCAGGCCCCACTCAGTGCCAGATACATGCCCCACAGTGCCAGTTACATGCCCCACAGTGCCAGTTACATTGCCCCACAGTGCCAGATACATGCCCCACTGTGCCAGTTAGATTGCCCCACAGTGCCAGATACATGCGCCACAGTGCCAGATACATGCCCCACAGTGCCAGTTACATGCCCCACAGTGCCAGGCCCCACTCAGTGCCAGTTACATGACCCATTTGGTGCCAGATACATGCCCCACAGTGCCAGTAACATTGCTCCACAGTGCCAGATAGATGCCCCACAGTGCCAGTTACATGCCCCACAGTGCCAGTTACATTGCCCCACAGTGCCAGTTACATTGCCCCACAGTGCCAGATACATGCCCCACAGTGCCAGATAAATGCCCCACAGTGCCAGTTACATGCCCCACGGTGCCAGGCCCCACTCAGTGCAAGTTACATGCCCCATTTGGTGCCAGATACATGCCCCACAGTGCCAGTAACATATCCCCACAGTGCCAGTTACACTGCCCCACAGTGCCAGTTACATTGCCCCACAGTGCCAGATACGTGCCCCACAGTGCCAGTTACATTGCCCCACAGTGTCGGATACATGCCCCACAGTGCCGTATACATGCCCCACAGTGCCATTTACATTGCCCCACAGTGCCAGATACATGTCCCACTCAGTGCCATATACATGCCCCACAGTGCCAGTTATATTGCCCCACAGTGCCAGTTACATTGCCCCACAGTGCCAGATACATGCCCCACTGTGCCAGTTACATTGCCCCACAGTGCCAGATACATGCCCCACAGTGCCAGATACATGTCCCACAGTGCCAGTTACATGCCCCACAGTGCCAGGCCCCACTCAGTGCCAGTTACATGACCCATTTGGTGCCAGATACATGCCCCACTCAGTGCCAGTAACATTGCCCCACAGTGCCAGATACATGCCCCACAGTGCCAGTTACATGCCCCACTGTGCTAGTTACATTGCCCCACAGTGCCAGATACATGCCCCACAGTGCCAGATACATGCCCCACAGTGCCGATTACATGCCCCACAGTGCCAGGCCCCACTCAGTGCCAGATACATGCCCCACAGTGCCAGTTACATGCCCCACAGTGCCAGTTACATTGCCCCACAGTGCCAGATACATGCCCCACTGTGCCAGTTACATTGCCCACAGTGCCAGATACATGCCCCATAGTGCCAGATACATGCCCCACAGTGGCAGTTACATGCCCCACAGTGCCAGGCCCCACTCAGTGCCAGTTACATGACCCACAGTGCCAGGCCCCACTCAGTGCCAGATACATGCCCCACAGTGCCAGTTACATGCCCCACAGTGCCAGTTACATTGCCCCACAGTGCCAGATACATGCCCCACTGTGCCAGTTACATTGCCCACAGTGCCAGATACATGCCCCATAGTGCCAGATACATGCCCCACAGTGGCAGTTACATGCCCCACAGTGCCAGGCCCCACTCAGTGCCAGTTACATGACCCACAGTGCCAGGCCCCACTCAGTGCCAGTTACATGCCCCATTTGGTGCCAGATACATGCCCCACTGTGCCACCACCGACCCCCCCCCCCCCCCCCCCCAGTCACTCACCGGCCGCCTTGTTGTTATGTGAGGAGAGCGCAGCGCAGCGCCTCTCCGTCCCCTCACCGCTCCAGGTCTCCAGCGGCTGTCTGGCGCCGGTTCGCTAGCCAATCAGAGCTCGCGGACCGGCAGCCAATCAGGAGTCGGTTTGCAAGCTCTGATTGGCTAACGCCGGAGACCGGACACAGCACAGCGCTGCTAGTGCAGGCAACGGCGGTGAGGGGAGGGAGAGACGCTGCGCTCTCCTCCCCTCACATTTAGGGTTGACGGGGGCGAGTGGGGCATGATGCCCTGGCCGCCGCCGGCGCCCCCCTCTCCTGGGCCTGCCAAGGTGCCCAGGGCATGTGCCCCACTCGCCCTACCCTAGATACGCCTCTGCTCTTTGAGCATCCCTCATATATAAGACAGCATCTTTTATATGCCCTAGGGTCATTAAAATGGTATCCTTATCAAGGTCTCAATATCCACTGATAAGGAATCTGTCCATGCTGCTACAGCACTACAAACCCAGGCCAACGCAATAGCCGGTCTGAGTAACGTACCAGAATGTGTGTAAATGGACTTCAAGGTAACCTCCTGCTTGCGGTCAGCAGGATCCTTTAGGGTAGCCATATCTTGGGATGGAAGCGCTATCTTTTTTGATAAGCGCGTCAAAGCTTTGTCTACCCTAGGGGAGGATTTCCACCGGATTCTGTCCTGCGACAGGAAAGGATACGCTATCAGAATCCTTTTGGGAATCTGCAGTTTTTTGTCTGGAGTTTCCCACGCTTTTTCACATAATTCGTTCAGCTCATGTGATGAGGGAAAGGTGACCTCAGGTTTCTTTCCCTTATACATGTGTACCCTCGTGTCTGGGACAGGGGGTTCCTCAGTGATATGCAAAACATCTTTTATTGCGATAATCATATATCGAATACATTTAGCCACCTTTGGCTGTAATTTTGCATCATCGTAGTCGACACTGGAGTCTGAATCCGTGTCAGTATCTGTGTCAACTATTTGGGATAGTGGGCGCTTCTGAGACCCCGAAGGTCCAGGCGACATTGGGACAGGCATGGATTGACTCCCTGACTGTACCCCAGCTTCAGTTTTGTCTAATCTTTTGTGCAATAAATTAACATTAGCACTTAAAACATTCCACATATCCATCCAGTCAGGTGTCGGCACTGCCGACGGAGACCTAACATTCATACACTCCCCCTCCTCCTTAGGTGAGCCTTCGATCTCAGACATGTCGACACATGCGTACCGACACACTACACACACACAGGGAAGCTCTTTTCTGAAGACAGGTTCCCCACCAGGCCCTTTGGAGAGACAGAGAGAGAGTATGCCAGCACACACCCCAGCGCTATATTCTTTCACCATGTGTTAAGCAGGGGAGAGTCCGGGGAGCTTCCTCTCAGCGGTGCTGTGGAGAAAAATGGCGCTGGTGAGTGCTGAGGGAGAAGCCCCGCCCCCTCGGCGGCGGGCTTCTGTCCCGCTCAAATTTCTCAATAACATGGCGGGGGCTCTTTATATACATGTACAGTGCCCAGCTGTACATGTATATATCTATATATGCCACAGGAGAGGTCCATATTGCTGCCCAGGGTACCCTCCCTGCGCCCTGCACCCTTACAGTGACCGAGGTGTGTGGGGTGAATGGGAGCAATGGCGCACAGCTGCAGTGCTGTGCGTTACCTCTATGAAGATCAAGGTGTCTTCTGCCGCCTCTGATGTTCTTTTCCTCAATACTCACCCGGCTTCAATCTTCCGGCTCTGCGAGGAGGACGGCAGCGCGGCTCTGGGACGGACGGCTAGGGTGAGACCTGCGTACCGATCCCTCTGGAGCTAATGGTGTCCAGTAGCCTAAGAAACAGAGCCCTGAAACTCAGAGAAGTGGGTCTGTTTCTCTCTCCTCAGTCCCTCGATGCAGGGAGTCTGTTGCCAGCAGGCTCCCTGAACATAAAAAACCTAACTAAAATGCTTTCTTTACAGGAAACTCAGCAGAGCTCCTGAAATGCACCCAGTCTCCACTGGGCACAGTATCAAACTGAGGTCTGGAGGAGGGGCATAGAGAGAGGAGCCAGTGCACACCCAGAGTCAAAGTCTTTCTTAAAGTGCCCATGTCTCCTGCGGAGCCCGTCTATCCCCATGGTCCTTACGGAGTCCCCAGCATCCTCTAGGATGTTAGAGAAATAGTGGTTAACCCCGAAAATATTTTTTTGCTAAATGGGCCCCACAGTGTTTTCATTTCTTGTTTAATCTGCACATAGGGCCTAATTCAGCATGGATCGTAGATGTGCAAAAAACGCACATGTATCATCCATTTCTCTGACATGCGGGGGGACCCCCAGCACAGGGTAAGTCCGCCACGTATGCCGGATCCAGCCCCCCCCCCGCAAACATGTGATCGCATCGCACTACTTTCGTATGTTTATGGTAGACCTCTGCCTACGCAGCCTAGCTGGGAAGGCAGACAACTACCCGCCATGTTTTGGGTCGCAGTGGTTGCATCTGATGTCAAGCAGTTGCAGCGGCCCGCCCAGCAAACAGTCTGGACACGCCTGGGTTGTCCAGACCATGACCCGAAAATGCTTTCGCGACACCCCCTCCCTGCCCCTCAAATGCCTCTTGCTGCCAGTCAGGCAGAGGCGTTCGCAGATGTGAGATGCCGTCGCATCTCCCAGTGTGCTCACACGCAGTGCGGCTGCTGCACGTGTGCACACTTCACAGGGCTTAGTCTTTTACCTTTATTTTTATATTTAATATACTGTAGTGTTGAATAGACCTGTCTCTCAGCTATTTTCTATATAGAACCCAAATCAAGTGGCTTTGGGGGGCAGATGGCAGTGTCTTGTGTACAGTTGTCATGAGAGTGGGGGTAAAAGGAAATATATAAAAGGAAAGGAAGCCCCACACCCTACAGAATTGCAAGCAAGAACAAATAAGCTTTTTCTCCCATAACTAGCCACAATGTGCAAAATGCACATAGGGTAAGACTCAATCTAGCACATTGATGTGCGACCGCTCCTATTAATAGTGGGAGAAAAGTCATGTGAGCGTGTGGGTAACCGATGGACCCTCTCAGCTAACTTAGGGGCATCTGCATGAAGCCTGTTTTAGTTAAATCATCAGAAAACTACATTTTCCAATTGATTTTAAATTCTGAGGCTATGTAACAACATCCTACTGCAGGAAATATTATATTAATCTCCTGAAAAGGGTTAATTAGTGCTGCATACCACAATCCCCATTATACACAGTGTCAGAAGTTTCAGTGGAGTCTTTTGAAAATGCAGAAGACTCCTCCACTGTGTCAGGCTGTATTGCACAGGGACAGCTGGTTCTCATAACTGCTATCCCTGAAGAAACAGTTGCGAAAATTATGTTAAACTCTCAATACACTCCACGATACAGATTGTTATATAGGCATATTAATCTCTACTTCAATTGAATCTCTCCTGTGTTGCCCTCTGAACTTTGCTGTCATAGACACACGCCTATTTTGCCTCTTTGGTATAATACAGCCTCAACCAAATGGTCTTCCATGTTGGAGAAAGAATGAGTAGGTGCGATACAATTATTAGCCAACCACAATCATGGGTTAATCTACGCTAATTTGATTGAATGAGAACTTCAGACAGAGTGGGAGAATAGGAGTGTCTGCTGAAGTACCTAGGGGGTTATTCAGGGGATTGACAGGCAGAGGCGTTCACGGGGCGGGGACGCAGCGTTGCAGGGGTGGGATGCAACAAATGAGGGTGGAGCTGCACCATTTTCGAGGGGGATGCGTGACGTCACATGCAGCCGCTCCAAAGGAAAAAATGGCGGTGGTGTGCCTGCCTTCGCAGCCAGATTGCGAAGGCATGGGGGTCATCCACAGTTGTTGCGACCGCAATTAAATTGCAGTCACAGCCGGAGGGTGGGATGGTCAGCATGCTGGGTGGCCCCAAGCATGCAGTACAGTACAAACGATTGCAGATTCTGATAAAAAGCAGAATCTGCAATCCAACCTGAGTCAGGTCCAAAGGGCATAATTCAGTAAGGACCTTTTGAACTCAAGCTGGGGGCGCCCATCGCAAGGAAAGGTCGCCCAGCATGCTGACCGCCGCCTACGCCCCTTTATCAAGCAGAAATTGCAATCCCATCGCAATTTCTGTTTGATAGAAATTAAGGTTGCCTCCTGTGCCCGCAGGAGGCCCGCCATCTTTCTGATCGTGGCGGCTGCATGTGACTTCACGCAGCCACCACGATCACATCCCTTTCACGCCCGTTTGCGTCCCCACGCTCCACATTTTTAGGCCACGCCCCCACAACGCTCCATCTCCGCCTAGGAAATGGAGACTTGCCACCCTGCGAATGTCTCTGCCTGTCAATCCGGACGGGAGCTGGGCATGCGCCTGCATCCTTTTAGCAATTTTTGCGGTTGGATCGTGTTTTGCGATCCAGCCTGAATTAGGCCCATAGTGTAAAACAGCAATGACAGTTTGCTGAGAACACTTATAAGGAAACACGCTTTGTGTGATTTATAGCCTATAACAATTGTTGACAAGTTTAACCCTTCAGTTCCAGGGCAGACTGCTGCTGTCCATCGCATCATGTCAATTTCAAACGACTTGCTTGATAAGTTTCAGATATTGACATAGCTTAGACCTAGAGCAAATCAGCAGTAAGAGTGAACAAGTGATGGGACAACTGTATAAATACTTGTATACAGGCCAATCTCATCACAATGTATGAATAACATGAATGCCCACCCAGTTTACAAACTTAAATATATAAAGCAAGATAAACGGTGTGCTGCCAGTTAGGAAAAAAAGGGATAATAAAACAAAAATAAAACAAAAGTAATAATGTTAAAAGATGTGTAGATTTTATGTTCATGCTAAATCTGGGGAAAGATATTTACATTGCACAAACATTCCGCAGGGTTTTGTGCATCTATATGAATCTTGAGCCAGAGGGGTCATATAGATTATTCCACATTCATCAGTGGTAATGTGCTTCATACATGGGGCAACTGAGCAATCTGACAGTGACAGGTAGCTAGCCATGACAGTGCTTAGAAATGAAAAGTAAAGTTGATAGAAGGTGATTAGGAAGTGCAGAATTGCAGTAATAATAAATCAGTCTCACAGCTGCTGCACCAACAAGTGTCATGCATGTGATCATTGGGAACACTGACAGCCTTTTATGCATGAAACCACACTGACAAAAAGACACAAGTGGCAACATATCAGATGTGTCTAGCAGACTTCCAGCAGGAGAAGATGTAGAGGGGGAGGCAGGACCACTCCTCACAGCACCACACCAACACACACAGAAAGTTTGCCCATTGCATGGGGAAGGTGGGGTGGCTCTTCCACATGATACATCTGCAGGCATGAGAGGGATGTGTGGTGGCAATTTCTCTTTGTGCGGGCGGAGAGGAAAGGGATAAGAGTTTATTTTTTGTCATCTTCCCGAGACAGCTACTCATTCATCCAGATCACAGCTAAAAAAAAATTTAAAAAAATAAAAAATAAAAAAAACCTGGTGGCAGAAATGAGCAGTTTCGGCTGAGCAGCAGCAGAGTCGCCAGCCTGTGAAGGCAGAGAGAAATTGACTAATTAGCAATGCGCACTAAAACTTGACGGTTCTTTATAGAGAGAGAGATGAGAGAGGGATGAGGAAAGGGAGGAGGAGAAGAGGAGGGGGGAGCACTTGCTTTCCCCCCTTTCTTTCTTCCAAAGATGTTGGAAATCGCAGTCATTTACGCTCGGCAATTTTTACAATAGCCTTGAGCCATAATTTTGCGAGGCTCCTCAGCATCCATCCCCCTTGCATGGTCTCTCACCACTGGCCATGCACGACCGTCTCTCTCCCCAACCGTGGATTTCCTATTACTCTCGTTACGACTCACTGAGCCCCAGGCCCAAGGATAATGATGTGTTGTTTCTTGGTAGCATAATTTGTCACACGTACATTTTTTTCCCCCTTCTTCTTCTTCTCTTGCAGAAAGCTCTGCTCACTCTCCCTCTCTCCTTCCTGCTCTCTCCTTCCTCCTCTCTGCCTCTGACATTAGCCCCTCATGCTTCTATACACACACATACACACATATAGATATATATTATTACTATTGTAATTCACCATGATGAAATGATGTGCGGGAGAACAAACAGTGCAGCAGAGTGACTGGCTGGAGTTTGGGAAGAAGAAGAAGAAAAAGAAGAAGAAGCTTTCCCCTCTCTGGATCACGCTGCAGACTTCTATAAAGGGAAGGAGTGGAATAATCCCATTTGGGGTGGGAGGCTGAAGTGAACCCTATACTTTGGCATCTGGTTGACAGCAGGTAAGGTCCTGTCTGTGCATGGTGTGTGCCACTGCCAGTGGTAGCGCTGCTCTCTGGGTGTACAGACACCGTGCAGGCTGGAGAGGTAGAGGCTGGAATTGTTTACAGTAAACTCTAAATTACAGAAAGAAGGGGAGGGGAGGGGGAAAGTGACCGGCTGCAGGGGAGAGTCAGTGTCTATCTGCTGAAAGTAACCTGGGATACTAACAGCACCGTTAACCCCTAGGCTACCAGGCTGGCATGTGCTATGGGAAGGTGTTGATACAGCAGAGGTGCAAAGGATGGCAGCGACAGGGTCTCTCATACCCAGCACACAGGTGAGCTGCTCCAGTATATGGGCTCTACTTACCTGGCAGCCCCTTCCCTCCACTAGGACATTCTTACATCCTCTGCACTTTTTTTGGTGTGTAACAAGTAGAGACTGGAGGGGGGGGGTGATACACTGAGCACTGTCCCTATGCAGTGCCGTTCTACCACAGCTGACAGCCGCTTCAATGGCTTGTAAAGACCCCATAGCCCAGGAGCAGACCGGTGGCGCCCGTAATCCCGACATTATACAGAAATATCGGGGTTACTTTATGTTTCTACCTGTAACTACTGCGCTTAGACTGGGGATTTATACAAAGTATCTCGTAGATTTATTCTCAGAGGTGCAGCATGCTGAATTCCCACCTATACCTGCTCACAATGAGACATGGTCAGTTTGGGAGCATCTGGCAGAGGATCTGTGGCTGGGTGTAAGAGCATAGTTGGGGCTCCTAGTCAGTAGTCACTGGCCACTTTGGCTGGCGATGAGTTGGAGGGTCAGGCAGCGGAGGGGTGTCACAGGGCGCTGCCTGGCAGATGGGGGTTCCCGCTACAGTATGATGGTGTCAGGTGTGTCTCTGGGCTGCTCAGCATCGTTACCAGGAGGATGGGAGGGACCTCCTCAGTGCCCACTCCTGAACTTATCACAGGGTGGACAGCGGTGGCACCTGAGACGTGGATGTCAATAGATAGATATGTTCTAGAGGCTCCCTGTAGTTGGAAAACAAAAGGGCAAGTCATAAGAGCACCGACTTCTTTTATATTTATATAGATATATATAAATACACACACACACACACACACACACACACACACACACACACACACACACACACACACACACGTGATTATACCTACAACATGTATACTTCAAATGGATGTTTAGATACAGTGTTTGTTTTTGGCAGTTGAGCATGTCCTGATATTTTCCATTCTGTACATTGTCCAAATCATAACTTTTAGCAACTTTGACAGTTAATCTCATTATAAAACCAATTTTAGGACCTAGACAGTTATGCTACTAATCATAGTAATGGGTAGAACCTCCGCAATACCTGCAAACATTCATTTGCATGTTTCCTTTTGCAAGGATGGAATACTGTAGTGTTGTTGTTGTTGTTGTTGTTGTTGTTGTTGTTGTTGTTGTTGTTGTTGTTATAATTATTATTATTATTTTTTACATTATTTTATTATTGTTATTATTACAATTTTTTTTTTAAAATAAAGCAAGGTTTAAATTCAAACCAAATAAATGGTCATGGTATTTCATATTTGATATAAATATTTTAAATGGGATATCTATTATCAGCACAGGTAAGCACAGTTTGTTTATCCCAGAAGCCAGGTTCTCTTTGAGCAGGTGAACTTTCTCAAACTGTAGGAGGTTGTTTATGTCCCCATAGCCATTGTTTTGTACTATATATATATATATATATATATATATATGTGTGTGTACAATATAGGTGTGGGACTTCCTATCAACTGTTATACAGGATGTTTTTAAAAATAGGTAAGCAAAGCAATTGATTGCTGATCATCAGTGGAGCATGACCACACAGTGCTTCTTCTTTAATAGATTTATACGGGATGTAGTTATGTGACCCGCGGTCTCTATACTCTTTCTTCTATATGTCCACACCTTTGTGTTAACTGAGTCTTGATTTCCTCTTGGCTGCTGCACACAAAGTCATTATAAGATGCAGGCATCATTCTCCCCATATGGCATGTCACTGAGATAATATTAGAGTTATGGAAACAGTAAAATGGAACTTGATATGTTTCCCAGTTGTAGAATTTGGTGGATTTATGTTATTTGATAAACACTTATTACTGAAGTATAACCATGTCATTATTCATGTCCTTTGTTTAAAGTGCTTCAGATTTGTAAGCAAACTAGCAGAATCCAAAATTCTTATAGTTTAAAATCATAATTTGTTCTTCTCAATTAAAAATACTAAATGTGTTTTTTGTTATTCTTTCTATTAGGTTGCACGTGAGGCCCGCCATGTCCAGATCGGGGGACAGGACTTCCACCTTTGACCCGAGCCATAGCGACAATCTCTTGAATGGCCTGAACCTCCTTTGGCGGAAGCAGCTCTTTTGCGACGTAACCTTGACTGCCCAAGGACAGCAGTTCCACTGCCATAAAGCTGTACTTGCATCCTGCTCCCAGTACTTTAGATCGCTCTTCTCCAGTCACCCTGGCCAAGATGGTCTGTCGTCTGTCCAAAATGACCAGCAGCAGCAGTCAGAAGAGCCTGGGACGCCTTCCTCTTCTCCAGATGATAAACTGCTGGTTAGCCCTAGGGCTATCAATAACCTGGTTTTGCAAGGGTGCTCCTCAATAGGTCTACGTTTGGTCCTGGAGTACCTTTACACGGCCAACGTAACCTTGTCTTTAGATACAGTTGAGGAGGTATTATCAGTCAGCAAGATATTGCACATTCCTCAGGTGACAAAGCTTTGTATTCAGTTTCTCAATGATCAGATCTCAGTGCAGAACTACAAGCAGGTGTGTAAAATTGCAGCTCTGCATGGCCTAGAGGAGACCAAGAAGCTGGCCAATAAGTATTTGGTGGAGGATGTGTTGCTGCTCAACTTTGAAGAGATGCGTTCCATGCTGGACTCTTTACCACCCCCTGTGGAGTCTGAGCTTGCCCTCTTTCAGATGTCTGTACTTTGGCTGGAGCATGACAGGGAAACTCGCATGCAGTATGCCCCAGATTTGATGAAGAGGCTACGCTTTGCTCTCATTCCTGCTCCAGAGTTGGTAGAGAGGGTGCAGTCAGTGGACTTTATGAGGTCTGACCCTGTTTGCCAAAAGTTACTGCTGGATGCTATGAACTATCACCTGATGCCTTTCAGACAACACTGCAGGCAGAGCATGGCCAGCAGGTGAGGCCTTTCTTATTGCATGCCCATACCAGCTATTTCAATGTATCCTTTTCATTCTGCCATAATCCCTTTCATAAGGGGATGTCATTTTCACCCTTTTCTGATTCATTTACAGATAACCCACACATTTCTTTAGTGATCATTAATATCATCATAACAAATCATGCATTGCTGTAATTATGTAGTCATGTGGCAGGTATTGTATTCTTCTTCTTCTTCTATTATTATTATTATTATTATTATTGTTGTTATTATTATTATTATAAACCACAATTATAATATAATATTACCTGAGCAATAGAAAGTGTTAGTACTGTAAATAGAATGACTAAAAAATGTATTCTTGTACAAAGTTTATACCGAATCAAGTGTTTATATTTTTGCTGAAATTCAATTTATTCTTAAACTCCATACTGGTTTTTCACCCTCTTACAAAACCTCTGATATGTCGCAAAGTACTATATTCTGACACACTGATCAGGAAGCACTGACAATACAGAAGGTTTCATGAGTTGTATATGATAATCAGGTAAGATAGTCCAATGTATTTCAGCTATCTGTTGACCCTAATCACCAACAGTAAATAGTAACTAGATTCATCTTGTGTTAAAACTTCAGTGTACTGTCCAGTACTGTTTATTCATTTTTATTTCTCTGAATTTTGAAATTCAAAAAATAAAGCATAATCCAGTATTTTTTCTATTGCCAATATTTAAGATTAAAGTGAATGCAACAAAACCAGCCTGTGGGATAGTTATCCAGTCCTCTAAAAATGTGTATTCTAGTAAATTTTAGTATCTTTAGTACACTTGTAATAGTTCAGTGAATGACACTGATTATTTGCATTTATATACATAAGACTACCTTTTTGTAATATTTTACTTTTTAGTTTACGCCATAATATGTAATGTATTAGACATACGGAACTCAGAGTTTATATGAACAGATAAGCTACTGTACAAAATGTATTAATCGTGACCCTTCAACCTAAAAAGCATTGGGTCCCCAGCAGTAAAATGGTTAATACAGTTTACATCACTGACCTGTTTATATAACGAAATAACAGTATAACTTTTAAGATCATTGACTAGCATATTTCTAACTGCACCATTTATCACTGCTGATAACTAGCACCCTTGCAATTAATGCTTTCTATTTCTTTCTATGTATTCAGTTATTTGCCAGTTAATTGAAATATGCAGACTTGCTTTTTAAAAATAACGTTTTATAATGTTTCACGTGTAATAATATATTTGCCTAAACAATTATAAGTTACATATTTTTAAAATCTCCCATAATTATGAAAAAAGAAAAAGAAAAAAGAAAGCAGCTACTAAACTGTAGTTTTGGAAGTCATTTAAAGGCTCAAAGGAGATGTTGCCCCTATTTTTAAGAATCCAGACACGCAGGAAAAATGTCAAGACTGAGGAGACTTGTATGGAGTTTGATAGCTCATCATCCTGGTCTTGGTTAGACACATAAATGTAAACACAAGATTTAATTTGGTGGCACAATAGAATAGAATAAGCCACAGATAGTGGAGACACAAGATGTTTCTTATTTCTACTAGAAATTGAAAAAAAAAAAAATTGGGCATCCAGTAATACCTACTCAGCCACAAGAGGTAGAAGCAGAAGCACATATTTAAAATCAAACTGATTTATAAGAGAATCCACTAATCTTTTTATCTACACTAATGTGTGCTCAGTCCCAATGGGATAGGGCACATATCTGAAGACGCTGTTGATTTATGAGGGGATCTGCTAATCTTATTAGCTGTGTGCTCAACCTCAAGTTGTGGTGCCCATATTTTCTAATTGTTATTATCCTTTATTGTTAAGACGCAACAGAGTTTCTGCAATTACATAAGGGAATATACAAAGTAACAGTGAAACTTGACATATCAAAGGTACAGTAACTGTAAAATTACATATCGTTGTAACAACATAGGTGGTCATTCCGAGTTGTTCGCTCGCTAGCTACTTTTAGCATCAATGCAAACGCAAAGCCGCCGCCCTCTGGGAGTGTATCTTAGCATAGCAGAATTGCTAACGAAAGATTAGCAATTCTGCTATTAAGTATTTCCTTGCAGTTTCTGAGTAGCTCCAGACCTACTCCTAGATTGCGATCACCTCAGTCCGTTTAGTTCTTGGTTTGACGTCACAAACACGCCCAGCGTCCGGCCAGCCACTCCCCCGTTTTTTCAGCCACTCCTGCGTTTTCTGCTGGCAAGCCTGCGTTTTTTAGCACACTACCGGAAAACGCTCCGTTACCACCCAGAAACACCCACTTCCTGTCAATCATTCTCCGATTAACAGAGCGACTGAAAAGCTTTGTTCACCTGTGAGTAAAATAGCATAGTTTTGTGTGAAATTGCTTAGCGCGTGCGCCCTGCGGTGCATACGCATGCGCAGAACTGCCAGATTTTACCCTATTAGCAATTCTGCTAAAAATAGCAGCGAGCGAACAACTCAGAATGACCCCCATAGAGCAGTAAACAGACAAACTAGATAGGATGCGTGCAAGAGGCGAGAATTGGGTATCTCACTGTGGTTGGGATGTCCCATTACTTTAAATGCGATAAAACCTCTGAAAATGGCAGTTTTCTGAGGTTTATTGTAAAAAGTATAGATAATTCTATAGGGTTGCAGTGTCCCCATATCATCAAGCTAGGGAAAGCTTAACTTTTCTTCTTCTGAAGAGCTGTCCCAGGGGGTAAGTATTCATGCATACCAGTAATACAAAAATGCCTATAACTAATTTCAATTTCTGATATATCCTGATATGTACCTTGACAGACATGTAGGGGTGAGTTTCAATTAAGGGATAGCAATTCAGCACTCTGAGACTGTACCCAAAAAAGAGTGAGCAAACTGTTGGCGAAAGGAAATAAAGGACAAGGCGCAATGGAACCAAGGATAGTGCAAGGGACAAGCATAAAGGACTTATGAGAACTTGTATGCTGAGAAGAGGGGTAACAATTGGTGTGTGAACTGGGGAAAAGAAAAGAGAAGGACAGGAGATGAAAAATTGTAGATTTTATGAGGATGGATGGTAGGCTTTGCTGAAAAGTTGTATTTTTAGTGAGCGTTTGAAGCTAGTGAGACTGAGAGCAAGTCTGAGAATAAAGGGTACCAAGAACGGACCCCTGGAGAACACCGATAGGTAGAGGCAAGGGATGGTGGTGTTAATAGTAAAGAAAAAAGGAATGGTCAGTGAGGTAGGAGGTGAACCATAAAAGATATTTGGTAATTTGTACTCAATCACAAATTATTGAGTCACACATTTGAAGGGGAAGGTATTGGGATCCTGGGGCAGTGGCATCCCGACATGCAGAATCCCGACGCCTCCTAGGTAAGCAATTTAACCCCCCCCCCTCTACCCCTCTTAACCCTCAATACACGCAGCCTAACCCTAGCCAAAAGCCCCCCCACGGCCTAACCCTCCCCGCTTAGTGCCTAACTTTAACAGTACCCTTTTCAGTGATTAACCCTCACTCTCCCTTCCAGCAACCTAACCCCAACCCCCAGGGGCATTTCGAGAGACGAGGAGGCCTGTGTGCAGGGTACGTCTGGGCCCCCTCCTATCTAGCTGGCACCACTGTATTTCTGGGCACTAGGGACCCTGGCGCTGACCCAAAGTCTACAGCCCATGCGCAGATCTCTGGGAAAATGGCGCCGTGGACATTTTCCCAGTGATTTTCCTGCTGCGTATACGTAAAACACTGGGAAAATGGTGCTGCGGGACTTCGAAGGGTAAGTATTAAAAATAATGGGTACAGGGTGTGTGGTGTGGGCCCCCCTGGACCCGGAAGCCCGTGTGCACCGCAGACACTGCACCCAGTGCCAACCCCCCTCCATTCAGCCTAACCCTGACCCTGCCTGTAGGGTCTAAACATACTTTAAAACAAACAAATACAGTGCGCTGCACAGTGCACACATACAGTACCCGGAAGCTGTAGAGGACACAGTGGGGAAAACATATGGAGTTGCTATGCACGAGCAGCTCCCTCTCACTGACTGACGCTGTGTAGGGAGACTGCTGGTAAGAGCTCCCTGCAGCGCATCAGGGGGATGGGGGGGGGGAGGGTTCTGTGCAACCAGATACCCCCCCTCCGTGCGCTACTGGTATATTGTGCTAATAGACTACTGGGGGTATATTTACTAAAGTGCAGGTTTTTAGAAGTGGAGATGTTGCTTATAGCAACCAATCAGATTCTAGCTATTATCTTTTAGGAGGTGCTAGACAAATGATATATAGAATCTGATTGGTTGCTGTGGGCATTTAGACTATAAATCCCACTAAAGTAGTGCAGAATAGCATTCCATAGACCAGCACTGCTGAAATACAACTAAAGGACGTTCAGTATCACTGGAACTTCACACCTAGGTGAAAAACAGCCTCAAACTAAATTCACAATGATTGTGCTTATCTCAGTGCTAGACATGCATTCTACATCATCACAGCTGATAAAGCAGCATATAAGGTATACAAATAACACCAATGCCTGATTATGAGCTTGCTAAGAGAAGTTGGTATATTCAGTAAACATTCTAACACAGACAAACGGTGTTGCCCAAGGCGGCCAATCAGATTTTAGCTATCATTTCTCTAATGTATTACAGAAACTGATAGACTGAATCTGAAACTGTAGTAAATCTACCCCAAGACTTCTTGAAAGTGGTTAAAAGTTGACTGCAGGAGGTTCAAATCAATCTGAGAGTGGTCATCAGCCTAAAGGACACCATAAATAATCTGGCAACTTGGTCCAAGGGGCAAAATGAATAAAACTTTTAGTTCCTACATGTGTCACTAAACTGCACATTAATCATGTGTACTGCCGATTGCGTAGAAAATAGCACACACAAAATGACAGTAAAGCAGGGTACACATTAGACGATGTGAACCCAGCATGACATCGGCACTGATGGGACTTAGCGGAGTGGCCGGCATTGGCAAGTGCCGACGAGCAACAAGGGATGGGGGGTGTCTGCGGGACCGTTCTGCATTCGAAAGCATTGCCTTCACTAGCGATATTGCTAGATTGAGCTGCATGCAGGTCTGACGGGGAATGTTGCTGACATAGTGTGCATACACACTGGACGATTTTAACAGAGTGTCATTCCATTTTGTTGGAATCGCTCACATCATTAACAAAAATCGTCTAATGTGTACTCAGCTTAAAAGTTGATAACGTCAGAGAAAATAGAAATGAAAGAGAGAGAGAGAGAGAGAGAGAGAGAGATGTTAATGAATAAAGGAAGGAAAGGTTTAAGTCCATCAGTTTATGGAAATGTCAGGAAAAGAAGGAAAGCCAGTGAGTTAAGTCCTGTAAATATGATGTTTATCCACCAAGGGTTTTTCATTAGTGGCACAGGCACAACCCTTTAGAAGAATCTCATGGGTATGTTTACTAAATTGCAGATTTACAGAAGTGCAGATGTTGCCCATAGCAACCAATCAGATTCTAGCTATTATCTTGTAGAAGTGCTAGATAAATAAGTAGAATTTGGTTGGTTGCTATGGGCAACATCTCCACTTCTGTAAACCACCACTTTAGTTAATGTACAGCTCAATGTTACAAACAGGCAAAATGTATAGTTAAGAAAACCTCATATACTGTAACATCAACTAGGAGTCTTGTGCTTGCATAGATTCATTTCATAGCATTAAATACAAATTGAAATATTACATCAGATTTTAAGATGCAGACGTGGACAAATGTGTTGGTACCTTTACAAAAAAAAAAGAAGAACCCATGTTTTTCACTGAAATAACTTGAAAGAGACAAAAGGAATTGGCATCCATCATTGTTTATTCCATATATAATAAAAATCAGACTTTACATTAGGATTTTGATTCAACAGATTATATTAAATAATGAAACAAATAATAATGACATGGAAATATATGATGGAATCCTTAACCAAAATGTTTTTGCACAATGTTTAGAGGCACTCACTGCAGTCATGTATTTTCTGTTGCTCTGAATGGGACATCTGCACCTGTCAACAGGTAATTTGTCCCACTTTTCCTGAGCAAACTGCTGCATCTGTCTGAGGTGTGATGGGTTCCTTCTCCAGACTGTATGTTTCACCTCTTTCCATAGATGTCCAACAGGATTCAGATCAGGGCTCATAGAAAGCCACTTCAGAACAGTCTAATGTTCTGTTCGTATCCATTCTTTGGTGCTGTTAGCTGTGTGTTTTGGGTTAATATCCCGTTGGAGATCCAATGACCCAGGGCCATAACTAGGTGTGTGCGGAGTGTGCACCGCACATAGCACTGCAGGGTAGGCGGCACTTGTCAATTATCTGTTTTAATCACTTTTACTTGCAGTTTCCTCCCTTTTTGAAGTCCAGCATCTCCTGACCGCCCGTCTCTTACCCCACTCTTTCTGTTGCTAATACCTATACAACATTCAAGGACTTGACTTGATAGCTCTTTGTTATTCAGTCACACTGTCCTTTATTACATTTCAGGTTGCTGATGTGCCTGGGATTCTAACCCGTTGTCTATGGCATTGCAGTTGGACACTATATTCATTGAGCTATCTGTTCTTGCTTAGAAAGCTAGAGAATTCCAAGCTGGAGAAACCTTACCTTGTACTTTGTAAAGGGGTGATCAGCGTTGCGGCTGGGCAGGTCTATGTAGTGTATGGCTGTAAGGGATTGGATGTGTGGCTGTACACTGCATGGATCTGCTCGATTATGGTGCTGGTAATATTTTTACAGGGTACAGGTAGCTTCATATAGTTAGAAATCTCATAGGTTTAATGTGGGATCTAGGGGCTCAGTGGTTGGGGTGCTTGGCTGGAAAGCACCAGGTTCTGGGTTTGAGTACTGAGTGTGGCAGTATATTGAAATGTGTTATTTAATGAGGGGTAATGTGGCTGAATGTCAGCGAACTCTCGGGTTGAGTGCATGAATGTAGTATAAAGAGGATTTGTGTCCAAATCCATTTTATTGCAGTGTTCTATAAATGTGTGTGTATAATTAATATATATATATATATATATATATATATATATATATATTTATACACACACACTGATTACAGGCAAACAGATCACAGGTGAGGATGGTTACCTTTAGTAGCCATTCAAACCCGTTTGTGGCAACTTGTGTGCATGTCATCAGGCCAAAATTGCCAGGGTATGTAAACTTTTGATCAGGGTCATTTGCGTAGTTTCTGTTGTCATTATGATTTAAAAAGAGTAAACACAGTTGTTTGACAAAAAATGGCTTCACCCAACCACTAATCATGAGTGAAAGAAAAGTTTGTGAGTTATCATTCATAATCTCTGACAAATGGCCAGAAAATCACAAATTCTGCTAGGGTATGTAAACTTATAAGCACAACTGTATATATATATATATATATATATATATATAGTGGGAAGGGGCATCGTAGCATGGACTTTCTCTGGGATCAGTTTCAGCATGTCCCTTCCCCGCGAGACATGCGCCTTTTGTCTCTATTGGAAAAATGGGGGGGTGCCTTTTCTCTTTCTGACACAGGGCACCAAAAAGTCTAGTTACAGCTCTGCAACGACCTGTGACTAAGAAAGCTTAATTTGACACTGGGAAGTATGTTTCACTCCAGAATGCCTTCATAGTCTTGAGATTTCATTGAGTCCTGCACAGATTCAAGGCATCCCATGCCAGACACAGCAAAACAGCCCCAAAAACATAACCAAGCTTTCTTTATCTTTCACAGTAGGTATGGTGTTCTTTTGGTTTAAAGCTTAATTTTTTTCATCTGTGAACATAAAGCTAAGATGACTCCCAGAAGCATTGTGTCAATATGCAGTTTAGAAAATTCCAGTCTTTTTCATGTTTTTTTTTTGGATTGGAGTCCTCCTGAATCTTCTTCCATGGAGCCACTATCGTTCAAAAATCCTCAGATGGTGTGATCAGACACTGATGTACTTTGACCTTGGAGTTCATCTTGTATCTCTTTGGAAGTTTTTCTTGGCTTTTTTGTTGTTATTTTTTTTTCACCATCCATCTGTGGTGGATTTTCCTTTAGTGGACATGTCCAGAGAGTCTACAGTCCCATGGATTTTAAACATCTTAATAATATTTGCAGTTGTAGTCACAGGAACATAAAGTTGCTTGGACATGGTCTTATAGCCTTTCCCTTTGACGTGCTTGTCTGTAATTTCCTTTCAGATCTCCTCAGACAACTCTCTCTTTTGCTTTCTGTGGTCCATGTTCAGCGTGGTGTACATGATGATATCAAACAGCAGAGTGAATACTTTTCCCTTTTTAAATAGTTTGAATGATTAAAAAAAATTGAAGACATTAATTGGAAATATCATTATAATCCAATTGTTTATTATATTTTCTTAGGAGTAACAACACATCTGTCCAGGCCATTTTAGAATATCTTTGGAGAATTAGAAATAATTTAGATGTTTTCACCATTTCATACATGAGACAATAGCTTTTAATTTAATCACTTCTTAGGAGGATTGAAGCGTTGTTTCATTGAACTGTAAGGGTACCAACAAATTTGTCCAGTGCTTAGAATGTTTTGTGTATATCCTTTCATGAGTCTACATTTTTTTACCTTGGGCTTCAATTATGGAATTAGATCACAATCTGCATGAACAATATGATGAAAAATAAAGTATGTATAAGTAGAAATTCATAATTTCTCCCAGTAGAACATATAGGTGAAAAGGTCTTTGGGTAGCTGTAGGGTGGTGATCAGTTTAACCATATTAGTCACAGACACAGACCTGCAAAATTGGGGTAATTGAAAATTGTCTTCGATTTGATGACTGATTCTTCTAGATTTTGGCATGCTGATTTCAAATATGTCACCAAATTTCTAAATCACGCAAGGTTTTTTCACAAAGTGAATGTGAAAATATGGGAAATAGCAGAATACCGCGTATTCTGGTTGAAAGATATTTAGTTGCAAAAAACATTAAAACTAGTTTTATGCTCATTTACAAATCCTTATATTGCCTTTTCCTTTTACCCTCAAATCTCCTTTTGGTACTTTTTCTCTTATAGACAGCTTGTGGCTCTTCTCTGTTCAGCATACAACAGTAGTCCACAATCATAGTGACATTCTACCTAGCCTGGTATCTGTGCTCCATCTCCTTGTTGTCTTGATGAAATCTTTCCACCTGCTCTTCACTTACAGCATTAAGATTTTTCTGGGAATACTATAAATGAGAATTCCAGAATTGCACCTTTAAACTCATCAGCTACCCAAGTCTTTGTATCTCATCACCATGTATTCCACTATACACTTAAAGCTAGGGTCCTTACTGGCCCTAGAAATTTATTTACAACTTCTTTGAAAGCTTCTCCTTATGACGACTCATGGCACCTATTATAATCACTTAATAGCCAACCCCAACCCTCCCCCTATTACCACTCTTTGTGGGAAATGTACTTAGCAGTGATAAGCATGGAGAAATGAGCCAGTGGAGAAGTTGCTAATGGCAACCAATCAGCTGCTCTGTTCAATTTGAAAGTATGCAAATTATAAATGTTACTTCAATGCTGGTTGGTTGCCATGGGCAACGTCTCCACTGGCTCACTTCTCTACACTTTTCACTGCTTAGTACATATCCCCTTTGTCCTTAGAATGCCACTTCTTCAAAACTTGATCAGCATGAACATTTTTCTCAAAGCACTATAATTATTTTTTTGTTTTAAATCATAATACAGTAATTCTGGAAATACTGAAAACAAAAATTTTAATTTACGGAAAAAAAAGTGTATGTGATGGAGGTTTTTAGTATGTTTCTGAAAATAGCACCCAAAAAGCTATAAACATGAGCTATTTGTTTTCAGACAATTTTTCCATCACAGGCCTGTGAAAGGAACAAGTACTGTAGTATCAATAGATATGACCACCATGGACATGTCCAACTGATATGTAGTTGGGTTCTCCTGTTTTAAGTGTACCTCGAGCACAAATACAATTTCAGAATCTTGAAAAGTGCACAACAATAAGGGGCAATGCTGTCTATATTGCCAAAATCCAGTAGATGACTGCCTAGTACTGTCTGAACACTTGTACAGGTGCCTTTGCTATTATTCAACAGATTAAAAAACATTACATCTAACTCCCATTTTTTTCAAGTCAGATATTTCTAAGCACAAAGGAAAAACACAGGGGTGTCTCCAGAGCATACTTGCCTACTCTCCCGGAAGCTGCAGGAGGCTCCCGTTTTTTGAGGTAGCCCCCCGCACCCCTGAAAGAGAAGGCAGGCCTCCCGCATCCTGCTCGCTCCCTAGTGATGAGGGCAGGATGGAGAGATAATCTCCCGTATTCGTGGGTCCATGGGGTGGGGGAGCAGTTAAAATGACGCAAATCACAGCCCTGCCTAGCCCCAAGAAGTCTCCTGCAGCGTCTCCTCTCTGGGCTTCTCCCGGAGAGGAGATGTTTAAATTAGGCAAGTATGCTCCAGAGAGGAGGCCCGTGTGCAGTCTCCTTCGGGGCCCTTGTCTATAGCTGGCAGCACTCTTGACTATGGACACTAGGATCACTAGGGGACCCTAGTGCTGTCCCAGAGTCTATTGCGCATGCTCAGGTCGCGGTGGCTATTTACCCTGTGATTTTTCTACTGTGCATGCGCAAAATACCGGGAAAATGGCCGCCACACCATTTTTCCAGTGATTTCTGTAGTGCTGCTGCTGTGATGCGGGATTCTGGAGGGTATGTATTGAAAAAAAAATGGGTGCAGGGTATGCAGGGTGGGCCCCCTGGACCCCGGAGGCCCGTGTGCATCGCACACACTGTACATATTATAAATATGCAAGTGGAAAACCAGTATATTAAGTTGTATTATTTAATAAAATATATGTGAGAATAATGTAGTACACCACAATCTAGCTACACACTCCTCGCAAATTCATAGTGCAGGCCTAATGGCTGAGTGATCGTATCCTCTATGAGATGTCAGTCCAAGGTATGGGGTGTATGGATGTAGCTACTCCTGTTTCTTTAATTTGTACACAGGCCGTCTCTGGGACATAAAATTGCTGATCCACAAAAGTTTGTAGTACAGGTTTAAGTAAAGATTGTGAAATCCATCTTTAATTTTGCACATGCTGTATTTATTTAGCCAATCTTTACGAAGTTCAGTTGAAATGTTTCATAGATGAATGGATTTTGGTTACTGAGGTAGATTTCCTAAATGGATGCAATGTTAATCTTATTATCTGTGCAGAAGATGCAATGCCTAAGCGCATTTATCAGGAGTATTTAAATGTACCCAGCTTGCTCTTAAGTGCATACCAGCAACGCAGCAATGTGATGGCACAATATATTGTTACATGCATAATGTAATAACACCATGTCATTGGATTCCATTGTATAGATAGACAGTGTCTACATAGACTGTCAATAGGTCGACACCATATGGTCGACAATCGAAAGTTAGGTAGGGTCAAAAGTTAAACAGTCAACAGGTCAACAGGGTCAAACGATAGACAGAGTCAAAAGTTAGACAGTCAAAAGTTAGACACAAAATCACGGGTGCAGTCTAAGCAGACAAACGCAACCAGGAAGTCAGTAGGCAATTAATACCCCTGTTAGACTGCCAGCTTTTAACACGGGCAGGTCCGTCTTAACAGCAGTGTAGGCCCCTGGGCAAAGAAATGCACTGTGGCCCCTACCCATCCTCCAGCAGTAGGGATGGTGGGTGCTATCAGCGGCAGCTTTGATGTCCAGCGGGCGGTAGGGGGTGTTCTATCTTACGCTCAGCATGTAGGACCTGGAGCAGTCATTTCTACTAATTACTCCTTTACTGCACAGATGGGGGATGAGGTGGGAGGGAGAACACTAAACTGTAGAAGGAGGCATTGGGCTGAGTTAAGGGGCCCTGGTCCATGACTTCCAGGCTGGTAGGGGGTGTTTAATACGCAGGGGAGGGGTGGATAGCGGAGTGGGATTAATATTCATAATTTTCCAGTGGGAGGGCAGCCTGCTTGACTGCAGATATCTCCAGTTTCTGGAAATAGATTTATTAGCTTTCAATGGGATAATAAACTAGAGAGTCCCACCTTTCAGGAGGTACTGGGGACTTGGGGATCAGAGTTCAGGACCCAGCGCAATCTACCAATGAAAATATAAAACTACATACCAGGCGTCTGGAGCTGGGGCAGGGTCCAGTTGCTGGAAGGCTGATATCTCTGGTTCTGGACATAGTAGAGACAAGCTGCCAGTGTCCACCGAAAGGGGAGAGTCCGAGCTTTTGGAATGCACCCTAGGCCCTTATACTCCTGGGGCCCTTGGACAAGTGCGCATTGAGCCCATATGAAAAGACGGCCCTGAACACGGGTTATTGCACATGAGCGTGCATAATCTTTGTTGCTGTGCGGTCTGAAAGGGTCCAGTAGGAATAATTTAGGCCGAGCGACCCGGTATTCCAACTCGGGTAGTGAGCAGCATTGAACACGTGTTCAACCCGATTTACTGTGCTGTGTGAACGGGAAGCCGTGTCGATGCAACCCGTTTCCCATTCACTTTGTGTGGAGGGCAGCGCGTGGAAATCATGTGATCTCTAAGCACCACCCCCACTGCGTCATCAACCTGACAACATGCCGGGTTGGGGACAGCGGTATAGAGGGGCCTGAGGCAGGTCGCACGCAAGAAGCACCTGTGTCAGGCTTCCGATACTACTGATACGTAAATGCATCTAATGTCACTTGGAAGATCCGTATAAGGTATTAGATCCACATTACAGCAATACCAGCACATTAATCCCAAGAAGAGAGATGGAAAGAAATTCTGCATATGATGTAGGAAGTGTCTGATAACAAAAGACGCCCCCTGCCAACAATGCAGATCTGAGTGCTACATCTTAATGAGCAGCATCGGATCAGCAATGGGCAGCCATCGGCCATCTGAGTAAGCCTAAGCTTAGAGATTGGGAACTCAACGTGTTGCATTACTGTAGAAGAAACATCCTGGAAAATATAAACTTTTAAATCAATATAATTTGATTGACCGGATTTTGAGAGCTGCTTATGGAATAGTTTATTCTACTGTAAAATACTGTAGTGTATGCAGCACATCATATCTGTAGGTTGTATCCCTGTGTTGGTCTGTCTTTTTAAGACATGTATCAGTTCCCAGAATGCCTTGAAATATAGCAGATACCGTCCCAGACAATCCCTGAACACAGGGTAATGTTTATTCTATGTGGCCTAATGTTGTCCAGTTGAGACTTAAGTTTATAAATTGTATATACTTGTCAAGAATTAAGTGCAGTGAGTAAGTCACTTGCCATCTAGCAGAAAAACCTCTTTTCAGTAACCTGAGCGCAGACAGCTGAGATATGTTAGTTTAGAAAGCAGCAATCTGTTGTGCTTTGGACTCAAAAGCTTTCAGTAATACACATGGGGCAGGGAACACAAAAGATGTCAGACTAAAAGGCCCAGCAGGTAATTTTCCGCCATCAAATTTTATTTTTCCATATCTCCCTCGCATGTGGCTTATTTATTAATATTATGGTCCAGCCTGAAAATTTATATTCCCTATTGCTGCATCACTGCAATTTGTAATTTCTTTTCATGGCGTCTCAATGCGATCACTTCACTTCTCCTCTGGAATCCTGCTGCGCTACTGTGCTACTGTGCATGTGCGGTCTGATGACCATACATCTGCAAGCACCCAGAGCTGGGTAGGGTGTGTCTGAACAGATGCTGTGCTAGCCCGATCCTAAAGGGGGGTACTCACGGAGCGATGGCTGCTTTAAATCTAAACAATCTGACTAGATTGCTTAGATTTTAAGCAGTGATCTCTCCGTGTTTACCCCTCACAGTGATAGCGAAGCGCAGCCCCACGCATCGCTATCACTGCTGCTAGATTGGCCTGCATGCAGGCCAATCTAGCGGGTCGCTCACTTCACCCGCTGGGTGAATTGAGCGCCCCCCGCTCCTCCCGCACACTCAGCACACATCGCGCTGTGCTGAGCGGGGGGAGAGTTGTGTGCTGAGCGGTTCGCTCAGCACACATCTCTCCCCACATCTGCCAGTGAGTACTGGCCTTAACTAGACCGCAAGATCTAGCCAGATCTTGACTGCATGCAGACAAGATCCGAGCCGGTGATAGCGCCGCGCGGGGCCGCGCATCGCTGTCGCTGTGGGGTATACACACGGAGCAATGTGTACTTAATTTCTAAGCAATCTAGTCAGATAGCTTATAAATTAGGCAAAAATTGCTACGTGTCCCCCCCCCCCCCCCCCTCCCCTTCAAACAAGGGACTGAAGCGTATCTCCTATATAATATTTGTGTGTTGAATTATAAATAGGATATATCTTATTCAAATCACGCAGTATACTCAAAAATAATCATTAGCATTTTATAAACATAATTTCACCTTTATTTAAAAAGATGTTTACAACCCTTTACCACATTTAGGCCTTGACTGTGGTCTGTTCAGTATGGATAGCAGGTATGATCAATGGGGAAGTCTAGTGATGAGGTATATGGAAGACAAGCACAAAAACAGAGAACGATTGAAAGTGCTTTAAGCTGCAAGGCACAACTACCATGTTAAAACTATTTGCTTGATCTATAGCATCTATTTCCTTGCTGTACAAAACAAAATCTTCTGTATGTCTATGTACAGATCGAGCGGAAAAACTTAAGAGTATTACTATATGGCTTTTATTTATCAGGTGGTAAGAAAACTCTGCAGGCAGGCAAAATGCGTCAATTTCTCAGTTATCTTGTTGTTCTTACTATTAAATCTAAAAGATGTTTTCAGAGGAAATCCCAGAACTAGTTTATGGTAAATTCCAGCAGTCTGGAGATGTTGTTATGCTTGTCACACAGTCTGGTTACATTGGATTTAATATGTTTCTTCACCCACAGCAAACATCCCAATAGCTTATTCAACAAGAATCAGTAGCTACTGTTATTTGCCAATAGTAATACCTCTATTTCTAAAGCACCAAATGGGTCAGCTATGTGAGAGTAGACTGGCACGAAGTATGTTGGTGGTAATGTGTCATTTGATAATGTACAAGACAGCTAGTGTCAAGGTAGGTTTGTCTACAAAGTGTCATAAATACTGATAGAGCATCTGATGCTGTGAGGCTGAGAGTTCCACCGTACATCTCTAGAGAAGCCCAGTGGAAGTACCTAGAGATGTAACAAGCTCTGTAATATATTGCTTTCAGTTAGAGTGTGCTGTTTCAATACTGTAGCCTACAAAAATAAAATACCACCAATGGCAGCAAGAATGAGCACAAGTTGGTTATCTCAGTAAGTATAACAGTGCTGTAAAAGTAAAAATAACTCATCCATGTCAGAAAATCTATTATATAGCACAACCTCAAAAAAAGTAAACATGAAAGCATAAATTAACTGTAAACAACAGTATTCTGTATATCAATTCCAGACCTCTGTAATGTCAATATACTACATTGTCCTCAGAAATTATAATGATATATATATATATATATATATATATATATATATCATCAGTTTGATATCAGCTAGCATACAGACGACTGTCCTAACAGTGATGCGGGATACCAGGAAACAGTAGGCAAATGATTGTGAATATTTGTAATACAAAAGTAGAATATCCACTTAAGCATATGATGTGTGTCACTGTCAGCTGAGTGTCAGTGAAAAGTGAATCTAGTGTTCAGTTAGTCATATATGCTTTAGCAAACTGTGTTCCTTATATTGTGTGACTTTCCCATGACAAAGTAGTGAGAGTCCCTGAATATCACTAAGGCCTCAAAAATGTTTCGCCATTTTGGAGCGGATTCAGAGTTGAATGCAAGACGCCCATACTTACAACCACATTACATACACTGCCTGGCTGCCGTGGTCTCAGTTAGGAATTACAACTAGCTTACATATAGTCAGAATTCATAGGCTTGCTACGCAGGAGCACATAACTCATGTGTTAAGTGTTTGACTATGGTACATGAGGTTGTGAGTTCAACTCCACTGCTTGGTAAGCTAAGCTGGGGATTTAGTGTAAATAAAAGTCTAGCCCTGCACACAGTTTTACACTTTAAGCCCCGTGTGGATATGTGACTTAGGGGGTCTATGCACTAAACTTTGGACGGAGATAAAGTGGATGGAAATAGTACCAACCAACCAGCTACTAACTGCCATTTTTCAAACACAACCTGTAACAGGGCAGTTAGGAGCTCTTTGGCTGGTACTATGGGGTCTATTTACTAGGCCTTGGATGGAGATAAAGTGCACGGAGATAAAGTACCAGACAAACAGCTCCTAACTGCAATGTCAAGGGCTGTGTTTGGGGTCTATTTACTAAGCCTTGGATGAAGATAAAGTGCATGGAGATAAAGTACCAGCCAGTCAGCTCCTAACTGCCATGTCAAAGGCTGTGTATGAAAAATGACAGGAGCTGGTTGGTCGGGACTATATTTCCATCCACTTTATCTCTCTCCAAGGCTTAATACTTAGACCCCTAAGTTGCATACAGCTCTGAATCACCCATAGATATGTGTGATTGTATCTGGTGCATGCGCGGTGTGAAAAGATGCAATATCTGTGTGCAAAACTGACTTGTATTGAATCAGACCCATTATCTGCAATACATATTTAAGTTACATACTTAAAGGACACTACTCCCCCTCTCTTCAAAGTCTCTGACAACCAGACTAGTGGTCCCTTAAAGCTGAATAAATGAAAATGATTTTACTTTTAAAATATCAGAGATTATTTTAATAACAGTTTATTATAGCATATTTCTTTTGTAGCCATATACTCAGTGGTGGGATTCAGCAGGTTCGCACCAGTTCCGCAGAACTGATACCTAATGTTAGCTATGGTTCTGTGAACCACTTGCTAATGAGCGCTGCCAGGGCTATGTTTGCGCTGGAATGCCGTTCCGAATGGCGTTCCAGAACCAGTGGCGGAGACCCCTGTCATAGCCAGAGCTGTCGCCCGCACACCCGCCCGCCAGCACAGACCGGCGACCGTAACAGGGCCGAGTGTCTCTGTTTGTGTACCACTGCAGAGTTCCTCCGGCCCTGGCCTGCTGACTCCTCCTCTCCCTAGTGTCCTGAGTCCTGAAATGCGCAGTAAGCATGTCAAGACGCTGAGAGAGGGTTGGCCGGGTGCGGAGGAACTCTGCAGGGCTTTACAGAGACGCTCAGCCCTGTTGCGGTCTGTGCTGGCAGACGGGTGTGCGGGCAGCAGCTCAGGCTAAGCAGGGGTGACAGAGGGCTCCGTCACTGGTTTGGAACGCCCGTTCCTATCAGGCGCCATTTTCGAGAGAGGAGCGGTAACTCACCCACCACCACCCACCACCAGCGTGCGGCTGTGTCGAGGAGTCAAGTGCAGGCCCTGTTCTGGGGCAGGCTGACTGGCTGGGGGTATGTATGTAGTCCCTCTTTTTCCTTTCTGGTATTCACACTTTTTCCCCTCTGCTTGTCTCACTTCTCCCACCCTCCTCCCTCTGCTAGTCCCACTTTTCTGCCATGAATTATTAAACTACCTTTCGGTATATATTTTGGTATACTTAAAATGGTCATTAGGACATATAACCTGTTGTTAATTTATTTGAATCACACCACTGCATATACTCATATTCTTCCAATTACATATGATGAATATTAAATGTGATGTCATGGCAGCTGAGAAAAGTTAATTTTGCTGTGACATACGCTCTACAAACAGCTATTTCGGGCGGCAGCAGCGTGTAGGACCTCAAACCAACTGCCAGTTGGTGAGCCAATCAGAGCTTGTGGACCAGCAGCGGAGGCTCCTGATTGGCTGCCGGTCTGCAAGCTCTGATTGGCTCATGAATCGGCGGAAAGATTTGAGATCCTACATGCCGCTGCCGCCGGATATAGCTGCACTCTCCTCCCTGCATGGCCCCTGACAGCTGAGACACGCCGCCGTCGAACTGAGCACAAAGGGACAGGAGAGGCGCACACTGCGCTCTCCTCCCTGACACACAGCAGCAGGCCGAAACAAGTGGCTTTGCGGGCCTTATACGGCCCGCGGGCCAGAGGTTCCCTATATAATTAAATTGAAAAAAATAAAAAGCTGCTATGGATATTTACATACATACAAATGTCATGTTATTACCACGGCAACCAGAGTCATATCCATGTGATATAGTGACATGAGAGGCCTTGGAACAACCCTTTGCTTTTCATGCTTGTTCATTGCAAAATTTATTCCAGTCTTCCGACTCACAGCTTAGGTTACCCTTTCCTCATGAACATGCTTGAGAGCAGAAAACACAAATGTGTTCCAACTGAAAGGCTTTATATTGCAGTAGCAGCCAAGTCTCTATCCCACACAAGAGCAGTTTTGCAAAAGGCAGACTGAGTTGTATTAGTATATACTGGGAAATTTACAGATACGTTACAAAGTCTAAAACTTTTTTTCAAAGGAAACAAAAATTGTGTTATTGTAAATAAATCTGAACTAGTTGTTCTAATATTTCATCTTAAAATGATAACTTTTATACCAGACTTCTTTTACCTCTAAATCTAAAAATTCTCATAAGAGCTGTGAAAGAGAAGTAGTGCCCACAGTTTACAACTAATAAATGTTAAAATACTTTTGTGTGATTAAAAAAGTGCTTAAATAAAAAATAAAATAGAAAAATAAATATATATATATATATATATATATATATATATATATATAAATTATACGTGCGGATTCTTCAAACCGATGAGATCTTCCAGAAATTGAAGCTAGTTACATGTGGGACTTTTCCAGGGGCTCCCCAAGCTGCATAGCCCATAGTCACTGCATCCGCTGCTGCTATGCTGCCATCTTCAAACTGAGCACGGCATTGCCAGGCTCTCAAAAGACCCTGGAAATAGTCCATAGTTACCGACATTCTGGCTGCTCTCTGCGGGAGAGAGCAGCCAGGTCGGCTCAGAGGGCGGGCAGGGGAGGCTGTGACGAAGAGGAGGGGGTGGGCCGGAGGTGGGGTGGGGGCGGAGCAAGGGTGGGGTCACGATGACACCTCCTTTAAGCCACGCCCCCACTCTGTAATGCCACGATCACCGGCATTACACTGCAGGGGGTGTGGCTATGATGACGCGATTCTGCAAGAATCGCGTCATCGACTGCCCGGACCGCCCACTTTACACACTAAGTGGGCGGACGGGCAGGGGGGACCCCGCGAATCGGGAGACTTGCCTGCTCTTCCGTGGGGCCGGGAGGGTCACCCGATTTTCGGGAGCCTCCCGGCCATTCCAGGAGAGTAGGCAAGTATGAAATAGTCTCCTAATCAGATTCACTAATAAGCTCACATCATGAGCATGCACAAAAGGGGCCAATCCACAGTGGAACACATATTTATTTTGCATAGTATACAGTGCATCCGGAAAGTATTCACAGCGCTTCACTTTTTCCACATTTTGTTATGTTACAGCCTTATTCCAAACTGGAATAAATTATTTTTTTTTTAACCTCAAAATTCTACACACAATACCCCATAATGACAATGTGAAAAAGTGTTTTTGAGATTTTTGCAAATTTATTAAAAATAAAACACTAAGAAATCACATGTACATACGTATTCTTACATCCTTTGCTCAATACTTTGTTGATGCACCTTTGGCAACAATTACAGCCTCAAGTCCTTTTGAATTTGATGCCACAAGCTTGGCACACCTACCTTTGGGCAGTTTCGCCCATTCCTCTTTGCAGCACCTCTCAAGCTCCATCAGGTTGGATCGGAAGTGTCGGTGCACAGCCATTTTCAGATCTCTCCAGAGATGTTCAATTGGATTCAAGTCTGGGCTCTGGCTGAGCCACTCAAGGACATTCACAGAGTTGTCCTGAAGCCACTCCTTTGATATCTTGGCTGTGTGTTTAGGGTTGTTGTCCTGCTGAAAGATGAACCATCGCCCCAGTCTGAGGCCAAGAACGCTCTGGAGCAGGTTTTCATCCAGGATGTCTCTGTACATTGCTGCATTCATCTTTCCCTCTATCCTGACTAGTCTCCCAGTTCCTGCCGCTGAAAATCATCCCCAAAGTATGATGCTGCCACCACCATGCTTCACAGTAGGGATGGTATTGGCCTGGTGATGAGCGGTGCCTGGTTTCCTCCAAACATGACACCTGGAATTCACGCCAAAGAGTTCATCTTTGTCTCATCAGAACTGAGAATTTTGTTTCTCACGGTCTGAGAATCCTTCAGGTGCATTTTGGCAAACTCTGGGCAGACTGCCATGTGATTTTTACTAAGGAGTGGTCTCCGTCTGGCCACTCTACAATACAGGCCTGATTGGTGCATTGCTGCAGGAGATGGTTGTCCTTCTGGAAGATTCTCCACTCTCAGTAGAGGAATGCTGTAGCTCTGACAGAGTGACCATCGGGTTCATGGTCACCTCCCTGACTAGGGCGCTTCTCCCCGATCACTCAGTTTAGATGGCCAGCCAGCTCTAGGAAGAGTCCTGGTGGTTCCAAACTCTTTCCATTTACAGATGATGGAGGCCACTGTGCTCATTGAGACCTTCAAAGCAGCAGATATTTTTCTGTACCCTTCCCCAGATTTGTGCCTCAAGACAATCCTGTCTCGGAGGTCTACAGACAATTCCTTTGACTTCATGCTTGGTTTGTGCTCAGACATGCACTGTCAAGTGTGGGACCTTATATAGACAGGTGTGTGCCTTTCTAAATCATGTCCAATGAACTGAATTACCACAGGTGGACTCTAATTAAGATGTAGGAACATCTGAAGCATGATCAGTGGAAACAGGATGCACCTGAGCTCAGTTTTGGCAAAGGCTGTGAATACTTATGTACATCTGATTTCTTAGTTTTTTATTTTTAATAAATTTGCAAAAATATCTATAAAAAAAACTTTTTTTTTTTTTCACGTTGTCATTATGGGGTATTGTGTGTAGAATTTTGAGGACATTTTTTTATTTATTCCAGTTTGGAATAAGGCTGTAACATAACAAAATGTGGAAAAAGTGAAGCGATGTGAATACTTTCCGGATGCACTGTACATGAATTCGTACTGCGCATGCTCATAATATAAGCAACTATGATACTGCAGAGATAAATGGGGGATGATTTCATCCACACTTATGGCCGGAGAGGCGGCAGGTGGGTGTGAAGGGGCGTTCTTCTAACATAGGCAAAGTTCAGTCATGGCGTGTTTAGAGCCGCTGAGACATCGGATGACCAGGGCACTGGTAGGGCGTGGCTAGTGCAGAGGGCACAGCTATGCCCTGTTCTTATCTACATCCTGGTACGGTGGCGGCATCACAGGAAGCATGGTTACACAAATGTGTCCCATGTAGACCAGCACAGAAGCATGTATATGCCTGCATATCTATTGTATCTAGGATGGGACAGATGCCAGTACACACTGATGATGATGATGATGACTTGTAGTAGATTAAGGGGCAGATATACTAAGCCTTGGGGAGGGATAAAGTGGAGAAAGATAAAGTACCAGCCAATCAGCTACTACCTGTCATGTTACAGGCTGTGTTTAAACATGACAGCCAGGAACTGATTGGTTGGCAGTTTATCTCTCTCCACTTTATCTCTCTCCAAGGCTTAGTACATGTGCCCCTATGCGACACCACTGCAGAAATGCACTGTTTTCCGGGGACGACCTTTCGATTAACGTTCGACTATTGTATGCCCCAAAAAAGTAAATGAATCAATTAAACAAAACATAAAAATAACCTAGGCACTGTATGTGCCCTCAATAGAATAATAGTAAGATACAATAAGGTGACTCGATATGTAGCCTCTTCAGTAACCGAGGGGGAATCTTAATCTCCATCCACAAATGATTAGTTATAGAGTGGTAACAACAAATGTGGACCCTAGCAGCGCAAACATATTCACTAAATGACCACAGAGTCCTGAACATTGGCGCTTGAAGGCATATTGAGGATCACCAAATGGTTAAACGCAGAGAAATTCCTGCGCTCGGTGGGTGGGTAGTCACACTGTTGTGTAGTTGCCCCTTAGGGAAGATGGAAGAAAAAAATGAAGCAGAAGGATGGAATTAGAGTGACTTTAGCACAGATGAGCAGGTTCCTGCCGCTGGATCAGTGGAAAACACTGGCAGGGCCGCACTCCTGGGAGGCTCTCAGCTACATCACACATTCACCAGTCAGTGTTCTAGCCACTAGTGCACAGGGGGAGAGCCAGTACGGGGATGATCAAAAACCATAATGTAAGAAGTCAAGACACCAGCTATAATGTATAATGAGAAAGAACGTGCAGAGATGTATAGTCTGTCCCGGCAGCTAATTGCCCTAGAATCACATGTATGATCTGAGTGTCATCAGAGCTTTGTCTCCTGTCTCCAAATATAACCTTTATCATTTTTCAAGGTTCTGTAGGTGTAAAACGACTTATAATAACGATCTGACTAATATGATTTTTGATGTGTAACTTTAATGTCTAACCTTATCACAACTGCAGGGCATTTCATGAGTGCTCAGCTGTAAAGAGTGATGATTTATAGGGAGAAAACGAGAAAAAATGCAATTCTGAAAGGAACTTTAAACAAATGGCATATGAGGAGCTTATTTTTCTTTTTACTGGAAAGAGCTTTTCAGTGTTTTATGAGCACTTTCTTACCTGAAACTAATTGTGATATGATTATTGGCAGATGCAAGACCCAATAAAACAGATTACAGCTGGGCACCAGCATGCTTGAAATATGACAAGGTTCATTTTTCTTCTTTTGTGTTTCGGGTGAAGAATTCGATCCAACAAGAGGATGTTGTTATTAGTCGGAGGACTGCCTCCTGGACCAGACAGACTGCCCAGCAACTTGGTTCAGTACTATGATGATGAAAAGAAGACATGGAAAATACTCACAAGTAAGTCAAATGTTGCTTAACCATTTCCAGTTACTGTATAATGTTTTCAACGTATCATGTTCTTCATCATATCCTGTGGTTAATGTGGTTTTATGCATCATATTAATGCATTATATTCTGGACTAGATCCCTGTTATAAGTGCATAAATCAGATATATGGGTTATTATATTATTGTTCCGATTCCAATTAGTCTGCATAGATCCAATCAATGTGTTATACTCCTTAACAGATTCCAGCTGTGTGCAATTTTTTATATTCCTCTTTATGGGTCTGATTGTGAGTTGGACTCAGCGAGGTCCGTGTATGCGTCTCTTTCCGCAGTTGCGCCTGTGACTTTGTGCCAATACCAGTATAAGCCCTCCCTGGTGTACATCAGCGCGCCTGAATGTGTAAAGACTGTACTGCCCCCTTTGTATTTAGACGTAACCTGTTCACTACATAGGGAGATAAGCTCATCTCCAGCGCCGCCGTCAACCCCAATGACGCCACAGTCCTCGTCCGCGGATAGCAACCCGTCCCGGCATATTGCTGGGTTGGGATGGCAGCGTGTAGGGTCAAATGCCTGGTCCCACCCGGTAAGGACCCGTTTCTAATTACCGTGTTGGGCCTGGCATCTGCGATGTTTAAGGGGTATAAAATGCCCATGAGATGGTACATCTCTGTGCGTCAGTCTCTGCCAAGGAATGCCCAATACATTTCCAGTACCTTTTAGACTTCATGTGTCTCAATCTGTCCTGCAACTCTCTGCGCATAGGTCGCATGAACTCTTTGTGTGACGACTGGCAATGAGCCCACTCAGAATCAGGGATAATCGGCATTGCGCCAGCTCGGAATCAGTGACTAAATTCATAGCGCCAGCACAGAATCAGTGATTATTGCCATTGCTCCAGCCCAGAATCTATGACTATAGGCATTGCGCCAGCTCAGAATCAGTGATTATCGGCATTGCTCCAGCTCAGAATCAGTGATTATCGGCATTGCTCCAGCTCAGAATCAGTGGCTTTCGGAATTGCGCCAGCTCAAAATCAGTGACTACTGGCATTGCGCCAGCTCAAAATCAGTGATTATGGACATTGCGCCAGCTCAGCATCAGTGACGATTGGCATTGCTCCAGCTCAGCACCAGTGATTATTGGCATTGCGCCAGCTCAGAATCAGTGACTATTGGCATTGCACCAGCTCAGCATCAGTGACGACTGGCATTGCTCCAGCTCAGCACCAGTGAATATTGGCATTGCGCCAGCTCAGAATCAGTGACTATTGGCATTGCAGCAGCTCAGAATCAGTGACTATCGGCATTGCACCAGCTCGGAATCAGTGACTATCGGCATTGTGCCAGCTCGGAATCAGTGACTATTGGCATTGCAGCAGCTCAGAATCAGTGACTATCGGCATTGCACCAGCTCGGAATCAGTGACTATCGGCATTGCTCCAGTTCAAAATCCGTGATTATTGGCATTGCGCCATCTCAGAATCAGTGACTATCGGCATTGCTCTAGCCCAGAATCAGTGAATATCGGCATTGCGCCAGCTCAGAATCAGTGGCTATTGGCATTGCGCCAGCTCGGAATCAGTGACTATTGGTATTGCTTCAGCCCAGAATCAGTGACTGTCGGCATTGCTCCAGCTCATAATCAATGACTATCTGCATTGTGCCGGCTCAGAATCAGTGACTATCTGCATTGCACCAGCTCAGAATCAGTGACTATCTGCATTGCGCCAGCTCAGAATCAGTGACAGTGACTATCTTCATGCGCCAGCTCGGAATCAGTGACTATCTGCATTGCTCCAGCTCAGAATCAGTGACTATCTGCATTGCTCCAGCTCAGAATCAGTGACTATCGGCCTTGCTCCAGCTCAGAATCAGTGACTATCTGCATTGCACCAGCTCAGAATCAGTGACTATCTGCATTACTCCAGCTCAGAATCAGTGACTATCGGCATTGCGCCAGCTCAGAATCAGTGACTATCGGCATTGCGCCAGCTCGGAATCAGTGACTATCTGCATTGCTCGAGCTCAGAATCAGTGACTATCGGCATTGCGCCAGCTCGGAATCAGTGACTATTGGTATTGCTCCAGCCCAGAATCAGTGACTGTCGGCATTGCTCCAGCTCATACTCAATGACTATCTGCATTGTGCCGGCTCAGAATCAGTGACTATCTGCATTACGCCAGCTCGGAATCAGTGACTATCTGCATTACGCCAGCTCAGAATCAGTGACTATCTGCCTTGCTCCAGCTCAGAATCAGTGACTATCTGCCTTGCTCCAGCTCAGAATCAGTGACTATCTGCCTTGCTCCAGCTCAGAATCAGTGATTATCGGCATTGCTCCAGCCCAGAATCAGTGACTATCGGCATTGCTCCAGCTCAGAATCAGTGACTATCTGCATTGCGCCAGCTTGGAATCAGTGCCTATCTGCCTTGCTCCAGCTCAGAATCCAGCTTGCATACATCTGAAGCATGTGTAACTCTTTTACCATATTTTTTAACTAACCTGTTTACACTGTATTATACAGAACATGAGCAAACGTTGTTTGTTCATTTACTATATCAGATCAGTATTTTACATTCTGGGTTAGATTCCAGGTAATGTTTGCAGCTTTGCAAGTAGCAACATCGTTTTGATCCTTAATCTACATGATTTGCTAATATAACAGGTAATACAGGTAACAGGTAATACAACAGGTAATACAATATTTGCTAATATAAAGGTGTATTGACCCCTGGGGACACACTCGTGTGCAGCCGCCTCCCCAATTCTCCGTGCAACGCTACCCCTCACCTGCTTTTGGCCAGTGGCACTATCTTCCGACTTCTATATGTTATTTGTGTGCACCACAGTGGATTAGAGCTGCAGCCAGTGGTCATTTCAATACTGCCCATAGGCTGCAGCATTAGCATAATGCTTAGCATCCACCTCTGAATCCGTCCATTGGTACCTCGCAATTTCATTAGTTTTTGCTCCAGGTTTATGAATGTCCCCAGTGTGTTCTGAATATCAGGTTTTTGTATATGTTTGTCAAAAATATGTTTTTATTGATGACAGTAATCAGTCTGCACCTGCAGGGCAAGTACCAAGTCTTCGATGGCATTTTAAGGAATTCAACATGTCTTAAACACATAGGGGTTGTTGCAGAGCTAATAATGACTCCCTGCTTCTAACAAGCATTTGTGCTAGTGATAAGCAAAAGCATATCAATGTACTTATTATCTTTTATTATTGTGTTAACTTATAAAGCACCATCATAAAAACACATAGCAGAACATAAAAGCAGATTAAATAAAAATACATGAAATAGTAGGTAAACATGGCCCTGCAGAGAATTCCATGGCCCTGGAAAAAATAAATTTATTCCATTTTGGAATAAGGATGTAACATAACAAAATGTGGAAAAAGTGAAGCGAATACTTTCCGGATGAACTGTAAATATGGGATGGTATCGGGATCCCAGCGTCTGGGATGCCGACAGTCAAAATACAGACAGTGGCATCCTGACGCTCAGGATCCTGACACCTATTAGGGAAGTAAACTCCCCCTAACCCCCAATCCCTCCTTTCCCGTAACCTGACCCTAACTTTTTTTCAAGCTATCTAATTATTTCTAATTTTTTTCAGGCATAATTTTTTCCCTAAGTTCCTGGGCCTATATGTTTTCCTAAAAAATGGGAGTCTTAAGGCTGGTTATCAGGGATTTTGTTTTGCGAGCCTGAGGCACACAAAACAAAATCCCAGATAACTGCTGGAATCAGGGCTAATTGGATAGCCCCAGGGGAGTTAATTACTGCAGCTAATTGGATAAGGGCCTTTTAGTGTTTTATGCAAGAACTGGCAACTTACTTATGACTTGTTTGCTTAGTCCCATTGACTAATGTCGTCAGTCAATAAAAATAAAATTGTGGCAACTGCACTTTACAGTATGTCTCAGCAAACAAAAAACAAAAAAAGTAAATTTCCTACTGCTGAAAGAAATAGCAGTAAAAAGGTATGTTTAGCGGAGTATTCAATTAGTGTCGGATCCTCTCCGACAGTGAGGATCCGACACTTCAGTATTCATTGCAGACCATTTCCGCCCATTTCCCCTCTCATTACGACTGTTCATTTTCGTCCTCTTTTACGGGAGAAAATGAGTGGTTGAAAACGGACCCGTTTTTGACCGCTGCGTCGCCGAAAACACATGGATGAGCAGAGATTCCGCTCATCTATGTGTTTTTTGACATGTCGGAATTTTCGGCAGGTCGGAGAAACGGCACTTAATTTGAATACTGAAATGTCCAAAAGTGCCGATTATCGGCGGAAAGTGCTGTCTTTCCGTTCTGCCAGAAATTCTGACACTAATTGAATACTCCCCTTAGTGTGATTCTAAAATATTTATGAAAATAAAATTTTATTCAAAAATAAGAGCAATATTCAGATTATTTTTCTTGTAGACAGTCTATTGCAGGCCTGGCCAACCTGTGGCTCTCCAGATGTTGTGAAACTACACATCCCTGCATGCCCTGCCACAGTTTTAGCATTCCCTAATAGCAAAACTGTGGCAAAGCATGATGGGACTTGTAGTTTTACAACAGCTGGAGAGCCACAGGTTGGCCAGGACTGGTCTATTGCATACCTCCCAACACGACCCTCTCCAGGAGGGACAGAATGCTCTGCTCCTGGACTTCCCTCTTAATTTATGATTGCCATCAGCTGTGCTGAAACACCTTTCTTATCCAGTAACCTGTTCAAAACAGGTGCTGGCAATCATAAAGTAATAGAAAAGTCCAGAAGTAGAGCATTTTGTCCCTCCTGGAGAGGGTCATGTTGGGAGGTATTCTATTGTACCTTTCATAAGCCCCCTTCCTTTTCCTATATAGCAGTGGTTCTCAAACTCAGTCCTCAGGACCCCACACAGTGCATGTTTTGCAGGTAACCCAGCAGGTGCACAGGTGTATTAATTACTCACAGACACATTTTAAAAGGTCCACAGGTGGAGTTATTATGTCACTTGTGATTCTGTGAGGAGACCTGCAAAACATGCACCGTGTGGGGTCCTGAGGACCGAGTTTGAGAACCTGTGCTATATAGGCATGTGCATGTAGAACTGCGTCCTTTTAAACTCCTTAAATTAAATACAAATAATTGGGGAAGACAGATAACTACACCACAGTATGTGTAATTCTCTGCCATAGAAATTCTTCATCTGCTGACTATGCTCACAAACCCTTCCAGCTCCCCAGGGGTCCATGTAATAGTCATGAGCAGTGTGATGAGGTAATGAACTATCATCGGGACTTCTTAAGAACAAAAGACACTTGTTACCAGACAAGGAATATCCAGATTTTCACTTAGCATAGTAAGGAACCCAAGGGGATTGATGGCAAGAAAATATTAAGATAACAGATAACAGGGATTCTCAACCTTTAAAATGAAAACTTATCTCAGATATCTTAGCATATTATTCTACTGTCAAGTAAGTGAGAACAGGTTTATTTATATAGCCACAAGTTACAGTATATAGGACTTGTTTCATATAATGGTTCAGGGAATTGCGGTTACATAAAATAATTAACATTTTTACTTTCGATGATTGATGTGTGCCAGTCAGCTGTTACCCAGACTGAAACATAGGGTGACATGTACTAAGCAGTGATAAAAGTTGAGAAGTGAGCCAGTGGAGAAGTTGCCCATGTCAACCAATCAGCTACTCTGTATACTTTTATATTATGCAAATTATAAATGTTACAACAATCCTGATTGGTTGTCATGGGCAACTTCTCCACTGGCTCACTTCTCCACTTTTATCACTGCTTTGTACATCTCCCCCATAGTATTGGGTGGAGGGGCATTTCCATGCATAGTGCACAATTACTAGATTAGAGCACACATATTTACAATATGAACTCTAATGCATCCTTGTTTAGCCAGTCTATGGGTGAAATGTCTTGGTGAGAAATAAAGAATAGAAGTTGATCCAATCTTCTTCTAGCTGCCATTTATCTAGCACCAGTGGCGTGCGGTGAGGTCAGTGACTCGTGAGGCACTGCAGCCGTAATGTCCGCCGAGTCCTGCCAACGACACCTACCACCGCGGAACCAATGCCCGCTACTGCCCCTGAGCCAATGCCAACTACCGCCGCCATCCCTGATGCCCGCTACCCCTGCCACTAGTGGCCACCACCCCCGCCAGTGGCTTACAAAATCACCCGCCATCAACTGTCCAGGCCCCCCACCAATAATTTGCATCTCAGTCCAATACCGTCGCTGCCAATGCCCGCAGCCTGCCTGCTCATAAAACTTGTGATGAGCAGGCGGCTAATATATTGTACATTTTTATAAAATACATTTTAGTGTTTGGGACTGGGGAGGGAGTGGGAGGAGGACATGAATGCAAGTTTGTTGTCCAGGGCTTCCATTAACTTAATAGCGCTGTGGGTGCGGCGCTATTAAGTTAATGGAAGTCCTGGACAACAAAATAGGGAGAGGGTGACATCAGGTAGAAGATGACAGCAGTGGGTGAGAGGGAGAGGGTGACAGCAGTGGGTGACAGGGAGAGGGAGACACCAGCAAGAAGGTGACAGGAAGACTGTGACACCAGGGAGAGGGTGATAGCAGTGGGTGACAGAGAGAGGGTGACACCAGCGAGAAAGTGACAGGAAGAGTGTGACGCCAGGGAGAGGGTGACAGCAGCGGGTGATGGAGTGACGTCAGGGAGAGAGTGACAGCAGCTGGTGACAGGGAGTGACGCCAGGGAGAGGGTGACAGCAGCGGGTGACAGGGAGTGACGCCAGGCATAGGGTGACAGCAGCGGGTGACAGGGAGTGACGCCAGGGAGAGGGTGACAGCAGCGGGTGACAAAGAGTGACGCCAGGGAGAGGGTGACAGCAGCGGGTGACAGGGAGTGACGCCAGGGAGAGGGTGACAGCAGCGGGTGACAGGGAGTGACACCAGGGAGAGGGTGACAGCAGCGGGTGACAGGGAGTGACGCCAGGGAGAGGGTGACAGCACTGGGTGACAGGGAGTGATGCCAGGGAAAGGGTAACAGCAATAGCAGTGGGTGAGAGTGTGACAGAAAGAAGTAAAGGGTAATGGGGATAGTCAGTGAACGACATTTATAGTGCTATTTACTTACCTGGACCTGGGCCTAGAACTGCAGCGTGGCTCCTACTTTGTGACGTCGGATCCCCAGTGGCAAAGAGCAGCCTGAAGCCCTGAACAGGAATCCGGGATTGGAGGAAGAGTGAGAGAAGAGGAGAGGAGCGGGGAATGTGGCCCCTCCTCCCCCCTCTGGCCGGACTGCATTCATATGGGAGTCTGGCGAAGTATGCCAGAGAGGGGCAGTGGCGGCGGTGTCACAGGGGGAGTGAGATGGAAGTCGGCTCAAGGTACGCTCTCTGGCTGTGCCCCACGCACAGGGAACTGTCCCTGCATACACTTCCCTGGTCCGGCGGCACCCCCCTCTAGGGGTGCCAGAATATTTTGATATTGGGGGGCATGCAGAAAAACATACATTTTGGCGCTCTCCCCAGTCCCCATCAACAGTGCGGGGTGAGTGCTTACTTCCGATACCTGCGGCAGGGACGTGCAGTCAGGGGAGGCAGTGCCTCCCCTGTCATCATTAATGATTAAAATAATACAAAGAAGATACTTATGACACATATTCTGTGTCATAAGTATCTGCTTTAGCCTTTACTTTATTTTAATCATTTTTACCTTATTTAAAAATCCTTAAAGGACCGGAAGCTGGGGGCGGGGCCAAGCATTGGGCAGTGAAAGCCCATTAAAAAAAGCAGCAAAAGCAGCACTTACTAGAAGTGCCGCTTTGACAGGGGTGTGCTTTCAGCCTATATGAAAGCACGCCCCTGTCACCAACACACTGCTCCCGAGTACCTGCCTACAAGCTCCAGGAGCCAGCTCATCCCCTCCCCACTACTCCTCTCCCGGTGCCTGCTTCACCCGTCTACCCATGCAGCCGCTTCTCCCCGGCGGATGCCGCTGACCCCACCGGCCCTACCTTCCAGCATGCCGCCGATCCCCGCAAGTTGGGAGCCGAGAGGCTGAGCTGAGGCGGGGGCATGGTGAGGGGCGCAGGGCAAAGCCAGAAGCCAGGTGTGCTGAGAGGAGGGAGAGCTGCTGCCGGGATCCTGGAGAGTCATACGCGCTCGCAGGAGGGAGCAAGTAGGAGGCGCTGTCACTGATGTCGCTCCCGGCCAGGGCACAGCGAGGAGTCTCACTCTCTATGTGTCGGGGACAGGCGGCGGGTGGACGCGGCACCGGTATTTACTATTGCAGTAAAGTAAAGTAAGTGCAGGGGCCGAGAGACGGGAAGGTGAGAGACGAGGAGGGGGGGTGGTATGTTATTAGTGCCTGCACTGTCTGGAAGGGCGGGGGGGGGGGGGCTGCTGGTGAGAGTGATAATAGTGCCTGCACTGTCTGGAAGAGGATGGGGGGGTGCTGCCGGTGAGAGTGACAATGGTGCCTGCACTGTCTGGAAGGGGATGGGGGGGTGCTGCTGGTGAGAGTGATAATAGTGCCTGCACTGTCTGGAAGGGGATTGGGGGTGCTGCTGGTGAGAGTGACAATGGTGCCTGCACTGTCTGGAAGGGGATGGGGGGGTGCTGCTGGTGAGAGTGATCATAGTGCCTGCACTGTCTGGAAGGGGATGGGGGGGGGGTGCTGCTGGTGAGAGTGATAATAGTTCCTGCACTGTCTGGAGGGGGTGGGTGAGGGTGATCTTGGTATCTTTGCTTTCCATGGAGGGGTGGGGGTGTTGCTGGTGTGCGTGGGTGGGTGGGTGTGTGTTCTTGGTGCCTGTGAGGCCACACCATCATTGCAAGATCATAACCTCTTTTCCGGGAGCACGCGTATCTTCAGCGCATGCAGGGACAGCGGCGGTAGCGGGCATCGGTGGGACATTATGACTGCAGTGCCTCACCAGTCACTGACCTCACCGCACGCCACTGACCTGCGGTGACTTGACCTTTAAACAGTCTGCAGCGTGCTATACTGTGCGCTGTCAAAACCGGCTCTTCATTGATGCATTACTGGGAGGAGGCGTGGCCATGCTGAGCCTGCTGGAACATCCCCGCCTTCTCCCAGTAATACATCAGTGAAGAAGAGCTGGCTTGGACAGCTCACAGCATAGCACGCTGCGGCTGTGCGGCAGCAGACTGTTTAAATGTCAGGTCACTGTGGGTATTGGAAGTAAGCGCTCCCCCACTGGCACCTCTGTCATATTTGGGGGAGAAAGCACGCTGCCCTCTTGCTAACCCCCCGTTCCGACGCCACTGCCTCTACCGAGTTTGCCACTGTGCAGGGGGACAGGCTGCAGGATGGACTGGGGGTCGGGCGGATGGGAACAGCCACATATTTACTAGATGACAGGGGGGTATGTTCCTTGGTGCCCCCCTCCCCGAGTCGACCACTGACCAATCAGCAACCTGAGTAAGTGACAGGGGCGTGCTTTCATATGGGCTAAAAGCACGCCCCTGTCAAAGCGACACTTGTACTAGGTGCCGCTTACAGAGCTTTTTTCAATGGTTTTTTTCTGCGCAATGCTTGACCACGCCCCCCGCTTCCGGCACTTTCTCACTAACAGCGGGAGGCACCAAGAGCGGTGCCTCCGAAACCCTTTTAAAACTGTTTTTAGAAAGATAATAATGATTAAAATAATATAAAGTCTAAAGAAGATACTTATGACACAGAATATGTGTCATACTGTAAGTATCTTCTGTGTATTATTTCAATCATAAATGACAGGGGAGGCACTGCCTCCCCGGCCTCCCCTGGCTGCACGTCCCTGTCTAGCACTGTCTATGAAAATGACATAAACTTTTTGATTGTTTTAAGTAGCTTCCTGGCTGTATCTCTCTATAAGGCTTGATACTGTTAGGGTCTCCTGCCCTGTGCTGCCACGTCGTCATGGCAACCGGGAGACAAGTGCTAGCGGAGTAACCTGAGCGCAGCTGATACTCCGGTTCGGGTCTTTTGCTGTGCAGTGGTTATAGGCTCTGTGCACGGCAGGGGATCCGGTGCTGGTTTTTGTGCTCACAGTCTGTGAGGTCTGAGTGGGGCGTGGACAGCACCTGCTTTATAAGGCCTCTTCTCATTTTAAGCAGATGCTGCTGAATCTTTGTTGGTTAGTCAGTTCCTGAAAGTTAGCCAGTACTGTGTAGCTTTGTATTTGTTTGTTGCTTACTGCAAATAGGCCTGGGGATTTGGTATTACACTCTGCCAATCCAGACCTAGCAGTAAGACTGGAGTCAGTCGTTTAGCTTGCTGGGGTTCTGTTACTACTCTGTGAACTTAGCAAGTTTGCGGCTGTATTCTAAGACTTGCCTGTCTAATCCTGTCTCACTGTGCTAGGTGTCAGGGGTCAGTTTAGTGGCAGTAAGCTGAACCTGTGCACTGCAAGTGAGAATTAGGATTGTGGAGACTCTCCTTGTGTCTATCATTCCATCTCTGACCAAGGAGTTTACTGCCACACCCGTTGGTAACCCTTTAGGGTTTTGCTGTTGCCCTTAGCAACAGCATTTCGGGTTCTCTACGTATTAAAACACAACATCTTGCTTTTCCCATCTGAGCATTTCTAATACAAGGGAGATACTCAGTTCCTTAGCCTCTGGGCTTCTCTGTTCACTTTGTGTGTATTTTGTTACCCTATCACCTTCTGTGTACGTTATGTCATATTCCCCAGTCTGTCTGTGAGTCCATTTGTTTTGCATACCTATCCGTTCAGACACCAGTACATTCCTGCAGGCACTGGTGTGCATAACATATTCAGCAGCCTAATACTCCTGTTGAAATTTTGTGGGAATATGGAGCATACCCCTCAAAATACGTTGCAACAGGTGGTCGATCAGGTGCAGGTCCTGACTCGACAATTTAATGATTTGTCCATTAAAATGCACACCTCCCAGGCTGCTGGCGGAGCTCCCGCAGCAGCAGCACCTGCAGGGGTTAAGGAGCCGAAAGTAAATCTCCCGGATCGTTTTTCTGGAGATCGCTCGCAGTTCTTTTGTTTCAAGGAGAGCTGCAAGCTATACTTCCGGCTTAGGCCTCAGTCTTCTGGGTCGGAGATTCAGCGGGTGGGCATAGTGATTTCCTTGCTACAAGGAGACCCACAGGTCTGGGCATATGGGTTGCAGCCTGACTGTCCGTCGCTTAAAAGTGTTGATGCTTTTTTTACGGCACTGGGCATGTTATATGATGACCCTGACAAGACGGCCTCAGCCGAGGCTCAGATTTCGATCCTTAAGCAAGGGCGAAGGCCAGTTGAGGTTTACTGTACGGAGTTTCGGAGGTTGGCCCATGATACCCAGTGGAATGACCCAGCCCTGAGACACCAGTACCGAAGAGGTCTTTCTAACCAGATAAAGGACCAACTGGTACAATATCCCTTGCCTGATAGCTTGGATCAGCTCATGCAGTTATCCATCCGGGTGGATAGACGGCTGAGAGAGCTTATGCTTGAAAGGGAGACTGAGATTTCCTTCCTTCCCAAGGGAACCTCAGACTCTGAGGAATTTTCCGAGGAGCCTATGCAGATTGGGGCTACCCGCCTCTCCTCGCGTGAGAAGACGCGGAGGAGACAGCAGGGGTTGTGTTTGTACTGTGGGAATAAAGGTCATGTGGTAGTATCATGCCCAGAAAAGCCGGAAAACTTCAGGGCCTGAGGGTGATGGGAAATATCCTGTCAGGCCAGAAGTCAGAATTTCCCAAGAAGACTTTTATCATTCCGGTGACCTTGAAGATCCTCGGTCAAACTGTCAAGACTGAGGCCTTTGTGGACAGTGGGGCCGACGGGGTTTTTATGGACCGCCAATTCGCCCTGAAACACTCTGTTCTCTTAGTACCCTTGGCATCGGAAATTGAGATTTGTGGGTTAAACGGGGAACCATTATCCCAAGGTAAAATTACCTCTTGCACTAGCCAGATTTCTTTGTTTATTGGAGCCACACACTCTGAAAAATTGTCCTTTTATGTGACTGTCTGTACTTTTGCCCCATTGGTGTTGGGGTTACCCTGGTTAAGGGCCCATAATCCTCAATTTGACTGGGTCTCTGGGGAGATTCTTAGTTGGGGTACTGATTGTTTCAGGAGTTGCTTGAGCCTTCCAGTCAGGCTCTCGCAGCTAAGTTTGCCAGGATTGCCAGGGTGTTATGCAGATTTTGCGGACGTGTTCTCCAAAAAAGTTGCAGAGGTACTACCTCCCCATCGCCCCTATGACTGTGCCATTGATTTGTTGCCAAATGCTAAGCTTCCCAAGAGCAGGTTGTACTCCCTGTCACGTCCTGAGACTCAGGCTATGGCAGAGTACATTCAGGAGAACTTGGCTAAGGGATTTATCAGACCTTCACAGTCTCCAGTTGGGTCGGGGTTCTTCTTCGTGGGTAAAAAGGACGGTTCGTTGCGACCCTGCATCGACTTCAGGGAATTGAACCGTATCACGATTAAAAACTCATACCCACTGCCTCTCATTTCGGTCTTGTTTGACCAGCTTCGTACTGCCACCATTTTTTCTAAGATTGACCTACGCGGTGCGTACAATCTAATCCAAATAAGAGAGGGGGATGAATGGAAGACTGCCTTTAATACCCACTCAGGGCATTATGAATATTTGGTGATGCCTTTTGGGCTCTGTAATGCCCCGGCAGTCTTCCAGGATTTCATGAATGATGTGCTCAGGGAATATTTGGATAGATTCTTAGTTGTATACTTAGATGACATCCTAATCTTCTCCCATTCCCTGGAGAAACATCGGAAGCATGTACGCTTAGTCCTCCAGAAACTCAGAGACCACCGGCTTGGGGCGAAGCTGGAGAAGTGCGAATTTGAAGTTCAGCAAATCGCATTTCTAGGATATATTATCTCCCCAGAAGGTTTCCAAATGGAGGGTTCCAAGGTACAGGCAGTCCTGGATTGGGTGCAGCCCACTAGTTTGAAGGCGCTTCAGCGTTTCCTGGGCTTTGCGAATTTTTATAGACGATTTATCGCTGGATTTTCGTCTATAGTGGCACCCTTGGTGGCACTCACTAAGAAAGGGGCGGATGTTGCTCACTGGTCTTGTGAGGCTAAAGCGGCTTTTGCCCGTCTCAAAAGGGCATTTGTTTCGGCCAAGGTGCTGCGACACCCAGATCCAGAGCGTCCTTTTGTGGTGGAGGTGGATGCCTCTGAGATGGGTATTGGGGCAGTGCTTTCTCAGATGGGAGTGTCTGATAATCGCCTTCATCCCTGTGCTTACTTTTCCCGTAAATTTTCGCCTGCCGAGATGAATTATGACGTGGGTAACCGGGAATTGTTGGCTATTAAGGATGCACTCGAGGAGTGGAGACACTGGCTTGAGGGGGCTAAGTTTGTGGTCTCAATTCTCACTGACCATAAGAATCTGGCATATTTAGAGTCAGCGAAGCGTCTCAATGCCAGGCAGGCACGATGGGCTTTGTTTTTTGCTCGCTTTAATTTTTTGATAACATATCGCCCTGGGTCAAAAAACATCAAGGCTGATGCGCTCTCGCGGAGTTTTGCTCCAATCCAGGAGACCACCGAGGAGCCGTTGCCCATTGTTTCCCCATCATGTATTAAAGTGGGCATTACCCAGGACCTCTTATCATTAGTCCTTAGAGCACAGGAGCAGGCTCCTCCAGACCTTCCGGTAGGTCTTTTGTTTGTGCCTCCTAGGTTAAGACAGCGAGTGTTCCTGGAATTCCATGCCAAGAAGTCGGCAGGTCACCCGGGTATTGCCAGAACTCGGGAGTTGCTATCTAGGGCGGTGTGGTGGCCCTCGGTGGCTAAGGATGTGGATCAGTGGGTTCGGGCATGTGACATCTGTGCCCGAAATAAGACTCCTAGAGGGGTTCCTGTTGGCCCATTACATCCACTCTCTATCCCATCTAAGCCATGGACCCACATTTCAATGGATTTTGTGGTGGACTTGCCCAAATCCTCGGGGATGACAGCCATCTGGGTTGTCGTTGACAGGTTTTCGAAGATGGCGCACTTCGTTCCACTGGTTGGGCTGCCATCGGCCAGACGCCTGTCTGAATTATTTATGCTGCATGTTGTGCGTCTCCACGGGTTGCCACTTGATGTGGTCTCTGACCGCGGATCCCAGTTTGTGGCCAAATTCTGGAGGGCATTTTGTTCCGATCTCCAGATTTCTGTCAGCTTGTCGTCAGGCTACCATCCGCAGTCTAATGGGCAGACTGAAAGGGTGAACCAGTCCTTGGAGCAGTTCCTCAGGTGTTATGTCTCCAAGTGTCAGACTGACTGGGTTGCTCATCTGTCCATGGCGGAGTTTGCCTATAACAACGCGGCTCACTCTGCTACAGGGATCTCTCCCTTCCTTTGTGTGTATGGGCATCATCCTAAGGCCAATTCTTTTGACCCCCTGGACTCCACGCCTGGTGGTTCCTCTGTGGTTTCGGTCCTTAGAGGTATTTGGCGGAAAGTGAAGAAAGCCCTTGTGTCTGTGTCATTAGTGACCAAAAGGGTTTTTGATAAGCGGAAAAGACCCTGCAGCTTCAAATTAGGAGACTTCGTCTGGTTGTCTACCAAGAATTTGAAGTTGAGACAGCCATCTCATAAGTTAGGCCCCCGGTTCATCGGCCCTTATAAGATCACCAGGGTTATCAATCCGGTGGCATTTCAGTTAGATCTGCCCCGTTCTTTGGGTATCAATAAAACATTTCATTGTTCCCTTTTAAAACGGGCGATTAGCAATCCTTCTTCCAGTGGAAGACCTTCCCCTCTTCTGATACGTGGCCAGAGGGAGTTTGTTGTTGAAAGGATTCTTGACTCCAAGGTGGTTCGGGGTCGGCTGTCATTTTTGGTGCACTGGAAGGGGTATGGCCCGGAGGAGCGGTCGTGGGTGCGCAGTTGTGATCTTCATGCCCCCAGACTGATACGCTCTTTCTTCTCGCAGTTCCCCGATAAACCCGGTGGTAGGGGTTCTTTGACCCCTCGTCAGAGGGGGGGTACTGTTAGGGTCTCCTGCCCTGTGCTGCCACGTCGTCATGGCAACCGGGAGACAAGTGCTAGCGGAGCAACCTGAGCGCAGCTGATACTCCGGTTCGGGTCTTTTGCTGTGCAGTGGTTATAGGCTCTGTGCACGGCAGGGGATCCGGTGCTGGTTTTTGTGCTCACAGTCTGTGAGGTCTGAGTGGGGCGTGGACAGCACCTGCTTTATAAGGCCTCTTCTCAGTTTAAGCAGATGCTGCTGAATCTTTGTTGGTTAGTCAGTTCCTGAAAGTTAGCCAGTACTGTGTAGCTTTGTATTTGTTTGTTGCTTACTGCAAATAGGCCTGGGGATTTGGTATTACACTCTGCCAATCCAGACCTAGCAGTAAGACTGGAGTCAGTCGTTTAGCTTGCTGGGGTTCTGTTACTACTCTGTGAACTTAGCAAGTTTGCGGCTGTATTCTAAGACTTGCCTGTCTAATCCTGTCTCACTGTGCTAGGTGTCAGGGGTCAGTTTAGTGGCAGTAAGCTGAACCTGTGCACTGCAAGTGAGAATTAGGATTGTGGAGACTCTCCTTGTGTCTATCATTCCATCTCTGACCAAGGAGTTTACTGCCACACCCGTTGGTAACCCTTTAGGGTTTTGCTGTTGCCCTTAGCAACAGCATTTCGGGTTCTCTACGTATTAAAACACAACATCTTGCTTTTCCCATCTGAGCATTTCTAATACAAGGGAGATACCCAGTTCCTTAGCCTCTGGGCTTCTCTGTTCACTTTGTGTGTATTTTGTTACCCTATCACCTTCTGTGTACGTTATGTCATATTCCCCAGTCTGTCTGTGAGTCCATTTGTTTTGCATACCTATCCGTTCAGACACCAGTACATTCCTGCAGGCACTGGTGTGCATAACAGATACACTTCTCACCATGTCTTCATACTGTATATTTTACATCTCTTGTGACAAAATAATCCTGTTGTTTTGAGTGAGGAGGAAATGGAGCAACCCTGAAGGAAATCCAAGATCATACACGCTCCATCTAGATAGTGGCCTGGTTGGAATCAAATTTCTCACCCAAGATCTATAAGGCAGCAATACTGACCACTTTGCCAGTGTACTGAAATTGTATCATTAATTGATAATACTGTAACATGAATTATTAGTTTAGCATGAGATATATAGAGTTATACATTGGATTAACTCTATGTAACTGGAAACTCGTTTCATTTATCGTCAGTCCCTCCACCTAACAGTTCAAATGTTAAAAATATCATTCTTGTTGAAACTGGTCCATTTATGAGATCAATGTTGCCACTGGGGTGTGCACCGGCCACTTTTCGTGGTTTGTGTTTTGGTTTTGGATCTGGATATTTCTTCATGTTTTGGATCTGGATTGGTTTTGCCAAAACCACCCTTGTAGGTTTTGGTTTTGGATCTGTATTTTTTGGGGAAAAAGCATAAAAACAGCTAAAATCACAGGGTTTGTTTTTTTTTTTTTGTTCCTATGCTATTATTAACCTCAATAACATTAATTTCCACTCATTTCTAATCTATTCTGAACACCTCAAACCTCACAATATTGTTTTTAGGCCAAAAGGTTGCACCGAGGTAGCTGGATGACTATGCTAAGCGACACAAGTGGGCGGCACAAACACCTGGCCCATCTAGGAGTGGCACTGCAGTGTCAGACAGGATGGCAGTTTGAAAAACTATGCCACGAAGAGCACATAATGCAAAGAATAAAAAAAGATGGAATTGTCCTTGGGCCCTCCCACCCACCCTTATGTTGTATAAACAGGACACTCACACTTTAACAAACCAATCATTTCAGCACCAGGGTCTGCCACACAACTGTGGCTGAAATGATTGGTTTGTTTGGTCCCCTACAAAACAAGTTGGCTATTAATCTGTCCCTGCACAAACTGGCTCTACAGAGGCAAGATGTCGTCCTCATCCTCATCGACCGATTCCTCACCCCTTTCAGTGTTGTGTACAGCCTCATCCTCACAGAGTATTAATTCGTCCCTGCTAGAATCCACCACCACAGGTCCCTCTGTACTTTCTGGAGGCTGGTCTTCCCGGAAAAATTGATGATTCATTTTGATGAACAACATCTTCTTCACATTGTGTGGAAGTAACCGCCCACGCTTATCGCTGACAAGGTTACCAGCTGCACTAAAAACTCATTCAGAATACACACTGGAGGGGGGGCAACTTAGGTAAAATAAAGCCAGTTTGGACAGGGGCCTCCAAATTGCTTCTTTTTCCTGCCAGTACAGGTACGGACTGTCTGACATGTCGATTTGGATGCTGTCACTGATGTAATCCTCCACCATTCTTTCAATGGTAACAGCATCATATGCAGTGACAGTAGACATGTCAGAAATTGTTGGCAGGTCCAGACCAGATGTCCAAAGTTGGTCCAGCCTGCCCTGCATCACCGCCAGCGGGTTAGTTAGGAATCGGATATCTAACTTGTTTCCTGGCAGCCCCAGTTGCGGGAGAAAATTAAGAAGGAGCTGTTGCTATGTCATGTTCCGCTTCAGCTGACAGTGTTTTCACCAGCAGGTCTTTGCACCTCTGCAGGCTTGTGACCGCCAGAAAGAGAGACACCACGTAGGCTTTAAACCTAGGATCAAGCACGGTGGCCAAAATGTAGTGCTCTGATTTCCTGGCAAAGCGAATGTAGGGCTTCATCCACAAGTCCCACATACCAAGCGGAATCGCTCCGTCTTAGCTCCTCCTTCACTTTCTCCAGCTGTTTCTGCAAAAGCCTGATGAGGGGAATGACCTGACTCAAGCTGGCAGTGTCTGAACTGACTTCACGTGAGGCAAGTTCGAAGGGTTGGACAACCTTGCACAACACGGAAAGCAATCTCCTCTGCACTTGAGTCAGGTGCATACCCCCTCCTTTGCCTATGTCATTGGTGGATGTATAGGCTTGAATGGCCTTTTGCTGCTCCTCCATCCTCTGAAGCATATAGAGTGTTGAGTTCCATCGCGTTAAAACCTCTTGCTTCAGGTGATGGCAGGGCAGGTTCAAGAGTGTTTGCTGGCACTCCAGTCTTCGGCACGCAGTCGCTGAATGGCGAAAGTGTCCCCGAATTTTTTTTGGCCACCGACAGCATCTCCTGCATGGTCCTGTCGTTTTCGCCAAACTGCACATGGGTATGCACCGCAGTGCGGAGGTGCGTTGCATGGGTACAAAGCGGATAGCCGCTCAGAGATGGGTTTGTGTGACGGATCCGTTGGCACGGGCATTAGCAAGTAGATTGACAGGAAGAAGGCGTTTGTGGGTGACAACTGACCGTTTTCAGGGAGTGTCTGGAAAAACGCAGGCGTGTCCATACGTTTGCAGGGAGGGTTCCTGACGTCAATTCCGGTCCCGAACAGGCTGTGATCGCAGCGGCTGAGTAAGTCCTGGGCTGCGCAGAGACTGCACAAAATCTGTTTGTACAGCTCTGCTACGCATGCGTTCGCACACTTGCACAGCTAAAATACACTCCCTCTGTAGGCGGTGACTATCTGATCGCAGCAGTGCAAAAAATCGCTTGCTAGCCATCAGATCTGAATTAGGCCCAATATTGGTGGCGTTGTCTGATATCACAAATCCCCAGGAGAGACTAAGTGGGGTAAGCCATTGGGCGATAATTTTCCTCAGTTTCTCTAAGAGGTTGTCAGCGGTGTGCCTCTTACTGAAACCGGTGATACACAGCGTAGCCTGCCTAGGAATGAGCTAGCGTTTCTGAGATGCTTCTACTGGTGCTGCTGCTGTTGTTGCTGCTGCGCAAGGCGATACATATAGCCAGTGGGCTGTCACAGTCATATAGTCCTTAGTCTGCCCTGTTCCAATTGTCCACATGTCCGTGGTTAAGTGGACAGTGGGTAACTGCATTTATTAGGACACTGAGGACACTTTTTCTGACGTCTCTGTACATTCTCGGTATCGCCTGCCGAGTGAAGTGGAATCTAGATGGGATTTGGTACCAGGGACACACTACCTCCATCAATTGTCTAAATCCCACTGCACTAATGGCGGATACCGGATGCATGTCTAACACCAACATAGCTGTCAAGGCCTCAGTTATCCACTTTGCAACAGGATGACTGCTGTCGTACTTCATCCTCTTCACAAAGGACTGTTGGACGGTCAGTTGCTTAGTGAAAGAAGTAGTGGTGTTCCAACTTACGCTCCGGGATACCGAACGACTCCCAGCAGCATCAGCAGCAGGGGTAGCAGTAGGCATAGCAATACAGGATCCTCCGGAGGAATCCCGGATAGGAGAGGAGTCAGTCATGCCAGTGATATGGCCTTCAGGACTACTTCCGATCCTGATTGAGGAGGAAATTGACGAGGAGGGAGCTGCTGGTGTGGTTTGCAGGTGCTTGGATACAACAGGACAAAGGGATTTAGGTGTCCCTGGACTGCTTACAGTCTTAGCCACAGTGTCTGAACTTGACAGTGACATTTTATGAACACGCTGCAGGTGACATATGAGGGAGGATGATCCTAGGTGGTTAACGTCCTTACCCCTACTTATTACACCTTTACATAAGGTACATTTGGCAAGACAGTAGTTGTCCGGATTTAGATAGAAATAATTCCAGACCAAAGAGGTGGATTTTTTTGTCTTCTGCCCAGGCATGATGATGGGCTTATTCTCTCCCGTTGCCTAATTTAAACAAACCACATCACCATTAGAATCCTCCTCGTCAACTTTCTCCTCAGCGCCAGCTACACCCATATCCTCATCCTGGTGTACTTCAACAGTGAAATCTTCAATTTGAATATCAGAAACTGGACTGTGGGTGCTCCTTCCAGCACTTGCAGCGGGTGTGCAAATGGTGAAAGGAGCCATCTCTTCCCATTCAGTGTTGGGAAGGTCAGGCATCGCAACCACCAATACACTTGGACTCTCCTTGGGGATTTGTGATACCACCTTAGAACGCACAGTTCTTTGCTGTGCTTTTGCCATCTTAACTCTTTTCATTTTTCTAGCGGGAGGATGAGGGCTTCGATCGTCATGTGAAGCTCAAGTCATGAACATAGGCCAGGGCCTTAGCCGTTCCTTGCCACTCCGTGTCATAAATGGCATATTGGCAAGTTTAAGTTTCTTCTCAGACGATTTAAATTAATTTTTTGGGGTAATTTTACTGAACTTTGACTTTTTGGATTTTACATGTCCTCTTCTATGACATTGGGCATCGGCCTTGGCAGACGACGTTGATGGCATTTCATCGTCTATGTTATGACTAGTGGCAGCAGCTTCAGCACTAGGAGGAAGTGGTTCTTGATCTTTCCCTATTTTATCCTCCAAATTTTTGTTCTCCGTTAGATTTCTGGAGTTATATAATAATATGCGGCACAGGAGAGTGTACCCCTAAACCACACACATGGCAAAGCCTGTAAAAATTATTTGGATAATAATCCTTTTATTTGGAGTTATTATAATAATATGCAGCACAGGAGAGCGTACCCCTACACCACACAGGGCAAACCCTTTAAAAATTACTTGGATTAAATATTAATAACCCCTTTATTTGGAGTAAATAATATACAGCACAGGACAGCACCACTGGACTTATACGGCAGTACCACTGGACTTATATGGCTGTACCACTGGACTTATACAGCAGTACTGCTGGACTTATACGACTGTACCGCTGGACTTATACGGCTGTACCACTGGACTTAATACGGCAGTACAGCTGGACTTATATAGCTGTACCATTGGACTTATACGGCAGTACCGCTGGACTTATATAGCTGTACCGCTGGACATATACGTCTGTACCACTGGACTTATACGGCTGTACCGCTGGACTTATACGGCTATACCACTGGACTTATATGGCAGAACCGCTGGACTTATACAGCAGTACCGCTGGACATATACGGCTGTACCTCTGGACTTATATGGATGTACCGCTGGACTTATACGGCAGTACTGCTGAACTAATACGGCTGTACCACTGGACTTATACGGCTGTACCACTGGACTTATACAGCAGTACCGCTGGACTTATATGGCTGTACCACTGGACTTATACGGCAGTACCACTGGGCTTATACGGCAGCACCACTGGACTGGACTTATACGGCAGCACCACTGGACTGGACTTACACGGCAGCACCACTGGACTTATGGCAGCACAGGACACCACCACTGGACTGATGCAGCACAAGACACCACCACTGGACTGATGCAGCACCAGACACCACCACCTGGACTGATGCAGCACAAGACAGCACCACTGGACTGATGCAGCACAAGACACCACCACTGGACTGATGCAGCACAAGACAGCACCACTGAACTGGACTTATACAGCAGCACAACTGGATTTATGGCAGCACAGGACACCACCTCTGGACTGATGCAGCACAAGACAGCATCACTGGAATGATACAAAAGAGCAGGTCGCCACCCCACGCGCCATGCCACTTTCCTGCACAGACACTGAGGAGACACGTCCTCTCGCTACACTCTCCAGGACTGGAGTGAAGATGGCTGGGCGCGAGGCGCGAAATATACAAAGACCGGATCTCGCGAGAATCCTACACCAGGATGATGATGTTTTTCCTTGTTCTGGGAACTCAGTCTGGCGGGAGAACCCGAGACGGACTCGGTTCCCGACTCAGATCGGGGGTGTTCGGTGGAGTTCGGATTTCCAAAATCCGAACCCGCTCATCCCTAGTTGCCAGTATAGCATCCTACCCATTATAACAAAATAGCAACAAAAAAATACATAGAGACAATATTCACATAAAGTTCAAATGACTATAACACGCCCCAAACCCACATTTACCACTTTATTATTTATCCGTAGTGGGTGAATCTTAAATGTACTTGTGTCTTCACGTGTGAAGAATTATAATTATCACAAGGGAGAAATGAATGTGCCCCTATGGATACTGCATGAAAGAATATCAATCCCACATTTAATTCATAAACAGGTAATAATTGCAACACTTGGAAGTAAGCAGTGCAGCGTTGTTGAAGGTATTTAGAGACAGTTCCCTCTGCATGTTCCACAAGAAGCCAATTGTACACAGACTCGTCTACTGCGTTTCTGAAACACTGACATTTGTAAATAAAGAGATAACCTCTGACTTTCCAGCAACTTTAGAGTCCAATGCAGTCCAAATCAACTTCTGAATCATTAAATATGTGAACGTTTTTTAGCAAGCAATTTTAAGATACAGTATAGGTCAACAAAATGATTTCCTAAACCTCTGTATCAGGCAGAAAAGTCTCATAATATTACATCATTACATCCGCTGACAGCAGTTACTTCCCTCTCAGCTGTGGCTGGCTGCACAAAATAACTAATAGACTACTGTGGGAGTTTTTCTGGATACTGAATAACACAGAAACAGATAATAATGTTTACAGAGCCAGGGGTGTGTTAGAACACATTCTCCTCATTTTCTTTAATATCTTTGTTGGTGTATATGTTCAAGATTTAATGGGAAGGTTTACAGTGCCTTGAAAAAGTGTTCAACCAACACTCACTGTGTTCGGGACTATGGGTGCCACTGTAAGATGCGCTCCATATTTAAGCACTCAGGGCCTAAGTCATGTTTGCAGTGTCAATAACGAGGAGTGGCAGCAACATTCGCAGGAGTGTCTTGGCCATTTTCGGGAGCATGTATGTGCTGTCAGCTATGTACGTACAAAACCATGGCACATTCATCGCTACTACCATGTTCAGTCATAGGGCCATAGGGCTACCGTATGATCCTCTTTATTGAGTTTAGGCTGTGTATACAGTTGTGAATGAGTTTGTGATGGCTCCAATGGGCGTCTATCTTCTTTTCATTTGTAGCCTTAAAAAAAAAAATCACAATTACAACTGCATTTCCTTACACACATGTATTAGCCCCCCCCCCCCCCCCCCCCCCAGGCTGTTGGCTCCTATCACTCAGGTACAGATTTTGCTAAAATAACAGGATTCTCACATGATCCAGTTCTCAATATTCAACCTGTCACCACATACTGTTTCTAGGGCTATAGTAACCCCCAATTTTGCTACACACAGATACTTACACTGTTATTAAAAAGTACATTTCTGACATACTATGTGAACAAAATTACTTCTCAAACTAGCGCGTCGTTAAATCCTGCAGCCTTGCTTATCCACAGGTGTACACCACACCAAACAAGATCACATATATTATAGCACAGTGGTAAGCTCGGCGATGGATTGTGTATCTAATGTAATGTATCATCTTCTACACAACAATCTAAATCTGTGCGGGCTTTAGTAATTGACTCCCAAGGGTTTACTAGTGCACTTCATATGCTCAATTGAAAACACACTTACAATAGAACCCCCTTGGTTCGTGCATGTAAAGGTATCTTTCTTGGCAGCGGGATCTCTCTTCTATCTACCACTTGATCCTTTTGACCACAATGCTGGCAGTCCAACACCCTCCGTGTCTCGTGGATATCCTCCCTTAATCAGTATATCCTTAGGTGTCAACCCCGCTGGTTCTCAGCCATAGATATGGCACGTGCCAGGGTCAGGCGTACCCAAGACAGGCTCGTACTTGCAAATCCACTAAGTCCAAACCTAAACAATCCTGGGCCGCCTGTCAGCCTGCTTCCAAACAAGACAAGTCTGCAGCATGACGGGGCGGGCCTCCCCCTGGGGGACCCCAGGGTGGGAGGCCGATTTCTTCAGTTCGCCCAGGCCTGGTTAAAGACCACTTCGGACGCTTGGGTGTGGGAAGTTGTCTCTCACGGGTACGCAATCTTTTTCCAGAGATGTCCCCCTCGCCAGTTCTGCTCAACGGTTATCCCTTTGGATCCATTGAAAGTGCAAGCTCTACACTTGGTTGTGCAATCCCTCCTGGACACAGGAGTGGTAGTGCCAGTACCTCTGTTTCAGAGAGGCAGGGGATACTATTTAACCCTGTTTCTAGTTCCGAAGCGAAATGGGTCCTTCCGGCTTATACTCAACCTGAAATCATTGAACAAATTTGTGATAGTGTCCAAATTCTGTATGGAAACTCTGCGCTCTATTGTACTGGCCACAGAACCCGAAGACTATATGGGATCCCTGGACATACAGGATGCTTACCTACATATACCTAATGCCATATCGCATCAGCAATATCTGCAGTTTGCTATTGGCAACCTACATTATCAATTCCAGGCTCTACCATTTGGACTGGCCATGGCCCCTCGGATCTTCACCAAGGTCATGGTCATGATGACGGCCCTTCTGCGCTGTCAGGGAATCAGAATCCTGCCCTATCTGGATGACTTGCTGATCCTGGCGAGCTCCCAAGATGTTCTCCTCAGTCATTTGGAACTGGCGGTCCAATTCCTACAAGCCCACGGGTGGCTCATCAAATGGAAAAAGTCCTCGCTGGTCCCTGCTCGGAACATGGTGCACCTGAGGTCACTGTTGGACACACACAGCCAGAGATTATTTCTGTCCTTTCCAAGTGGGACGGCCTGCCTCATCGGATCAGGTCTCAAATGATCTCCCTGACTCCGGAGATTCGTTTGTCACTAGCTGGTGGCTACAGGACCAACAGTTCAGCAGGGGCCGTCCCTTCTGGAACTCCAACTGGGTTCTCCTGACAACGGATGCCAGGATGCGAGGTTGGGGTGTGGTGTTGGAGCAACACTCTCTCCAGGGTCGGTGGACCAGGGATGAATCTCTCCTCCCGATAAACATTCTGGAATTGCGGGCAGTGTTCAATGCGTTGACGCTTGCCCTGCCTCTGGTACAGAATAGGCCTTTTCAAGTACAACCAGACAACGTCACCATGTTGGCGTACATAAATCATCAAGGCGGCGCTCGAAGCCGCATGGCAATCCTGGAAGTATCAAAAATACTCCGTTGGGGGGAACACCATCTGCCAGCAATATCGGTAGTGTTCATTCCCGGAGTCCTCAACTGGGAAGCAGATTTCCTCAGTCGTCAGGATGTCCATGCCGGAGAGTGGAGTCTTCATCCAGAAGTCTTTCAACTCCTAGTGGACAAGTGGGGCCTACCAGATGTAGACCTGATGGCATCTTGACACAATCACAAGGTTTCGGTCTTCGGATCAAGGACAAGGGATCCTCAAGCAGCATTCGTGGATGCACTGGCAAGTCCATGGAACTTTCGGATGCAATACGTGTTCCCTCCAGTGTCACTCCTGCCCAAGGTGCTATGGAAGTTCAAGCAAGAAAGAGAAATATTACTTCTAGTTGCTCCAGCAAGGCCCAGACGGCATTGGTTCTCAGACATGCAAGGTCTATCGATAGAGCATCCTCTTCTGCTTCCTCAACGCCCAGACCTCCTCATTCAGGGCCCTTCTGTCTATCCGGACCTGGCCAGACTGGCTTTGATGGCGTGGCTCTTGAAGCCTCACTCCTGAGGGCCAAAGGATTCGCCGAGGAGGTTATTCAAACTATGTTGAAGGTGCGCAAACCGACTTCTGCATGGATTTATTACAGGGTCTGGAACTCTTACTTCACTTGGTGTGCTGCTCAGAATTATGATGCCTATTCGTTCAGAACTTCCAGGCTTTTGGCTTTTCTGCAACAAGGCCTATATTTAGGCCTTCGTCTGGCCTCTTTCAAGGTTCATATATCTGCCTTGTTGGTGTGGTTTCAGAGAAAAGTTGCATTTATTCCTGATGTTCATACTTTCACTCACTGTGTTTTACGGATTCAGCCTCCCGATGTCCCTCCTCTGGCTCCATGGGATCTGTCTGTTGTCTTAAATGCCCTACAAGGGTCTCCATTTGAACCTCTTGAGTCTGTGGACCTTAAATTCCTTACGCTTAAGGTCGTGTTTCTGCTGGTTATTGCCTCTGCTAGGAGGGTGTCGGCGCTTTGTCCTGTCGTCCACTCTTTTTGATTTTTCACCGTGATCGGGCAGTTCTTCAAACTCACCCCTTTTATCTGCCTAAAGTGGTATCTTCTTTCCATCTTCACCAAGAGATTGTGTTTCCAGCTTTTATCTCTTCTGGTTTGTCTTCCAAAGAACGGTGTTTGGATGTGGTATGGGCTCTCCGTATCTACGTGGAGAAGACTGCCTCTGTCAGGAGGTCAGATGCCCTGTTTGTACATTTTGGTTTTCACAAACGTGGCTGGCCTGCAAATAAGCAAACCTTGGCCAGATGGATTAGAATGGTGATTGCAGGCTGGACTCCTGCTGCTATCAAAGCCCATTCTATTCGGTCTGTTTGACCTACTTAAGCGGCCCGCCGTGGCGCGTCCGCTGAACAATTGTGCAAGGTGACTACGTGGTCCTTCGTGAACATGTTCATTAGGTTCTATGCTTTTGATACTTCCTCTGGACGCAGGGTTCTTGTGCACACTACGGTGCGTCCCCTCCCATAAGGAACTGCTTTAGGACATTCGATGTATTCCCTGTGAAATCCCAGTGTACCCCGCTGCAGAAAAGGAGATTTATGGTAGACTTACCATAGTTAAATCTCTTTCTGCGAGGTACCCTGGATTCCACAGGGCGCCCACCCTGATGCACTTAGCTTCTTTGGGTTTGTATGGCATTAGCCGCTGGTCCCTTCTCCTCCTGTCGTGAGAATGTGGTTCTATGTGACTAACATTTGCCATCTCTTTTACCTGCTATTGCATTGAACTGGTTAACGAAACAGAGCTTGAGTGCCTGGAGGCGGGGTTATAGAGGAGGCGGTGCAGTGCATCCTGGGAACAGTCAAAGCTTTAGCCTGTTGGTGCCTCGGATCAAGATCTAACTCTACACCCCGATGTATTCCCTGTGGAATCCAGTGTACCTCGCAGAAAGAGATTTAACTATGGTAAGTCTACCATAAATCTCCTTTTCTGACATACACTAGTCTTTCTAGCAATGAAAGGGTTAATCAGATCTATGCCTAATATGGGTTAGAGTTGGGTACAAAATATCAACAGTCATCATGTAGACAGTGATGAAATGTCAATATGTTAGAATGTTGAACTTGGTGGCCCAGTGGTAACTTCTCCTGGTGGCTGTAGCGCCATCTTCCAAGTCCCAGCAGTCACTTGACCATCACTTTCGGGTCAGACCTCAACCCTCTGGCTTTCCGGTAAGTATTTCACCGCTGTTTAACCCTAATCCCTAACCCTCCCTTTAGTGTCTAACCTTAATCCCCCCCCCCCCCCCACAGCCTAATCTAATGTCAACATTCTGACAATGTCGAAATGGTACCTGTTGACATTCCAAATATGTCAGCATTGTGGTGTTGACATTATGAATGTTGACATTTGTTACTGTCACCAGACAATCTTCCAATTCTTAGGTTTCTAGGTTTATTTAGTCAGCGCATGGAACAGACTCCACAAGGCATAGAATCTGGACCAAGAGATCCATTATTTTATCTACCTATGTCCAGTTTAGAGATTGCTCACAAAGCTACAAACATTCAAGCCCCGCCAGGTCCCTGCCAGCAACGCATTTCACTTTCCCTTCCAAAGGCTGGTGAGCGATCTCTAGGCTGGACATAGGGAGTGAGTCGGAACTCTCATTTATACTCTTGTCTGATTTTGTTCAGACCATCATGTCATCTGGTATGCATTCTAACCCACTGGAAGTGTTGTTTTATGGGGCTTTTATATTTGAATAAATTGTCATACAGTATTATGCTATGTGCATATGCTACGCACTGGCACACTAAACTGCAAGTTGTGTCCAAAAAGAAAATCTACAACTTGTGTTTACATCCACCTCTGAATGAGGTGACAAAGTTATCTAATAGGGTCGTGAATACATTTGTCAAAAATAAACACAACTCATGGAATGAAATGGATTATTTTTACATGAATATTGACATATTGACATATTACATTTATGTATGGCCTTATGATCATGTTGTATTCATAACAAACCCTTTTCCTATTTTCATAATTAAGACTACCACAGCCTGGAATGTTTGTTTGTTTTTTTTGAGGGGGGGGTTTATAGGAATTTTATTTGTGAGTCACATTGATCTTCACACAGGGTAAGATAGTTAATAGTAAACCATAAAGTATTAAAAATAAAAAATAACAGAAATATAATCATTTAATGAGTATACATTCTTCTTGGTCAATACTTAATTGAACCACCTCGCTATTACAGCCAGTAGTTTAACTTAATTAAATTAATATTATCTTTGGATATCAAGATGGATGAATATTCACCCATTTCTCCTTGCTAAATTGCTTAATCTGGGTCAGGTTAGGGCGATGTCTTTGCAAGAATTTTGTGGCTGACTTGTGAGTTTTTTTTCGATATAGACAGAAAAAATAAGCATTTTATATAAGCACTATCGCCAGCCCTGTTGTGTATAAAACTACAAGTACCATCTTGCCCACCTGACAGCCAGAGGCTTGTATTTATAAATCAACTGTAGAGCCAAAGGTTGGTTGAAGACTATGCTACATGATAGAACACTTCATGTCCAGTAAAACAGTACAGAGATGAGATGTCTCTTTAAAAACACAAATGTCCATACCTAGTTTTGCTCTTAAGTATGAATCTATAGGTATGGGGATGTGCACAAGATACTGTAGCCCTATAGAATAAAGTGGCCGCTAACGGGGTCAAGCTCCGAAAAGCTGAGCTTTGTATACCTTGGTTAAATTGGGCCAGGCAGCAGCCCCAATTGCAAATAATGTTAACAGAGTGAGCGTGCTCAGGGTCATAGAGAGCAGCGTGGGGCCAGGTACTGTACGGAGCGTGACCAAATTATTGCGACGGGCCATGTCCTCTACAATAAAAATGTGTGGAATTATATTAATTGTGGCACAACTTTGCGTCACTGCATGCCACACAGGTGGGTGCCTCGCACTCCTCAGTGCAATTGCTCTCCCCCTCCTGCCCCCCTCTCCCCCCTCCTCCCAGCAGACAGAGTAGCCTCCCTGAACCCAGCACAGCCCAGCACACAGCACCGTGTGCTGGACTGGAGAGAGAGGCTGGTAAGACAGATAAGAGGACTTAGAAGTGGAGTGCGCTAATGCACAGTCTTCAACAAAATGGCTCCTCTGCGGAGACATCATTCCCAACTAAGATGGCCACATATAGCGTACTGTATTTGCACATACGCAGTGCCATCTTGCCACTGTGTGAGAGTGACATGGTGGAGGAAGGGTGTCATGAGACCTGAGAGTGCACCCTGCTATTACTTCTGTTTCAGAACTCTGCACCTGCTACCTTTTGTACAGAGAAGACAGTCACCAGCTGGGGAGCTGCCTACACCCTTGCTGCGCTACAAGTTCCTCTCCATCACTCAACCAATTAGTGTAAAGGGCCCCATATACTAGAACGATCTCATGTCGGAGGTGATCGCAGGCGATCACCCCGGCAGCCTCCCGGGGGGCAGGATCGGCTAAGATACATCAGATGCTCCCCATTTGCATACGCTATATCTTGGCGATCCTGGGCGATCCCAATCCATGCCCCCAGGTCGGACCAGATTGAATGTGCAGCACATTCAATCTGGAAGATCCGATCCGATGCTCACAGGAATGCGCATCGGATCGGGAACACCTCTAAAATGTCCGATTTCAGCCGATATATCGGGCCGAATGCCCGAATTGGGCTGAAATCGGGCATTATCGCTCTAGTGTATGGGGCCCTTAACAGTGAGTACGGCTGTACAATTGCTGTACTTGAGCCAATAAACCACAAAACCTGGACAGGTTATTGCCCGCATTATAACTACCTGTGTGTACAGTACTTATCCAAAAAACTGTGCACACATTCCCAACAAAGGTTGGAGGGGGTCGACGGACTAGCCCAAACCTGAGTGATAAGTACCCACTCCCTCCCTTCTCAGCTCCACTGAGCACACAGCCCACATTACCTTAAGCCTTGATACATTAATTATTTTCAGCTTCTTTAATGGACTTCAAATGGATTTTTGTGACACCTAAAATATATAAGTATACATCTGGTCCATCTGGTCTATCAACTATTAGAAATATCAGAACAGCCTTATTCAGCTAACCCCAGATGCAAAACACCTGGTGCGAGTAAGCCGCCTGGTCCCGTCTGCTGTGACGGGTGTCTTGAGTCCGAATCTCTATACGAAGTGCTACGAGGTAGTGGTTGCTGCTTTTTCTGCGTCATGTTCCATTGTGCTATATACAGTATAGAAATTCAGTAACTCAACTGTCTAAAAGTCTTGCATATCAAATTAATCACTACAGTCTCCTGATGAGTCCTAGATCATCAATTGGCAGACATCGGGGGATCTGAGAAATTAACCATGTTAAAAATGTCCGATTCCCTATCCTGCCCAAAAGTGGTCGGGAATGGGGATCGGGAGTTTTAAACATGTTTAATAACCCCGATCCCCTGACATGGCCGTTGGGGGACTGGGGCATTGCCCCAATATACTGTAGATTTATAAGAGCCATAAGACGCATTATCGGGTAAAAAGATGCAAAAAAATGCCCCGTGCTAGCAGAGTCTCATGGCACCTGTCACGCTGAGAGGGGCTGTTTGGCGTGACTGCAGCAATAATGTCTGAGGGCACTTCTTTATCATGTTTTAGAACCGATAATTAGAATTTCTTATCAACGCTGTTCGCTCTGCCCAAATGTATTAAAATACACATAAAGGGACAAGGGCTCCTGTGAAACCCATCTGAAGAAAGCGTTAGCTCTGGGGACCAGCTTCGAAATGCTTTGCATTCCTAATCTCAGTAAATCCAACAGCCTATCAGCCCTCATAGAAATTTATGGGGGCTGCTTATGCTGACGCAAATGGAGGAATCGTGGCAGATATTGTAATTATCTGGTGCGGTCCCTCCATGTTACATATGGGGGATCCTTAATATTTGATTGTACCTCCAAAAAAAATTGTGTTTTTAGGGGATATCCTGCAAATATTATTTGATAAAGATGCCCCTATATACCATATTACTTCTTAGCCACTAACAAGTATAGTGCACCTTATCAATTTCTGAAAACATTGTTAGGATTTCCCTCCTTCCTTAACAGATTCTTAAAACTGCCTATTACAGTACTTAAAGGGATGCATGTGAAAATTGGATATGATGTGTCCCATATAACACAGGCAATTGAAAATGTATTTGTCCAAATTAAAAAATAAAAAATAATAATAACATTATTGTTAACAGGTTGAGTATCCCTTATACAAAATTCAAAATCACACATTTTTTGTTCCCCTACTGAGATAATGCCACATATATATGTATATTATGTAATATATCTATATAATATATCTATATATACACATAATATATAATATATATGTCATTATCTCAGTAGGAGAACCAAAAATGTGGGATTTTGAATTTTGGATAAGGGATACTCAACCTGTATAGTGCTTTATAGAGAATGGTTGGCTATTCACATCAGTCCCTGCTCGGTTACAGACACAGGAGACCATGGGGAGGGTAGATAGTCAGCTAGCTAATGGAAGGTATCTGGCTTTGGAGTCTGGGGAGGCAGGCTGATCTGTCACTGCTGTCCTGTGCAGCACCTGGCTACACCAAACTTCCTCAAACATACCACCTGTATACCAACTTTCCGCAAACATGCCCTCATCTCACCAACTTTCATCAGACATGCCCCCTGCAGACTGCATTTCCTTAAACCTGCCTCCCTACCCACCAAATTTTCTTAAACATATTACCCGCTGCACATCACCTTTCCTCAAACATGTGCCCCTGCACACCACCTTTTCTCAAATATGACTCCCTGCACACCATCTTTTCTCAAACATGCCCCCCTGCACACCAGATTAGCCCCCACACTTTTTTGCACCTGATTTTCCTACTTTGATTTCACATCAGCCCTCCCTAAGCTACACAGGACCGAGCCTGCCTTGTAGTGTGTATCATGTGTAGCATTCACATGACGCAATGATATCAGCAGGAAGTAGTGATGGTCATTAATGATTTTAGACCATCAACACAAAACCATGGGCTGTCCTTAGCTATTGGACCGCTGACACCAATGTTTTCCCAACATCAGGTGCCACTATTGATGGTGTGGCAGCATGCTGCTCCATTGATGAAAAACCACTTACCTTCAGGCATACTGTAGCTCAATGATGCTTAATGACCATCCATAGAAGGAAATATAATCTGAAGGGATGCGCTAGCCACTGCTGTATGGAGCTAGGAGACGGCTCCAGATGCTTGAACAATTACTGGCGCAGTGGAAGGTTGTCCTCTCAGGTACTCTACAGGAAAGGGTTTGCAAAAAGTGGGCAAGTATGCTATACATTGGTCTCCTCAACTAATAAACAACAGATTTTTATCATGAGATAAATCATTGTGAATACAGAATTCCAAAGTCATACAGATAATAATAGTACATATTATAATCTCTAGATGTAGCTGGAATTGTAATTATCAATAGTAGATACTATTCACTGTTTTTCCCTCATTATTTATATATTGCCAGGCTTGGACTGGCCCACAGGGGTACAGGGGAAACCACCGGTGGGCCCCACTGCCTGGGGGCCCACCTCCTGCTCTAAGGATCAGGTCCCAGACTGTGCACTTGAATTATACATTATACATATGTTACCTGATACTGGACTATAGTGTATTTTCTACAGTGCATTGCTGTTATTAACCTGTTATTAATCTGGTACATGACCATGCATGCATCAGCTGAATTTACTGTATATATTTATGAAAGGGCCCAAAATTTGCACTCTCTAATGGTTAGTTAAACCAATAAAGTGTCAGGCCACACCACCTCTGCTGACTGACCACACCCCTAAAATGGGCCCCTACCAATGCATTTCCCCGGTGGGCCCTACATGCCCCATTTCGACACTGTATATTGCCACCAAATCTGTCTTCACAATCTTATGTAAACTCCTGCTGTAAAATCAGAAAAGCCATAATGGCTGTTTCTGGGCTGTGGGCCTTTAGTTTGGTGCTTTCTAGCAGCCTTCCCTTTTAACAATGCAACAAATTATCTTTTTGACGTTTTGAGGTGTTTTGTCACTACAAATTAGAGAAAAGAGTATGTCTTTGCTAATTGCTAAGTAGAGCTTTCTATGGTACTTATACTGTATCTTGAGAAATCATAATTTTCTTTGCTCAATCTACCAAGGAAAATACTGCTGACTGTAACAAATGCGGGGACTCTGCTTGAGAACCATTTCACATTCTGCCCTTTCCTGTAGCACTCCTATCTTGCAAGAACTCTTGTAGTGGGCAGAGGTGATGTAGGAGGGCAAATCCTTCCTTTCATTACACATGTATACTTTAAAAGGGACTATGTAAATAGCAAGAAATCTCCCTAAATACAGCACTGTTATTAATAACAAAAACATAGTAAGGAACTGGAGCTCAGCACTGTTATTAATAACAAAAACATAGTAAGGAACTGGAGCTACCTTCCCCATTTGCAAGAGCCCTACCTACCTTCTTGGCGTATTATGCAATGTCATTCATGCCTCTGTTAAAATGTGGACTGAAAGTAATTAGAAACCTCCAGCCGCATCACGATGCAGCCGGGGGACAGGAGCGCCAGAATAAGTACCTGATGGAAGAGGTTCCTCAGCAGAATTTGAGTCATTTACGTGATGTCACATCGATAAACTACTTGGTCAGGTACGTCACACTGCTGTCCAATCCCCCAGCTGCATTACAATAAACATCTGAATAAGTGTTATTATGAGGCCAGGGGGCTTCCTACCCCTTTAAGTCTTGTTTTGAATTAATTAAAATTGCATATCACTTGTAAAACCCCTATTGCTAAGTCAATGATGTATCTCTTTCACTTTCATTATACGTCTTTAATCAGAGCGTGAATTCACACTAGACAAAGTGATGCTTTACGCTTGGTCTCACTTTTTTTGCTAAAATCTTCTGACATGATTAATTCTTCTTTAATGCGTTTGTCTTGTTGTGGTTAAAATGACAGTAAAATAGGCCGTAGATTCTTACCATCTGATTGAGCACTTACAGTACCAATATTTACACATGATTTCTTTTGCTAATGTCTGAATTTTAAAACAAATGGAAATGGCTAAACACTAATAGGAAATCATCAGTTAAACAAAAGACTATTTATTTGATTTTTCATGTATTGTACATGACAGTCAGACAGTGGCTAGAGCACCAATAGTAAAGCGAGTTCCGCTGTCAATCACTTTTGTAAAAACGTTATCAACATATAAACAGGGCTGTTTCTGATAGCATTGTTAGATATCTCTGGTTACTCTTCACCTTGTCTTCCGCTCTATCATTTGCTGTTACCACCTCCATTTGTTGGAGTGCCCGGTTACAGACATCCAGGGCAAAATATTTTTGTATTTTTGCTTTTCATAATCTCAGAGAGTTTATACACTTACAAATGTAACATTAATACTGCATTAATGCAGTGGTGGTCAGCTTATTTTTAGACAGATACCCAAGTGTTGGTGTGCTTCAGTGACTGAGTACCCAGATATAACAAATATACATTAGCTCAGGGCTTAAAGTGGTCCTGAAGAGGTGGAGGAACTAATTTCCTCAGACAACTACCCATCCACCCACCCCACCACCCCCCATTAGTTGAAGCCAGTGCTAGGATGTTGACACCCCCTGCAAACTATAAATTTGTACCCTCCCATACTCCAGCAAAAATGGTGTTGTCTTACAAGAAAGAGCATGGTCACACAATAGTACTCCCAATTCAAACTATGCCACACAGTAGCACAATCTTATTGACATTACACTGCACATAGTGCCCCTGATTCATATTACATCACATAGTAGTGCCCCTTATACACAATGCCCACAGTAGTACCACATACACATAATGCCCACAGTAGTAGTACTACAGTGCCCCTTAAATACATAATGCTTACAGTAGTAGTGCTCCTTATATCCCTTTTACACAATTCCCACAGCAGTAGTGCTGCTTATACACATAATGCCACAGCAGTAGTGCCCCTTATACATAATATCCACAGCAGTCCCCCTTAAACATAATGCCCACAGTAATAGCACCATTTATACACATAATACCCACAGTAGTAGTGCCCCTTATAAACAATACCCACAGCAATTGTGCTACTTATACTCATAATGCCCACAGTAGTAGTGCCCCTTACACATGATGTCCACAGTTGTGCCCCTTATACATAATACCCACATTAGTCGTGTCACTTATACACATAATGTCCGTCCCCCACAGGCTGTTAAGAGGACACCCAAGGCGATATAGGAAAGCGGAGCTGCACAGGCAGGATCACCTCACAGAGAGGGCAGCTGGCTTGAGAGGGAACCAGCACTAGTGTAAATGTAGAGATTTAAGAAAAAAAATTATGGAGAAACAAAATGAAACCATTATTTAAAATAAAATTATGATATTGCTTATCGTCCTACAATTCACTGGAACTTTGAAAAAGTATAGATAGCTAAGTTATCTGCTGTTGTAAGAGCAACTATAGAGACAATTCAATATAGATTTATTTTTTGTGATTTCCTTCCTAATTCTCTATTTAATGCCTTTAAAATAATAATATATTTCTATGGATATACCAGTAAATTAAATCGCTCCATTTTATGAAAAACTTGCATACTTTGAATCAAAAATGTTATGCCTGTTAAAGCCAATGTAGCATAAACTACTAAAATTGTTTTGATCATCAAAGTGCAAACTAACGCCTGTGTTTTGTAAGAAACTGCTAGGTTGCTGCAATCTGATTTTGAAACATAGTTTCAAATATATATTTACAGTACCAGTCAAAAGTTTGGACACACTTTCTCATTTGAATGAGAAAGTGTGTCCAAACTTTTGACTGGTACTGTATATATACATGTGTTTTGTGTGTGTGTGTGTGTGTGTGTGTGTGTGTGTGTGTGTGTGTGTGTGTGTGTGTGTGTGTGTGTGTGTGTGTGTGTGTGTGTGTGTGTGTGTGTGTGTGTGTGTGTGTGTGTGTGTGTGTGTGATATAAATAGTCAGACCTCATTTAAACGCTATTGCCCCCGCTTGGCACAGTACAGCATTTGAATAATTTTAATACTGACAAATAAATCTCAAAATCATGTAGTATCAAGAATAATACAAAAAGATGCATTCCACTTTCTGCGGTGTGCTGTGCTGACATGTTTTGCAGTGGTCTTGATAATGACCCTTAGGGGGTCAAAAAGTCGACTGTGATCTGCAATAATGGTGATTATGGACTATTAAAATAAAAATGTCTTCTATTGATGAGTGTCCTCATTTGACTTTTTGGTACATTTTTGTATATATATTGAAACCTGGCCTGGTTACCTTAGTGGTGCACCCCTATTAAACTCTATTGGATGTGAGTGTAGAGTCTCAAAAATGCATTCCATATACAGAACAAGAGATTTGGTACTGTACACTTGGTCAAGAGAAAAAATAAAATCAAGGAAAGTTCTTTAAATACAGGGACTGTTCTTCAATTTCAAAATAGACTATTTTTGTTTAGACAAGTGCAATAAGACACTTATACTAAGGGTTCCATATTGTTATTTACACAGAATTAAAGGATTTTGCCATATTAGATTATTTTACTATAATCTTGTTTTTGTTTGATTTATTTTTTTAAATAATACATTTTCTAGTCTGTCTTGAAGTTCAGCTTTAAGGATTATTTATGCATATTTTTATAACAGAAAGAAAAGAACTCAATTTTTTAGACTCTTGTACATCACTTGAGAAGACCTAATTTAGCTGTACTGTGCATTCAAAGGATGATCATACAGAACTGCTATATTCCTACTCAGTGATTAATGGTTCCAATAGTTCTCTTTTAGAATTGGCGATACGCTTTCTACTCTTGCATAACAGCAAAATGCCTTCCACCCATGGGTAATTACTCGTTTTTAATGTAATGTGTGCATGTAAGATTAAATATATAATACAAGTATTGACCAGCCTGCAGGTTTGGAGACAAAAACAAATGTTTGAATATGTATTTGTCTGGAAGATATGGCGATGTTTCAGAAATGTTCAACTTCTCTATTTTTTTGTTGAAGGGGGATGATTTTAGTGTGCAATGACAAGATATGGACTTTGTTTCCTGAATATATAAGCCTGTGTGTGCATGTGAATCTGTACTTATAAAACTTGAACAAGTATCCATCTACAAGCTAAATAACATTAATGAACTAAGAAAATATGCATCTTCAGTTGTAACTTTATGTACACATACAGGGGCAAATGCAGAATTTCTACAGGGGGAATCCAAATACTTGATTTTAGAGAGAGTGTTGTAAGGCAGTGCTGGCATTTAACAAGCTATAGCCGGCCTCATACAGAGTGCAGTGCACTGTATGCAATGTACTGTATGTAATATTTCAGACATAAACAGGACCAATCATCATGGTAAGACATTAGGTGCAGAAGTAGGGACAATCTGCCTGAGCTGAATGTTTTTTTACTTCTGGATGCCGACTCCATTTCGTAATCCAAGTCCCCTGGTCTAAGGAATAAAGTCTGCTGGAATGGCAGAGGAACCTAGCTCTGGCTATGGACATATATGTACACTTTGGTCACTACTGGAAAGTGTATGTAATTTGATAGTAATAAGTGGTCTAAAGTATAGGCTGTTTGGGAAAAGGTCTGAAAAATTTACTTTCTGTATTAAACAAGTTTATCAGTGGTCAGGAAAAGGTTAAACATCCCATAGTATTTGTGCATACATAATATAACCTGTACAAAAGTGAGCTTCCTAAACACATATTATTCTCTCACAACATGTTAAGGTGCCAGTCTCTTTTTGCTGGTAGCTGCTCTCTGATCTCTCTCTTCCAGTGTGCTCACTGAGCGCTCAGATCCACATGTAAAGAAGACTTGGTAGAAGCTGCTGCCACTGGCCATGCACTGCAGCTCCGTTCCTTATACTGCATGTTGTGACTGTAGGGCTAGTAAAATCGTATCATATACTACTGATATTGTGGTCATGATATGAGTCACTGGACGTGGGGATGGGCAGGGCTGGGAGGCTTGAAACCCCCTTATGTTTGCCTATAACATACACCTATTTGCTATCCATTGTTATATATCTCTATTCACACCCTCTTCCATGTTTTGAAATTGATTTGTAAAGACTATAGGGGGGTACACACGGAGCGATGTTCAGCTAATTTCTAAGCAATCTGACTAGATTGCTTAGAACATTGCTCCATGTGTAGGGGTGCCGGCGACAGTGATGTGCGGTCCCGCGCGCCGCTATTGCCGGTGCTAGATTGGCCTGCATGCCGCTGGGTGAAATGAGCGGCCCCCCGTGTCCGTCCGTCCCCTCGCTCAGCACATCGCGCTGTGCTGAGTGGGTGGGAGATGTGTGCTGAGCGGTCTGTGCTAGACTGTTCAGCATACATCTCTGGGGAAATCTCCCCGTCAGTACGGACCTTTTGGAACTCTCTATAGTAAAAAGTTAGCAAATAGAAAAGTGTTATTTCAAAGTACTGCCTTCTATCACATATAGTATGTGTGAGGCTGAGTGTCAGCACTGGGAGTCTCAGCTGAGAACCATGGAGGCTCTGGGTGAGTTACTGTACACCTGTAAAAGGGAGACCTGCCTACTGAGAAACTGTTAAGCATTACTGAAAGATACTAAGCACTACTGAGAGAAACTGAGAACCGCTGAGAGATACTAAGCATCACATCTTTAATTCAGTAATCAATGGCACTATTCCCTTGCTATCAGATGGGTCCAAGCTATACTCCCACACATTCTCCACTATTTACTGCTACTACGTTCTTCTCATGACATAAATTCAAAGTAGTTGATAGTTTATATTTGTCGATTCACTAAAAGTGAAAGACTCGGTCAGTGGTTCCTGTGCCGTGGCACCCTGGGGTGCCTCTGTGCACTTGCAGGGGTGCCCTGGGTTGGTAGTCCAGGACTAATTCAAATTATTTATGGTCAGTGTAATAAGCAAAACAAGTGCTAGTGGCTTCCCATCTAAAATATGTGGACAAAGAGAAGTGAATCCTGTCCCTCACCACATAACTGACCATGAAGTTCTTTTCCCCTTTCTCTTCTCCCTTTATACCTCTACGTCTGGAGATCTTGTCAGCTCCTTTGACCTCCAGTACCACCTCTACACTGATGACACCAAAATGTACCTTTCCTTCTTTGAAATCTTACTCAGTAGTCACGTTTCTGTCATCTCCCAGATGCTAATTTCTTCATGTATCCAAGTAAAGTGCTGTCTTATTGCAATTTTTTACCTTTGGGATTTTATTAATTCTGTTTAATTTTATTAGATATATTTTTCCAATTTGTAAGCTTTATTTCCTGCCACATTGAATTACCTTGAGGTCGCTCAGTGCAATGTTAGGAAAAACACAAGGAAAAGGAAGCCAGTGTGGTTTGCAAAAGAAGTAGCAAATATTGTGAGAGCAAAAAAGATGGCTTTTAGGAAATATAAGCAGACACAAAATAATGAAGACAAAAAGATATATCTTGTTAGACAGAAGGAGACAAAGAAGGTAATCAGATGTGCAAAGGCACAAGCTGAGGAGAAAATGGCCCAGTCAGTGGGTAAAGGAGGCAAAACTTTTTTTAGGTATATAAGCGAAAAAAGAAAAACAAAAGGCGGAATTATAAAACTAAAGACGGACACTGGGAATCTTGTTGAGGGAGACAATTTAATAGCAGATCATCTTAATGATTATTTTTGCTCAGTATTTACTACTGAAAGAGAGGGGAAGGGGCCACAGTTAAGTTGCAGGGATATTCAGGAAAATGAAACAAGTACATTTACAGAGGAGAAGGTCCTAACAGAACTCTCAAAGCTGAAAGTGGACAAATCTATGGGGCCAGATGGGATACATCCAAGGATACTAAAAGAACTTAAAGAGGTGCTGGTAGCACCATTGACAGAATTATTCAACCAGTCATTAGCTACAGGAGAAATTCCAGGGGACTGGAAAAGAGCAAACGTAGTCCCACTGCACAAAAGTGGAAGCAAGGAAGAGGCAAACAACTACAGACCAGTGAGTCTTACATCAGTAGTAGGGAAATTGATGGAAACACTCTTAAAAGAAAGAGTTGTAGATCATCTCAAATCCGGCAATTTACTGGATCCCAAACAGCATGGATTCACTGGGGGAAGATCATGTCAAACAAATCTTATTGACTTTTTTGATTGTGTGACTAAAGTGATGGATAAAGGTGGAGCCATGGATATAGCTTATCTTGACTTTAGTAAGGCTTTTGACACAGTTCCACATCGCAGACTGCTAAATAAACTTGAAAGTTTGGGATTGGATATTAGGATTATTGAATGGATAAGATCTTGGTTGAAGGATAGAAAACAGAGAGTTGTGGTAAATGGAGTGCATTCACAGGAGGGAAATGTTACCAGTGGAGTACCCCAGGGATCTGTACTTGGACCAGTGCTTTTCAATATCTTTATTGGTGACATTGCAAATGGGATTAAAGGGAAAGTATGCCTTTTTGCAGATGACACAAAGGTATGCAACAGGGTAGACACACCAGGTGGGGTAAAACAAATGATTGAGGATCTAGGTAGACTAGAGGAATGGTCAAGAGTCTGGCAATTACAGTTTAATGCCAAAAAATGCAAAATCATGCACTTGGGTCTCAAAAATCCTAAAGCTAAATACAGTATTAATGGCACTATACTGGAAACTACTGAGGAGGAAAGGGATCTAGGAGTCACTATTTCAGATGACTTAAAGGCAGGTAAGCAATGTAACAAGGCAATGAGGAAGGCTAGTCAGATGCTTGGCTGCATTGGGAGAGGAATCAGCAGCAGAAAGAAAGAAGTAATAATGCCACTGTATAGGTCATTGGTACGGCCTCATCTAGAATACTGTATTCAGTTCTGGAGGCCATATCTTCAAAAGGATATTAATACATTAGAAACTGTACAAAGGAGGGCAACTAAAATGGTGCATGGCCTACATCACAAAACATACCCAGAAAGACTAAGAAATCTCAATATGTATAGTTTGGAGCAGAGAAGAGAAAGGGGGGACATGATAGAAACTTTCAAATATATGAAGGGTTTTAACAAAGTCCAGGAGGGAAACATTCTCCAAATGAAGAGAAGCAATAGGACACGAGGACATGCACTGAGACTGGAGGGGGGGAGGTTCAGGGGAAATTTGCGGAAAAATTATTTCACAGAAAGGGTAGTGGACAAGTGGAATAGCCTCCCATCAGAGGTGGTAGAGGCTAAGACAGTAGAGCAATTTAAACATGCATGGGATAGACATAAGGATATCCTTACAAAGCAATAAGGATCAAATAAGGTTAGTGATAAAAAAAAATAATATATAAAAAAAAAAAGGGGCAGACTAGATGGGCCAAGTGGTTCTTATCTGCCGACAAATTCTATGTTTCTATGTTTCTATGTAATGTTTTTTTTTAAATTTTATAATTAGTTTTGTTATATTTATTATTTTTAGTTTATCATAACATTATGCTTATATGCAATAGTTGCTTATTTGTTTTCTTACTATTCTTATGTATTATTTTGGCCTTACTATTGCAGTTTATAAATGTATTTATGTACTTGCTTATGTTTTTGAAAACTTTTTTTGTGTTTACAATTGTTTATAATGAACATTACCAGTAGCAATGTTACTTTACTATTGCTTTTATATCCTTTCTTAGCATAGTATTGGAACATTCGTTGATTGATTCATTTGTCAAATTTTCAGTCACAATTTTTCAATTTAAAAAAATGGTTGAGGGTTCAATAATGAAAGAAGTTTGTTACATTATAACAAAGTTTTATAAATATTGCACTACTGTCCAAAATACAGTTTTATAGGTCCGTTCAATATGAAGAATGTGTATTTTAAACACAGTTATTTATCCAGATTGCCATTTTGTTTTCCTTCTTTCTATAAAACAGTGATAAGAATGTCTTTATTAAGAATAGTATGTATTTAATGATATACAGTACATTTCCTCTACATTGGTTTGATCAGAAAATTCTTTATTCTGTATACTGCATTTCATAGAATAAAGCATTTGGTATAGTAGAACGGTACAAAAATAAATTAAACTTCAAATTGGATAGTAAACTTGTTTAGCTATTGTTAAATGCGATAAAGCAGAATTCATCAAATTATACCTTGCTCAGCATTAAACCATAAGGCACCATTATGGAATAAAAGCAAAATGCTTCCTTTATTGTAGAAATTTAATTTGCATACTGTAGTCCATACCAGTGGAATTCAGCGAAAAGTAGCAAAGTTTGACACTAAGGGGGGTATCCAATTATCCTCGATCCGTTTTTGCGAAAATGGCCAGATACCACGATTAATGACCTGTGGTCATTATCGCGGTATCCTATTACAGGCCATTTTCATCTGACTAAAATAGACCCGCAATTGAATTAAAACACATGGGATCAGGGATAAGTCCCCGATCCCATGTGTTATCACGGCTCCGGCAGCCCACTTATCGGTGCTAATAGGTTAGCCCCCAGCAATACAATTACCCGCAGTCCTTGACCATGGGTAATTGGATACCCCCGAAGGGGGTCATTTCAGGGATGGACGCAAAGCGGCGGTTGTGCACATATCAATCGATGTTTTTGCACTGCGCATGCGTCCAAGCTGCAGTGCGCACGCGCAGCGAGTGATTCGAGAGTGCGGCTGCAGGAAGATTCTAGTTGCAAAGTGAGTGACAGGAAGTAAGCGTTTGGAGGTATTAACAGGGAGTGGTTATGTGAACATAGGCGTGTCATGGCCATTCGGATGGCGTTTACTAGGCGTGCATTTATTATATTAGCAGCTGCAATCACACCTGCTTCTGGAGAGGGCTGTGCGTCCCGGAAGAGCAGCTCAGCCTGTGTGTCTTCAGAGGTAATCAGGCTCTGCATGGTGACCTCATATGCGACAATGGTACCAATGTTTCTGCAATCATGCGGCGCCATACGCAAAGAGGCTATCGCACTGGGCATACTTTTGTATGGGTTAGCTTCTGCCCATATTAGCATATAATCGCAATTGCATACGGCAACTCATTACAACAGAAGTAGGAAGAACAACCGCACCTGAATGACCCCTAAGTGAATTCACAACTTTTAGAGACATATACACTAATAAACTAAAAACAGACTATTATAAGTACATGTATACAAACCCAAAATATCTTAATAGCAATTTAAAGATATACAAGCACAACACTGCACACTTTTGCACTATATATATATGTATATATATATATATTTATACAAACAGAGAACCCAGCACTCACCCAAGTAAGCTCACTTATCCTCAACACTTCAATAAATAAATGATGGGGGTTTAGTTAGTGAATTGGCCAATGCACAGAAGCCTGCAAACCGATCGCCAATGTACCCCACCTTCATGTGGGTCCCACACTATCACAGAGTTTTAAAACCTGACTACTGTTTCACACATCATCTGCCTGCTAGATTTAATGTGCACCTGCCACACACTTTATGGCTTTTAAAGGTACACTAGTCACCTTACACTGGCTAATAGACTGCTAAGGAACAACTGAGACAGGTTCAGGATAATAGAGTCCACATAGGGGGACATGAGAAAGCTAGTGACCACGGTTAATAAGAGTTAACCATAGCTTAACCCTGTCATATACACAAAAAGAAAACCACAGCACTCACCACCCCAGAAACGGGGCACACCAATGCACTTACCACTCATAGGGGTAAATTTACTAAGGTCCCGATTTTGACCGAGATGCCGTTTTTTCTTCAAAGTGTCATCTCGGTAATTTACTAAACTCAAATCACGGCAGTGATGAGGGCATTCGTAATATTTGGAAGTCCTAGGAAAAAAATCACGAATGAATACACCATCGGTCAAAACGCGGCTGTTTAAGTATGAATCTCGGTCATTTACTAAGAAGTGCAAAGCAAAAAACAAACAAACACTGCCGTGAAAAATTACAACTCGTAAAAAAGTGCTAAAAAAAAAACAGACCTGCTTTTTTAATCCGTGATTGTATAGGCATGCAGGGATCCATGAGATCCATGCATGTATATCAGTGGGAAGGGGTGGGAAAGTGGTTATTTTCTTTAAAAAAAATTGCGTGGGGTCCCCCCTCCTAAGCATAACCAGCCTCGGGCTCTTTGAGCCGATCCTGGTTGCAGAAATATGGGGAAAAAATTGACAGGGGTTCCCCCATATTTAAGCAACCAGCATCGGGCTCTGCGCCTGGTCCTGGTTCCAAAAATACGGGGGACAAAAAGAGTAGGGGTCCCCCGTATTTTTAAAACCAGCACCGGGCTCCACTAGCTGGACAGATAATGCCACAGCCGGGGGTCACTTTGATATAGTGCCCTGCGGCCGTGGCATCAAAAATCCAACTAGTCACCCCTGGCCAGGGTACCCTGGGGGAGTGGGGACCCCTTCAATCAAGGGGTCCCCCCCCCAGCCACCCAAGGGCCAGGGGTGAAGCCCGAGGCTGTCCCCCCCCATCCAATGGGCTGCGGATGGGGAGGCTGATAGCCTTTTGTGATAATGAAAAGATATTGTTTTTAGTAGCAGTACTACAAGGCCCAGCAAGCCTCCCCCGCATGCTGGTACTTGGAGAACCACAAGTACCAGCATGCGACGGAAAAACGGGCCCGCTGGTACCTGTAGTACTACTACTAAAAAAATACCCAAAAAAAGACAAGACACACACACCTTGAAAGTAAAGATTTATTACATACATGCACACAAACATACATACATACTTACCTTATGTTCACACGATGGTCTGTCCTCTTCTCCAGTAGAATCCAAGGGGTACCTGTTGAATAAATTCTACTCACCAGATCCCGGGTCCCAGGGTCCTCGGGGCATCCATTTGTAATCCACGTAATGGCATAAAATAAGAAAACGGAAAGCCGAGCCACGAACTGAAAGGGGACCCATGTTTTCACATGGGACTCCTTTCCCCGAATGCCAGAAACCCACTCTGACTGATGTCTAAGTGGGTTTCTTCAGCCAATCAGGGAGCGCTACGTTGTAGCACCCTCCTGATCGGCTGTGTGCTCCTGTACTGTCTGACAGGCGGCACACGGCAGTGTTACAATGTAGCGCCTATGCGCTCCATTGTAACCAATGGTGGGAACTTTCTGCCCTGCGGTTGACCTAAAGTGACGTCACCGCTGAGCAGAAAGTTCCCACCATTGGTTACAATGGAGCGCATAGGCGCTACATTGTAACACTGCCGCGTGCTGCCTGTCAGACAGTACAGGAGCACACAGCCGATCAGGAGGGTGCTACAACGTAGCGCTCCCTGATTGGCTGAAGAAACCCACTTAGACAGAAGTCAGAGTGGGTTTCTGGCATTCGGGGAAAGGAGTCCCATGTGAAAACATGGGTCCCCTTTCAGTTCGTGGCTCGGCTTTCCGTTTTCTTATTTTATGCAAGTACGTGGATTACAAATGGATGCCCCGAGGACCCTGGGACCCGGGATCTGGTGAGTAGAATTTATTCAACAGGTACCCCTTGGATTCTACTGGAGAAGAGGACAGACCCTCGTGTGAACATAAGGTAAGTATGTATGTATGTTTGTGTGGATGTATGTAATAAATCTTTACTTTCAAGGTGTGTGTGTCTTGTCTTTTTTTGGGTATTTTTTTAGTAGTAGTACTACTACAGGTACCAGCGGGCCCGTTTTTCCGTCGCATGCTGGTACTTGTGGTTCTCCAAGTACCAGCATGCGGGGGAGGCTTGCTGGGCCTTGTAGTACTGCTACTAAAAACAATATCTTTTCATTATCACAAAAGGCTATCAGCCTCCCCATCCGCAGCCCATTGGATGGGGGGGACAGCCTCGGGCTTCACCCCTGGCCCTTGGGTGGCTGGGGGGGACCCCTTGATTGAAGGGGTCCCCACTCCCCCAGGGTACCCCGGCCAGGGGTGACTAGTTGGATTTTTGATGCCACGGCCGCAGGGCACTATATAAAAGTGACCCCCGGCTGTGGCATTATCTGTCCAGCTAGTGGAGCCCGGTGCTGGTTTTAAAAATACGGGGGACCCCTACTCTTTTTGTCCCCCGTATTTTTGGAACCAGGACCAGGCGCAGACCCCGATGCTGGTTGCTTAAATATGGGGGAACCCCTGTCAATTTTTTCCCCATATTTCTGCAACCAGGATCGGCTCAAAGAGCCCGAGGCTGGTTATGCTTAGGAGAGGGGACCCCACGCAATTTTTTTGGGGGATTTTACAGTGTTTAATTTAAAAAAAAAAAAAAAAATGAACCCCAGCACGGATCACACAGATCCGGCCGAGATTCATTGTAAAAAAGTCGGCAGTGTTTTGCTAATCACTGCCGTAAAAAACTGAAAAAAAAAACGAATGACATCGACATCGGAAAACCCGAAAAGGCAAAATACGGCAGCTTAGTAAATCCATCGTAACAAATTCAAAAAGTTGCAGTTTTACACTTTCGATGTCATTCGTGATTATTCTCCCACCAAATCGGGAGAATTACGAATCTTAGTAAATTTACCCCACAGGGTGGGGTGCATGTAACACAGCACTCGCCACCCCAGAAGCGGGGTACACAACTGCGCTTACCACTCATAGGGTGGGGTGCATGTAGCCCATGACCACATCACTCAAATACATACAAACAGAGAACCCAGCATTCACCCAAGTAAGCTCACTTATCCTCAACACTTTAATAAATAAATGTATATATATATATATATATATATATATGTGTATATTTATATATATATATATATATATATATATATATATAGTGTCATTTATTACATCTGATGCCCAGTTATTGATCAACCTATGTATTTATATAATTAAGCAAAATAGCAGTGCAAACAAAAATATACTTCCATTATAATCAGATCTATATATTTGTGAATGTTCCTGGTAGATCTTATATATCAGTTTACTCGATTTAAGCATTTAAAAAATGTGTGGGTGCTCCAAAAACACACTGGTAGGTTAATAGACTTCTGACAAAAAAAGTAACTCTTGTGTGTATATGTAGCCATTGGGTAGGGTGGGATCTGGTCAAGATGCCTGCTGTCGGGATCCTGGCAGCCGGAATCCCGACGCCGGAATCCTGACAACTGTCAGAATACCGATGCCGGAATCACAAAAAGGTCAGAACACTGACGCCAAAATCCTGACAGCTGGCATCCCGACCGGAGGCTTACGTTTACAGCAGGGGTGGGAGGTTAGGTTTAGACGTGACCCTGGGAGGTTAGGGTTAGGCTGCAGGGGGGAGATTAGGTTTAGGCCCTAAGGGGGGGAGGTTAGGGATAGATACCAAAGGGGGAGGGTTAGGGGAGAACAAAGGTAGTTTACCCGTCGGGATTGCAATTGTCTTGATACCTGTGTCGGTATGATACCCAACCCGATAGGGAATATACATTGTAAGATCCCTGGCAGAGGGACTGATGTGAATTAAATAAAGCGCAGCAGAAATAATATGTGTGCGCTACATAAATAATTGTTAATAGATATCTTCTTTTTGAGATAGACTTAGTTATTTGTTATGATTACTAAGATTATGATTCAGTAACAAATACATAGTGTATCGCTGAAAAAAAGAATAAAAAGAGAACCTATATGATGCAGAAGTAGATCTCCGGGAGGTGCTCCCTAGAATAATAGTAATGGCAGTGGATGAAATCTTCTCTGTGCAACGTCTTTGCATTTCCTCCATGTTTATGGATACTTTTGTACATAGATGTTACATTGTTGTAGACGTGTGTCTTCTAACTCCTGATTTGGCGGGTGTTGCACAAGTGTGTAGTCGTGGGCGCATCGGCAGGAATGCGATTTATGAAGTGCATCTCTTGCAGTGGCTGCGGGGCTGTTGCAACAATACACAATGATAATGATGACTTTCTGCACTGTGACTGATGGGCAGTTTGCAGATTGACCCTTCCAGTTGATACTGTACGTGCTTAAATCATTAGCATTGTTACTATATTGTATCAAGTCACGGCTACATATTTGCAGTTCTAATTGATAATTCAGTTTAGATTACTGCATAGAAGACATTTCCCATTTACTTGTCTACATTGAAAATGTGTTATTTGTATTTCATTTGTAGTCTGTATTTCTGTTTAATTACATTAAAATGCTACTTTTATTAATAACTGTCACATGCAATTTAGACATTTACAGTTGGATGCGGCATTTTTGCATATGATATCCACTTTCATTCTGTGCACACTCAGCAAAAATATAGACATGCCTTCTTACGTAGACTTTTGTATATGATTGACTTACATTTGCTTCTGTCTGAGGTAGCATGGGTCATGTGAGTATAATCTGAGTAAGTGACGGGTCTGCTCCTGCAACTTCAGTGCGGTTAGATTTGGATGCATCTGCTGATATGCCTTTCTGAGGCTTGTTATACAGTGTGCAATGTTACCTAATGATGATGGTGACTATCAGCTGTATATCTGCTTCTCATTGGCATTTATTTATTACACTATTGGGGGTCATTCCGAGTTGATCGCTCGCTAGCAGTTTTTAGCAGCCGTGCAAACGCATTGTCGCCGCCCACTGGGGAGTGTATTTTCGCTTTGCAGAAGTGCGAACGCTTGTGCAGCAGAGCACCCGCAAAATCTTTTTGTGCAAAACAAGACCAGCCCTGTAGCTACTCTTCGTGTGCGTTGATTCTAATGACAGAGGGACTGCTTTTGACATCACACACCCGCCCAGCGAACGCCCAGCCACACCTGTGTTTTCCCCGACACGCCTGCATTTTTCTAAGCACCCCCTAAAAACGATCGGTTGCCACCCAGAAACGCCCACTTCATGTCAATCTTCCTGCGTTGTGCCGTGCGACTGAAAGCTTCGCTAGAACCTGTGCAAATGCACAAAGGACTTTGTACCCGTATGTCACGTATGCGCATTGCGGTGCATACGCATGCGCAGAAATGCCAATTTTTAGCCTGATTGCTGTGCTGCTAACAACAACAGCTAGCGATCAACTCGGAATGACCCACATTCTCTCTTGCGCATTTGACACTTCTAGACCTTATTGTCTTGTGTACAAGTAGAGTGCTGTAGTATTCACTAATAATACGGTGAAGCCACATTGCTATAATACTTTCTCTACGGTACTGTGGGACATAATTCTGCACCCCCCAATTTCTATGAAGACGCATGCTTCAGGTGGGGGAGCGTGTGACACAGCATACAGGGGCGTTCCGCGAGTCAGGGGGGAGTGGACTCATGACATGTCCCCATTTCCATAGAGACACACACTTCGGGGGGGGGGGGGGGAGGGGTGGCCAGACCAGAGAGGCAGAGGCTGGGCTGTGCACGGCCTTCCCGGCTCTCTGTGTGACCAAACATGCCCATCAGCCCTTCTAGAATTCGCCAGAAGTGACAGATTGGCAATCCAGCCCTTCTTACCCACGTGCTTTGTTTCTGGAAGAGCACCCTGCAGCCTGGATCACTTCAGTCTGTGCAACTGATCAGAGATTACTCGGTGCTCTCCGGTCAGCGCTGCACTTACCATTGCTGGAAGCCCCTCCCCCTTTGCAACATAATGGTATCATGCTCTCCATGTTATGACATCGTGTACTCAAAGGGCATGGGCTTGCACAGGGAGCACTTGTACCCTGTTACGGCACTAATTAGGCACACTTGTTATGCCTGGCAGAAATGTTTTTGAGCTGGATGCATTTTGCGATATGTCCAAACCAACATATGCATATATAGTAAGAACACTTTTCTATGTTCCTACAGTACGTAGGTTTGGAGCATCCACATGTAAATGAGTCCATAGAGAGAATCATAGAGACACGTCCTGCTTAGATTACCTATCAAGTAACGGCATAAGTTTATGAGAAACTTATATCATGGGCGGGATGTAATGCAAAACCATGCCTTGTAACTGACTGCCCCTATTAAAATAACGTCCGAGTTCGGCCGGAATCCCACACGTCGACCAAACTCTGACAACATTACATCCCGCCCCATATGTTTGTTCTGCTTTAGACTGAACTTAGTAAATTAAGCAGTGAAGACTAATCATATCAGATTTGCTTGGCGTAAGTAACTGTACAAGTTGAATTGTTACGTTTTGTGTATAAAACATAATGGTTTTTAATAAAAGGATGTACAATCCACTTTATAGGGCAGAAACTAATTTGATTAACAAACCATACAGTTCTCTGAAAGTTTTGCTGTGTTTATTGCTATACACAATGGAGTGAATATATTAGATGGTAGAAGAGACTTTATGACATATTTGCAATATGTTTTTACATGGCCAGTATCTACATTCACAGCTGCGGAAACTTACTGAGAAATGCTTTGGTCTGCGATCCCTAATCGCCCCTTATCGCTGGAACGTTTTACACTACTAATCAAATTGCAATAGTAAATTTACACTTTGCAGTGGTACCAATGTTATTTTGATGATGTTTGTTCCGACGGTGATTTGCAGCGATTTGAAGTGCAAAGTTGAATTATAAATGTGTTTTACAAGCTATACGGTCATTACTAAATTCGCGATCAGCAAAATTGTGGCATTAGCACAAAAAAAGAGCAAAATCGATCAGAGTTGATTCTTTATTCCTCACAAGTGTATGTATTTGTGCATTCACGTGTATACTACTGATGGGATGTAGTCAATAGGTCAACAATAACAATATTGACATTCATAATGGCTGCTGGTGGGATGGTTAGGGTAAGGCTGCAGAGAGAGGTTAGTGTTAGGCTGCGGGGGAGGGGGGGGGGTTAGGGTTAGGCCGCAGGAGAGGATGAGAAGGTTAGGGTTAGGATTCGGGGGGAAGTTAGGGTTAGGCTGCGGTTGAGGGTGAGAAGGTTAGGTTTAGGCTGCCGGGGGAATTTAGGGTTAGGCTGCATGTGGGAAGGGTAGGGTTAGGCTGCGTATGGGACAGTTAGGCAGAGGCTGTGGGTGGGAAGGTTAGGGTTAGGCTATGGGTGGGAAGGTTAGGGTTAGGCTGCAGAGGGAGGTCAGTGTTAGGCTGCGGGGGGGGGGTTATGGTTAATCTGTGGGTGAGGGTGAGAAGGTTAAGGTTAGGCTGTGGGGGTAGGTTAGGGTTAGGCTGCGGGTGAGGGTGAGAAGGTTAGGGTTAGGCTGCAGGTGGGAAGGTTAGGGTTAGGCTGAGGATGGGAAGGTTAGGCTTAGGCTGCGGGTGGGAAGGTTAGGGTTAGGCTGCAGGTGGGAAGCTTAGGGTTAGAGAGTGTAATCCTGCCGCTGTACAAATCATTGGTACGTCCGCACCAATGGTTAGGGTTAATCTGCAGGTGGGACATCGTAACTCATGCCCGTCAATTCAGATTGTGTGTACACATTGAAACGACTTTAATAAAGGATGGAGCGATTATGTTTTGTCCCTCATTAGCATACTACAGGAACCTAGCGATATCATTTGGTTTGATGTGCAGCACATCAAACCAAGCTTCCGTAGCCGGAAGTGCACAAACCCCCATACACACTGTGCAAGGTAGGTGTTATGTTGATACAAAACGGCATATCTTGCCGAGATTGCTCTAGTATGTACCCAGCTTTAGTGTGGGGGGGGGGGGGGGAGTTAGGGTTAGGCTTTAAATGGGTAGGTTAAGGTTAGACTGCTGAGGGGTGTTTAGGCTTAGGCTGTTGGGGGTGGGGTTTAGGGTAAGACACTAGAGGGAGGGTTATGGGTATGGATTTAGGGATAAGAGAAATTTCCTTCCCAGAACCCTCGAGGACCGCAACTATGAACTAGAAGTGACGGTCACATGACTTCCGTGACACGGAAGATGCCACTGCAGCTGCAAGGACAAGTTACCGCTAGGCCACCAGGACAAACTGTCGACATTCTAACATGTCAACATTTCATTACTGCCTACAAAATGAATGTCGAAATTACAACTGTCGACATCTCCAACTGAGTCCCACATAACATATACACAGTGAGACATCCTTCTTTTGGCCTGACCCATTAGTCATGAAAAATTGAAAATGCAGCATATTACATCACTAGGCACTCAGGTTTTATTTCCTACTGCAAACAGACTACAGTAATGCTATTAATATTGGATTGGCTGTATGTAGGTGATATATTCATTTTAATTTGCATTTAATTTGCAATTCCATTGCATTCAATAAAGACATTATTATTAATATTTTAGTAAAAGAACCCAGCATATGCTGAGTCACCTTACCCTGATCTGTCCAGCCCCCATTTCGCTGTATATACTTCCCGTTCCTAACACAGAGCTGTCCTCCGTATAAGGTCTATCTCATCACATATCCATAGCTGCACCGCACTGCACACTCTGTACCTAGAATACACCTACCTTGGATCGTCCAGTGGCTCCCTCCTCCTTGGCACCATCTTTCCAGTGACATCTTTGGGAAGATGGCGCTGCACAGTGAAAGCAAAGACTCTGCTACTGTGCCGGAGCCTTTGTCCTCTTGTGCACATGCGCCATCTTTCTGAAAATCACTGGGAAGATGGCACTGGGGGCGAGGGGGAGACCAACGCTCAAAGAATGGGGGTCTGCTGCATACGGGGCCCCATTGGGTGTCAATACGCCCCTGCATAATGTATCCAATGTATCTTTGTAGATGTGACTTACACTCAAAAACCACCAACTGAACTAAAATGTAAAAGAGCTTCTGTACGGTATCCGGACTCAGGGTCGACAGCAAAAAGGTCGACACACCTTAGGTCGACGCCAATTGGTCGACACACCTTCAGTCGACATGGACAAAAGGTCGACAGGAACAAGGTCGACATGGAAAAAGGTCGACATGCGTTTTTCACAATTTTTTTCTTTTTTGGAACCTTTTCATACTTAACGATCCACGTGGACTACGATTGGAACGGTAATCTGTGCCGAGCGAAGCGGTAGCGGAGCGAAGGCACCATGCCCGAAGCATGGCGAGCGAAGCGAGCCATGCGAGGGGACGCTGTGCACTAATTGGGGTTCCCGGTCACTCTACGAAGAAAACGACACCAAAAAAACATAAAAAACTCATGTCGACCTTTTTCCATGTCGACCTTGTTCCTGTCGACCTTTTGTCCATGTCGACCTAAGGTGTGTCGACCAATTGGCGTCGACCTAAGGTGTGTCGACCTTTTTGCTGTCGACCCTGAGTCCCAGACCCCTTCTGTACAGTGTTTCTTCTCATGTACTTTTCCCCTTGTTAGTCATAAAAGCGCATATTGAAGGAAGTGGAAGAGGCTCCGTCACACTAATGTTGTGTAATGCATATGGTGCTACATATTTGGGGTCTCGCAAGACCATTCTTATACATCTTTTGCACTGTTAATTAATACCATAATAATAATAATAATAATAATTTTATTTATATAGCGCTCTTTCTCCAATAGGACTCAAGGCGCTTAACAGATATATAGCATGATATAATACATAAAATAATGAAGTACATTTTCATAAAATACAGAAGCACGAAGATACTAAAAGGGACACTATGGAAATGCTTGAGTAAACAGGAAAGTCTTGAGTCTACTTTTGAAGGATTCTATAGTTGGGGCCTCTCGCACTGTGCGGGGAAGTGAGTTCCATAGAGTCGGAGCCGCATGACTAAAAGCTCGACCCCCAGATGAATTACGGGAGATTCTAGGTACTGCTAAAAGTCCTTCATCTACAGATCGCAGTAATCGAGTCGGGCAGTATGGGGTCAGAAGCTGTTTCAGGTACCTTGGGCCTTGGTCATGTAATGCTTTGAAACTCAGTAAGCCAATCTTGAAGATGATTCGCCATCTTACAGGCAGCCAGTGAAGGGAGTAGAGGATGGGTGTTATGTGGCTAGAACGGGGCTGGTTGGTTAACAGCCTGGCAGCTGTGTTTTGCACCAGCTGTAAGCGCTGCAATTCTTTTGCTGGTAGACCAAGGTAGAGGGCATTACAGTAGTCTAATCGAGATGATACAAATGCATGTATGACTTTTGGCAGATCATCTGAGGGAATTAAGTGCTTGATTCTGGCTATGTTCCTCAGGTGAAAGAATGAGGATTTGATTGTGGCTGATATCTGATGTTTAAGTGTCAAGCCACCATCCAGGACAACGCCAAGATTCCGCACACGATCACTGGTCTGTAATTCTGAATCCCCGAGTGTAAGTCCAGTTGGTTGGCTATGCTGCAGTCCTGTCCTTTGATGTTGCGGTCGTATTATAAGGACCTCTGTTTTATCCGGGTTCAGTCGTAGCCAGCTGGCGCTCATCCACTCCTGTAGTTCAGCTAGACAGCCATTTAGGGTTGCTATTGGGTTATCAGTGCCCGGAGCAAAGGACAAGTACAATTGTGTATCATCTGCATAGCAGTGGTAGACCAGGCCATGGCGCCTGATTATTTCACCCAATGGGAGCATGTATACTGCAAAAAGCATGGGGGATAGTATAGAACCTTGTGGGACACCACATGGCAATGGCACTGGTGGTGATGAGTATAATCCAGATGATACTCTCTGTGACCTGCCTGTGAGAAATGATTTGAACCAGCTTAGGACTGTGCCATCCAAACCACAGAAATGTATCAGTCGCTCAATCAGAAGCCCATGGTCCACGGTATCAAATGCTGCCGAGAGATCCAGAAGGATTAATATTGAACAGTCACCTCTGTCTTTTGCCATCAGAAGATCATTTAACACACACACCAGGGCTGTTTCAGTGCTATGTCTTCTCCTGAATCCTGATTGAAATGGATCATAAATATCATGGGTTGTCAGGCGGGTTTCCAGTTGATTTGCCACCACTTTCTCAATAACCTTTCCTAGGAAAGGAAGGTTTGATACCGGTCTGTAGTTGGTCATGCAGTCGGGATCTAAATTAGGTTTTTTAAGAAGCGGTCTAACAATTGCTTCCTTTAGGGGTCCAGGAAAAATGCCTGTCTGCAAAGAGCATTGAACAATTTTTGCAAAGACAGGACCAATTATATCCATACAACCTATTAGAAGCTTTGTTGAGGCTGGGTCCAGACCACAGGTGGTGGGACGCAAAATCCGAGCAATTTCAGCAGTGTCCTTTACATCCACTGGGTCAAAGCTGGTCCATGAAGGCAGGTAGCTTATATTGGCAGGCTTTGTAGTTTGGCACTCCTTTGATGGAACTGTGGAGATTCCAGCCCGGATGGTGGATATTTTATCTGCAAAGAAGTTTGCAAACTCGTTGCATCTTGCCTGGGAAAGGGTCTCATCAGTCTGCAGGCATGCTGGCTTGCAAAGCATCTCCACTGTGCGGAAAAGTTGAGCTGGCCTATTGTTTGCTGCTGTGATCTCATTTGACAGGAACTGTGATTTCTTACGAGTGATTGTCGATTGATATTCTTCGTTATGCTTTATTAGTTTTATTTTGTCATCCACTAGGTTAGTCTTCCTCCATCGTCTTTCCAGTCTACGCCCCCTTTTCTTGAGCTCACTAACACTGTTGTCGAACCATGGAGCTTGACGTTGTGGTTTGCGAGGTCTTATACGCACAGGGGCGATAATATCAATTGCAGCCATAACATCCCTATTATAATAACGGACTAAGGAACAGGGATCTTCACAGGCACCCAGTATAGCAGAGAGATCCAGATTTGCTGCAAGAGCCTGGGGAGTCATACCCCTCCTTGGACGATACCTGGTCAACTCCACGGGCAGAGATCTTATTTGAGGGGTTGCAACTGAGAACCAGAGGGAGTAGTGGTCTGACCAGATGACTGGGTTTATTTTTAGGTCAGTGACTTCTAATCCAATCTGAAAGACAAGATCAAGAGTATGACCACTTTTATGTGTGGCAGAGGGAATGACCTGTGTGAAGCCCAGACCATTCATTGTGCACAGGAGGTCTTGGCCAAGGCGTGAGAGCTCATCATCCACCCATGCATTGAAATCCCCGAGGATGAGCCATCTTTGATGTTCCAGAACCAGGCCAGCAACAGTGTCTGCAATTTCTTGTAGAAATATCTTTCCATCTCCAGGTGGACGGTAAATGATAATAAGTAAACAACCAATGTAAAGTCATCAGAAAATGTTTACAGGTAACAAGACAAATGAAATTAGTATATTTATCACCTGAAAGCTACTGTAGCTTCTTATGCCAGCATTTATTATTAATATTGTGCTGATAAACAAACTCAGTAGCAATACTTTTTTCAGTTCATTCTATTACAATTGAGAGTTGAAAGTAAGGTATGTCATCTAGTGGATGAATACAGTATTGCTGCACTGCATTACTAAACTAAGTGTATTCTCTGTATAAGAATATATTCCCAATCTAAAAGTTTTTTTTATATAATTCCCCCATATAGAATATTGGGCCTTTTTCAGTCCTGATCACAAAAGCAAAAAAATTTTCTAAGGGGCAAAAACATGTGCAGAGAGAGTTATATCTGCCCCACCTGCACTGCACATGGTTTTGTCCATTAGACAAAGATTTTGCTTTTGCGATCAGGTCTGAATTAGGCCCATTATATGCTAAAAAATGTATTAAATTACCTGAAATTGTTTTTTTTCTGTGTTATCAATTGCCAGTTTGTTGTGTACTTCATTGAATTTAACACAAAGGCACAGATCTGTGTCTCTCACCTTTGCTCATCATCTGTGGATTTCTCTCCCGCACACAACAAGGCTTACCTCTAGCCTCCAGACATACAGTATGTGCATTCCCTGAAAATTCACCTTATCTTATCAAATTCCTTAACTATCCTCCTAAATTCCAAAGATATTCTGCCCAGTCATTACCCCTGTACACAGTTCCCACAACATTTGCATCTATACTCAAAAAAATGCTCAGACCTCAAACCAGCAATGCTGTGTGAATACTTTTTTACTCTTCAGTCTGGTTGGACCAATATGCAATATGTGGCACTTAACCTCGTGTATGAAATGCTATTGCCCTATTCCTATAGACCACGAGCTTGTGAGCAGGAACATCTTATGTCTTTGTTTATCTGCTATTACCCAGTCTAATTTTATTAATGTGTTTATTCCCATTTGTAAAACTCTGTGGAATAGATAAATACATGTTGTTGTTGTTGTTGTTGTTGTTGTTGTTGTTGTTGTTGTTATTACTGCCGACATCTACATATATTTAAATATATGTTTGAAATCAAAATTACATTTCACATTCTGTCTTCTTTAATCAAGATTCTCCCTTTTGTTCAGTGACAGTGATCCTTTGTAGCAAGTACTGTTTTGGATGTTCCAGTCCTTGTAACTTACTGTTATTAAGGTTAATATTTCAAAATTGTCATCCTCCACTCCTTGTGTATCTGAACAACTTTCCTTCTTTCTTTAATTTCTGTACTTTATGAATTAAGAGCAAGCAAAGGCATTACTTTAACATTAATATATATTAAGGGTTGTATTTTACTGAGCTTAATAGTACAGCCACCAAACATTATATAACGGGCTAGAACCATGTGCTTAGCGCAAGTTAAGTAGAGAGCTGGAGGGAGGTGCCCCCTCACAGCTCTCACAGGCGGCCCTTCAGGACACAGGCCCTCCACCCATGTGTGTATCGGCACCGTTGGCATACCCTCTGTCTACCAGAGGTCTTGTGAATGCACACCTGTCATACCCCTCCACCTGATGTACCGTGAACCCCACTCCGAACTCTACCCTAATATCACTCTACTAGAGGAAGACATCCCCCATGGTCCCCCATATAACCATTGTTCAGGGAAGAAAATGGGGAGGTAGAAGGAAAGAGGGGAAAAACGGAAAACATGAGGAACAGGGGGAAGAATAGGGAGAGGTGGGAGGAAAGTGGGAGGGAAAAGGGAATGATGGGTCCAGTGTAATCATCTATAATATAACTAGCCCAAATGTCAATCTAGAAATTGCACACTGGCCTTGACCCCCTCAGAGCTTGCAATGGCTGCTAAATCCCCATACACACTACACGGGTCCCCGATATTGGCTGCAGTGGGGTACCGACATTGTCAAATGCATACGCATTTGCCAATGCCAGCGGGGAAGGGAGCGAGGGTGGGGGGGCTGTCGTTAACGAGGAGCTCCCTCGTCTGTACATGTTCCGACGAGGTAGCACGCATCGTTAACGACATTGAGTGTACACACTTCACTAGAATGTAAAAGATCTCGCTCAGATTGGCTTTTCTGAGCGAGATCTTTTACTTTCTTGTCTAGTGTGTATGGTACTTTAGACTAACATGGCCACAGTCCCCTAGTTACTGAATGTGTGGAGTGAGAGCCGAATGGAGGCTTGTGCTCATACCCAGAGAGTCATTGCCCTTTCCTTTTCAATATACTGCATATGTTCAAATAACTGAAAAGCTGTTATTGTTGCCCAATTCTATTCTCAAGATCTGCTCCTATATCCCTTTTCTGTATTCATGCAGTGGTCATCGAGAACTTAATTTTTGGCTTAATAAGTTGATTGTTGACATGGGCTGGCTGTAAAATTTCAGCCTGGGGGCAAGCCATCGCCCTAGCCCATTCCTAAAAAGTTTTAAGTGTACTGTAATATCCATGGGCTGATTTATCAATTGGCAAACAGTCCTTTATGTATGCTTGAGACAATAGGCGTTATTGCTGGGGAGAGCCTATTTACCAACCATTGAGTTGTTGTATCCTGTTATGGTAATACCTTCCAAGTATGGCAACTTTAGAACAACATCATGAAAAAATGCTACTATTAGAAATACAGTACTGTTAAATTATTATCATTATATTATTATTATTATTATTATTATTATTTTATTTTATTTTTTTATATAAAAAGGAGAGGTACGTGTTAGTTATATGGTCACCACTGTAGCTCCACAGCACTTTGTCTCTTCTGCCACCACTGTTTTGAAATCCTTGGAAAACTACAGTGGTCTCTTTACAAGTACCATAAGAAGAAACTAAATGTAATTGAAAGAAGATTACTTGGAATTTATAGGTAACATTTTATATAAGTGATATGTTACGTACAGTATATTTTAATTATTCCCAACATACAGTATGGGGTATTTTCAAAGGATTGGTCCCATTGCCACTGCCTCCCTTGCAACAGTGGTTGCTCTATCAATAGATATTTTTTAATACTAAAAATAAAAACAACATATTTCTAATGAAAATAATTAACAAAAATACTGATGATATACTTACCTAGGTCAAAGTTTCTTCCTTTCTTTTTCGGTTGTGATCCCGTGAAATGAAGCTGCATCATTCACTTTTACAGTGTTGATGTTAAAGGAGTCCCATAAAATAGAGAATCCTGACCCAATGCAGTTCCAATAAGCTTCAAAAGAGGTCCCGTCCTAGCCCGTAGTTGCTGTTGGTGCTACTGGATATACAGTAGTAGTAGGTTATTTATCCATTGTACCTGTAGCTACCAGCAGTTGTATCAGTGCTATAAATGAAAGGGTATTGTACAATTTGTTCTTGATGTTCAACTCCATTACTCCACCACTAAAATTGTATAGATCTTTTGTTATGTTTATCACTATCTGTGCATTCTTAAAAAATGCCTATTAGACGATCTCCTTTGATAATTAAATACCCTTGGGAAAGAACATAGAGGTAGTATGATAGGCTATGCAAAGAGACAGTATCAGCTATGCTGGCCTACAAGCTGGTAACTAGCTCACTGTGAGTTTGTATGCAGCACTACATATTCCTAAGTGACCTGCTATAAAGAAGTGTCATGAGATTTTAAATATGTTTTGAAGAGGCTCTTCCATACCCTTTTATTCCTTCCTAGTAAAGTGACCTTTTTAAATGGAGGAAAGTGGGCCTAGATGACAGTCGTGATGAATGCGGTCATGTTCACTCAATAAAATAAGGCCCAGTGCATTTGAGGATAAATCAGTGGAATGTACAGCCCCACCTGTCTGTCTCCATCACTCATTTCCACTGTCATTTTCACAGTGCCTGATGGATCACAGTTGCTGTAAAATTAGACAGCCTTTAATCTCATTTCATCCTGATTAGCTTCTCTTTACCCTTTCCCTCTAACTCATTGACTGACACGCTAGAAACTCATACAGTGTGCTATGTTTCAGGACGGATTACAAAACTTATCTTTAACACCTTCCCACCTGGAGAGTCACAGGCACTGGATGTAAACTGATTATATACATATTAGTAGAGTTTGAGTTGTTTTTTATGTCCTGCTTTGTTAGTGGCAAACAAAATTTGGAATATGAGGTACATCGTTCAAATCATTCATTAACTCCCAGATGGCAGCCACTGGGAAACATCCCTGTCATTTAAATGTATATGGAATTAGTCCATATTCCCTGATTTTGTTTGTTTTTCTGCCATCAGAATATAGTTTTCGGCATAATTCTGTAGACTCTGCATAAGTCTCACATGAACTGGCTGTAAAGTTGATCCATAATAACAGGGTGGCATAAGTTCTCGGTTGCCTGGCCAAGGGTGTTGGTACATGATCATGTCCCATGGTGAATACCATTGTGAATATTAAGTCTCTCTGTACATGGCAGTACCCGACTGAAGGGGCATGGCCATGCCATTGTGGGGGCATGCTTGACGGTGCCCTCATATAGGCATCGGGACTTTGTAATTGCCCCATCCTTTCTTGCCCCTGCATACAAGTGTATTATTATAAGGACTAATTTGTATCCAAGACTTTCCCTATTGACAAGTTGTGAAATTGGGGTAAGTGGCTGTGCATGTTCCAACTAGGAGAGAGAAAACGAACTTGAGCTAAGGGGCAATTAATGGGGCAGATGTATTAACCTGGAGAAGACACAAGGAAGTGATAAACCAGTGATATGTGCAAGGTGATAAAGGCACCAGCCAATCAGCTCCCATATGTAAATTAACAGTTAGGAGCTGATTGGCTGGTGCGTTATCACCTTGCACTTAACACTGCTTTATCACTTCCTTATGCCTTCTCCAGGTTAATACATCTACCCCAATGTTCCAACTGGAAGATATATGTTTGTGACAAAATACATGGAGAATGATTAGCGCGCTCATCCCATGTTTGATTCTGGAAATTGTTATGCTATGTGGTATAGCTTTCATCTGGGGATAAGTGATGCTAGGTTGCTATAACAGTTTTTTTCTTTATTACAGTGTTTACACTGTAATAAAGGAAAATACAAATCACATAGCTGTCCCAGTTCTAATTTAATAATTATAGGACTATAATATAATATGAAAATATACATGTATTTTAGTTGTATTGCAGTACCCATATTAATGGCCAATGTAAAATGTTACCAGCACCATGACAATAGCTAGTTTAATCCCAAGTGCACATGGCCGAAACAGCAGACATTTCATTGTAACTTACCAAATAGCTGCTTAAAAATTAGCCACGTGACTAAGAATCCTTCCTGTGAAAGAAAGAAATACTAAACACCTTTAAAGAGGACTAAAGCTCAAAATGCAGCTTCAAGGCTAGACTTAAGTCTGTAGCCATGGAGACACTGTCACATTCAATACAATCTTGCTGAAACCCAAGTCTGCTCAATGATTCATCACCAATGTTCATGAAGGTTCTCTCCTCCAGATGAAAGAGAGCTTCACGTCATATTATTTTGTGTGAGCAGCCATTTATGACAATACGGCTAACAGGAGTGGCCCTATAATGATGAGTCACCTCTAGTGGGACAGATCTTGCAGGCCAATAAATTGGACCAGGCAGTCATAGATGTGAAGTTCAAAAACATTACTCATCTTTCTAACCGTGCAACAGATCCATCCCTTTTCTGGCACTCTGAGCTTATTACACTAGAATATCAGCAGCTGTCTTTACTAATTGCTTATACAGAGACCATGCTAAAATGAGCAAACTATATGGGTCCCAAGGGAGGGACTCCCATCTACTGTAGGCAAAGAAGAAGTTTCAAAACTAAAAATGATTGGTGAAAATATTTCAAACTTTTTTTTTTAGAAATGAACAATAAATGCAGCTTGAGGGCTATAGTAATCTACTTATTGTAGGGGAAACAGAGACTTATTTTGCAGATCTCTAGAACGGGTGTAGTATGTTTCTCCGGTGCTTGGGATCCCTACCGCCGGAATGCTGGCAGCGAGGTGAGCGCAAATGAGCCCCTTGCGGGCTTGCTGCACTCACCACACTGCGGGCACGGTGGCGCGCTACGCTCACCATGCTAATTATTCTCCCTCCAGGGGTGTCGTGAACACCCCAAGAGGGAGAATACCTGTCCGTATACCGGCGTTGGTATGGTGAGCGCTGGGATCCCAACAGCCGGTATATCAAGTGCCACCCCTCTAGAACATATGCCAGTTTGCATAGTGCAAATTGGGCATGCTTACAAACAAAATGCGTTCACATGCACCAATGCATGCAGACCGGTGTGAGTTTGGCAGGGGCGTAGCAAGAATTTTGTGGGCCCCATAGCAACATTTTGAAGGGTCCCTTGTCCCAATGCTTCTAGAGAGACACTTCTCTGCAGCAGCTGTTAATCTTATGCCCTATAATAGTGTCCTAGTTCATTTGAACCATAGTAGAGCCTTATTCAATGTTATGCCCCATAGTAGTACCCTAGTTTCTTTTATGAATTGCAGTATTGCTTAAGTTCACCCTATTTCACATTTCAGAGCTGCCAATACACATTATACCGCACAGTAGTCCCAATTCACATTATGATATATAGTGCTCCCCGTTCATATTGTGCCTCATTACAGTGCCCCGGTTCATATTATATAACATTAAAATGCCCCCTAGTTCATTTTATACCACATTACAATGAGCAGGTCCAAGGGCATACCTAGATATTTTCCAGGACCAAGGAAAAAGTTTGAAAGGACTCCTACGAACCACCCAATGGCAAAAAATTTATGTAACATATGTAACTTTGACAGGGAAGGTGGGCCCCTCTCAGCTCTGGGCCCCATAGTAGCTGCAATCCCTGCACCTATGGTAGCTACGCCCTTGGAGTGTGGTGCTTGCACCTGCTTACAACTGTTGAAACGGAACTTGTGGAGAGGTGCAACTGCTGTTATATTGATTTGTCAGAAGAAAATAATCCACTTACATCAGTGGTAGTAGTACAGTATTAGTAGCCATGGAGTAGTGCATCTAAGCACATTATGTGCAGAATAAGTTTAGATTGATCTTGGAGCACTACAATTCCCATGATCTTATGTGTACTAAATTTGTTTCTAAGATATTGCATTTTAAATACACCATTTCAATAAACATTACCACATAAAGCTTCAGGCTGAGAATAGCTGCAGTAATCATTATAATATGTACTGTGCAACTTTATTGTGCAGTTGATCAATCAAGGAGAATAGGGACATTTCTGGGAATCAAATCTCCAGGGAAAAATCTTCAAAACCTGATATTGACAGAGAGAATTGTTGCAACTGTGTAATAGCGGTAGTGGCAGTACTGGTGATCACTTTGCACACTTCCAACAATAACCCAGGTAGAATGATGGCAATATAAACTCTGCACTTGTTCCCTGATACACATTAGACGCTTCCATATACAGGTTGAGTATCCCATATCCAAATATTCCGAAATACGGAATATTCCGAAATACGGACTTTTTTGAGTGAGACTGAGATAGTGAAACCTTTGTTTTCTGATGGCTCAATGTACACAAACTTTGTTTAATACACAAAGTTATTAAAAATATTGTATTAAATGACCTTCAGGCTGTGTGTATAAAGTGTATATGAAACATAAATGAATTGTGTGAATGTACACACACTTTGTTTAATGCACAAAGTTATAAAAAAATATTGGCTAAAATGACCTTCAGGCTGTGTGTATAAGGTGTATATGAAACATAAATGCCTTCTGTGCTTAGATTTAGGTCCCATCGCCATGATATGTCATTATGGTATGCAATTATTCCAAAATACGGAAAAATCCGATATCCAAAATACCTCTGGTCCCAAGCATTTTGGATAAGGGAGACTCAACCTGTATCACACAAAACACAACAGTCCCAAAGACACCATACCAATCCCAGTGCCTATCAAAACCCCATCTTCTCCCGTAAGTTCCTTCCCTTACAGAGTCCACTATGCTACAGTATGTTAGTGCTGCCAATTTTGCCCAAGAAGAAGTACCACTACCTTGGACAAGTGAAATTAACTTATTGCATACACATGCCATCCTACAGCTTTTACTATATACAGTACTGTACATTGCCTCTCATCTGTGCTTCTCTTCTGTACTGTACATTGCCTCTCGTCTGTGCTTCTCTTCTGTACTGTACATTGCCTCTCATCTGTGCTTCTCTTCTGTACTGTACATTGCCTCTCATCTGTGCTTCTCTTCTGTACTGTACATTGCCTCTCATCTGTGCTTCTCTTCTGTACTGTACATTGCCTCTCGTCTGTGCTTCTCTTCTGTACTGTACATTGCCTCTCGTCTGTGCTTCTCTTCTGTACTGTACATTGCCTCTCGTCTGTGCTTCTCTTCTGTACTGTACATTGCCTCTCGTCTGTGCTTCTCTTCTGTACTGTACATTGCCTCTCGTCTGTGCTTCTCTTCTGTACTGTACATTGCCTCTCGTCTGTGCTTCTCTTCTGTACTGTACATTGCCTCTCATCTGTGCTTCTCTTCTGTACTGTACATTGCCTCTCATCTGTGCTTCTCTTCTGTACTGTACATTGCCTCTCATCTGTGCTTCTCTTCTGTACTGTACATTGCCTCTCATCTGTGCTTCTCTTCTGTACTGTACATTGCCTCTCATCTGTGCTTCTCTTCTGTACTGTACATTGCCTCTCATCTGTGCTTCTCTTCTGTACTGTACATTGCCTCTCATCTGTGCTTCTCTTCTGTACTGTACATTGCCTCTCATCTGTGCTTCTCTTCTGTACTGTACATTGCCTCTCATCTGTTCTTCTCTTCTGTACTGTACATTGCCTCTCATCTGTGCTTCTCTTCTGTACTGTACATTGCCTCTCATCTGTGCTTCTCTTCTGTACTGTACATTGCCTCTCATCTGTGCTTCTCTTCTGTACTGTACATTGCCTCTCATCTGTGCTTCTCTTCTGTACTGTACATTGCCTCTCATCTGTGCTTCTCTTCTGTACAGTACATTGCCTCTCATCTGTGCTTCTCTTCTGTACTGTACATTGCCTCTCATCTGTGCTTCTCTTCTGTACTGTACATTGCCTCTCATCTGTGCTTCTCTTCTGTACTGTACATTGCCTCTCATCTGTGCTTCTCTTCTGTACAGTACATTGCCTCTCATCTGTGCTTCTCTTCTGTACTGTACATTGCCTCTCATCTGTGCTTCTCTTCTGTACTGTACATTGCCTCTCATCTGTGCTTCTCTTCTGTACTGTACATTGCCTCTCATCTGTGCTTCTCTTCTGTACTGTACATTGCCTCTCATCTGTGCTTCTCTTCTGTACTGTACATTGCCTCTCATCTGTTCTTCTCTTCTGTACTGTACATTGCCTCTCATCTGTGCTTCTCTTCTGTACTGTACATTGCCTCTCATCTGTGCTTCTCTTCTGTACTGTACATTGCCTCTCATCTGTGCTTCTCTTCTGTACTGTACATTGCCTCTCATCTGTGCTTCTCTTTTGTACTGTACATTGCCTCTCATCTGTGCTTCTCTTCTGTACTGTACATTGCCTCTCATCTGTGCTTCTCTTCTGTACTGTACATTGCCTCTCATCTGTGCTTCTCTTCTGTACTGTACATTGCCTCTCATCTGTGCTTCTCTTCTGTACTGTACATTGCCTCTCATCTGTGCTTCTCTTCTGTACTGTACATTGTCTCTCATCTGTGCTTCTCTTCTGTACTGTACATTGCCTCTCATCTGTGCTTCTCTTCTGTACTGTACATTGCCTCTCATCTGTGCTTCTCTTCTGTGCTATGCAGACAATTCTCTATAACAAAGGGAAGAATTGTGTATTTTTTGTTGTCACTGTACTCAACATAGCTCTCCTATTAGCTCTGCATTGGAGACTGTTATATCTGGAGGGCACTGTGTTGTGTTGTGTTGTGTTGTGTTGTGTTGTGCTGTGTGGAAGTGCAACGCAAGTAAATATCTCAACTGAATGATGAAAGACATGAAAGAAAAGCATAGGAGGCAGAGAGCAATGTATTTAGTAAAAGCTGAAAGAGGACATCAATAAACTAAATAATACATTAATTAATCTGATGGTTGAAATTACCTTTAATGCACAATATATAAACTACAACAGGGTGAAATAATTTACAATTATGCCAAATTAAAATGTGACAATAGCGGTGCAATAAATCATCTATTACAAACACTATTTGAAATTAAGCACCTTGGGCAAAATATACTACAACTTTAAAACAAATACTGCAGATATTCTCTCCCTGAAATGATATAGAAATTCATCTTTGATTTGTAATGAAACACAGCTTCACGTGTTATCAATAATGCTCTTGTGTTAGTAATGATAAAAGCCATAATATACAATAGAAGATCTGTGTGGGAGTTAAAGTTTGATAAATCTTCCCCAAGACCTAGCCAAGTTTGGAAAGCCTGTAGCATCAAAATGATAAAAATTATCATTACACATTCCATATTGCACTACTGCATTTTGTAAGAAGGAGATAGTAAATCACGTGAAATGAGAGGTGTATAACTGCAAAAATTCACATGTGCGTTCTGCTGGGTTTTTTCTCTTTGGCAGAAGTTTATAGAGAAAGATCTGGCCCTGTGTCATATTGATTTCCCACTGCACTGGTTTTCTAAGTGCTCTGTTGATCCGTGTCCAGCAATAAATTCCCAGCCTCAACATGCACATCACTTCCCTCTTTGTCCTCACCTAGATGTAAGGTGTCCGTTTGATGAGATGAGCAAGGACATCATTTTCTGACTAATGCTTCAGCCACTTTACATGATACCATAGCGGTACATTTATATGTTTTCTGAAGGATAGGACATGACATTTATGGACAGGTATAACGTACGGCCCAGGACGTTACACTTCTAGGATGGTTAAACTAATCCAAATAAATGGAAGCATATATTAGTTTGCAGAATTGAAAAGAAATCAGTATGTACAAGATTCCCATGACAACTAGAGCTGGAAGGGAATATGCTTTGTTTCAGGGAACTGGGATTGTACAAGAACATGCTTTATAGCTGCGGACTGGGGTTTCTCTCTGAGTATTAGATTACCATTGTTTAGAAACATAGATATTCACTTAGTTTTGCTCTTCAGAAATAAGTATAATTGAATATTCAGAATAATAAAATAGAATTTCATTTAATCACATTTAATAATAATAATAATAATAATAATAATAATTATTATTATTATTATTATTATTATTATTGTTGTTGTTATGATTATTATTCTTATTATTACGTGTTACTATAATAAAAATTGTCCACTTTGCCAATTCTTTTTATCTAAGGTGGAAAATTGTTATTATAGTAGTAACAGTAACAATAATAATAATACAGAAAGGATATTAAGAGTCACCATGGAAATATATAACTAGTAGGGATGCTTGAACCCATTGTGTTTCAATTCCGGGACTGGTTTGTCAAATCTGTTTGAAAATTCAAAAATGTGCTGTAGTTACTAGTTTCTCTGATTTTAGAACCAACTAAAACATTGAGAAAATCAAGTCTGTTTGACACTAGTCAAACCAGTATACCATTGTGTAACATTTGAATAGATTTGGCATTTGTATTGTTATTAGAGAACCATGAATTGTAAAGGCTGTAGTGCTTTCAGTTTGATTAATTCAAATGTTAAAAATACTTTTATATTTTTAAAAAATAATATTTTGATTGTGGTTTAATTGTGTTTGTTTTAATTAAAACAAATTAAAAAGACAAATTATATAACAAACCTGGTAGAAAAACCTCAACGTTGTCAAAACGTGAAAACAGACTGCAACAGCAATATTAAGCTTCAAATTTCAAACTGCAATTTTAAATTGGGTCATTGGGCAATTATAACGTGAATATGTTTGGGGCCAACAAATCAGTGAAAATGTATCTAACTCCTAGATTACAAGTTTCAAGCATCTGTAATGACTGTATATGCATTTTACAAGTGTTAGAACTCCACGACCATTTGTAACATCCTAAAATCCTTTACATTTAGATGTGGTTGGATTAGTAATCAGACAAATTTTTACAGTTTGCTCAAGACAAACTGGTCTTTCTTATGGTAGCATACTGGAGTTTTTATTTTATGATATTACATTCTAAAAAAGAACAACAAAAAAAAACATAAAGGCTTAAACAATATGTAAACCCTAACAATGTTCTGTTTCTGTACTATTCCAGTTGTTACTTTTCTGCAATTAGCAAAATGTCATTTATACAGTATATACCCCACACATTGGTGTAAGTGGTCATCATCTCTTTAGGCTGGGGAATTGGCTGAGGACCCAAGAATCTTGGCTCTGCAAACCCTTTACAGTCTTAACCTCCACTACTATAGCTATAGTACTATATACTTTAACAGTTAGTAGAGTCTGATTCTATCAGTGCTGCCGTGCCTTGATGTCTAGCTAAATAAGAAATTCAATCTACAGTGTCTATGACCAAGGCCCAAGGTACCTGAAACAGCTTCTGGCCCCATACTGCCCCACTCGATTACTGCGATCTGTAGATGAAGGACTTTTAGCAGTACCTAGAATCTACCGTAATTCATCTGGGGGTCGAGCTTTTAGTCATGCGGCTCCGACTCTATGGAACTCACTTCCCCGCACAGTGCGAGAGGCCCCAACTACAGAATCCTTCAAAAGTAGACTCAAGACTTTCCTGTTTACTCAAGCATTTCCATAATGTCACTTTTAGTATCTTCATGCTTCTGTATTTTATGAAAATGTACTTCATTATTTTCTGTACTATATTATGCTATGTATCTGTTAAGCGCCTTGAGTCCTATTGGAGAAAGAGCGCTATATAAATAAAATTATCATTATTATTATTATTATTATTATTATGAATTATACAAGTGAGCTATGGCTGTGTAATTAGATATAATTTTCTAAAAAGCATCCAATACCCAACATATTTACAAACATATTAGCATGTGTATATGCTGATCATATCCAAGTCCATAGGCAAGGCCAAGGAAGGGCATACCTCCCAACCATCTCAATTGTCAGGACAGTCCCTACAGTATATGATCTCTCTGCTCCATCATCATGATCTGGACAGCATTGTACCTATCTGCCTGGCAGTTGGGTGGTACTGTATGTCTCAATTACATGGGTGGCGGATATGCCCAACAGTGAAAGCATGATTGTATGGGACCAGTGGGGGATAAGGGACAGCCTACCACTTTGGTAATAATAATAATAATGTTATTTATACATCACTTTTCTCTTAATAGGACTCAAAGTGCTTTATATTTGCCTTTACAGCACAAAATACAAAACCAGCTTAACAGTAGATATTAGTGAAATGCTTGGGTGAACAAGTCTTGAGTCTGTTTTTGAAGGATTCTAGAGTGGGGGCTTCTCGAACTGTGTGGAGAAAAGAGTTCTATAGAGTCAGAGCCAAAAAGCTGAAAGCTCGACCCCCCAGATACCGTATTTGTGCAGTACTTAGTTCCTACAGGGACGCCTGGCTATGTCAGTTCATTTATCTGGGTGAGTTTGGCCCGGTTTTAGTATATCCTGAGCCTCTATACTTGTAATGTAAAAAACATTGTTGGTATCACTACTGTATGTTGTATTCTAAAGTTTGGCTTATCTGTGATTTCCTATCAGTTTGGCATTTAGTAAATATGTGGATTGTCAGAAAACACAAAACTGCCTTTTAGTAAATAGCCCTCAGGTCTTCTTTGCTTTACTTTTAAAAACATCCCCTCATTACCTCTTGGTGTTCTGAAAAGAAAACAAAACATTAAGTACTTGATTCAGATGTGGTCGTAAAAGCGCCAACTGCTGCGTCTATTGGCATTAAGTGTCTGCGACTTTATGCAGATGCCGTTACAAAGTCCTTCCCTTGTGTACATCCATGCGCCTGAATGTGTAAGGACCTAGATGTCTACTTTCAGGGTCCATTCCTGCTGTAATACTGATTGGTGCACCATCTAGATGCACCATTGGTCCGTGCATCTGAAATCACAACTGTGACTCTGTATGGATACAGGGGGTGATTCAGACCTGGTCGCACGCAGGCAGTTTTTTGCAGTGCTGTGATCAGGCAGTTGCCGCCTACAGGGGGAGGGGGTAATCGCTGTGCAGGGGTGCGATCACTTGTGCAGAGAGCTGCAAAAACAAAAGTTTGTGCAGTCTCTGCACAGCTCAGGACTTGCTCAGCCGCTGCAACGATTCAGCCTGGAGCTGACGTCAGGAACCCTCCCTTGAAACGGCTGGACACACCTTCGTTTGGCCGGACACTCCTTAAAAAGGGTCAGTTGACACCCGCAAACGGCCACTTCCTTTCAATCTTCTTGCGATCGCCGGTGCGATTGCTTTCTTCATTAGATCCATCGCTCTCCGGCGAACTCCGTCACCGGCGGCCGCACGCCTGCGCATTGCAGAGCATACGCATGCGCAGTTCAGACTTGATCGCACCGCTACAAAAAAAGCTGGTGTGCGATCGGGTCTGAATGACCCCCATAGTCGTGATGCATGCGCTGTGCGACATAGATGCTTACGCAGTAGCTGACAATCGCTGTACTAATTGCTGCACTACATCGATATTGGCAGTGCATTCACCTCTGAAACAGCCCCTACACGCTTAGATGTACGGTTCCAACAACACGTCTATAGAAGTGTTGTGATCTATGCATTTCCAGTACTGACAGCCAGCTAGCTATTGCGCTGTGCTGATGTGTGACTGCTTCGGGCTGTACCCAAATCTCAAGCACAATGTTCCGTTTTTTTAATAGAGATTTCTAATTTTTAATTAAGCTTCTACAACTTCTTTTACTTATATAGAGTAGTGAACAGCAACCCTAGTACGTAGAAATGATACCTTTTATTATTTTGAGTACGACATAATAGGTTTGTGGCAATCACTGTTGCGGGGTTAGACCATATAGGTCTATTGGAAACCAAGCAGCACCTGCTTATTGTGCTTGCTAAATGAAACAATGAACGTTATTGTATATGATCGGCACGTTACGTGATAAGTTTGCGTATAGTTATTACTAGTATGCTTATAGTTATTGTTGTTTTTCAGTTATGCCATACAACAGCGCTCATCACTGCGTGGTAGAAGTAGAGAACTTCTTGTTTGTGTTGGGAGGAGAAGACCAGTGGAATCCTAATGGTAAGAACGTCAAGATACCATTGCGCATCCTATGACACATCTATGACACATCCTACAATGTCAACATTAAATATGAATATGTCATAAATATGTAATGTGTTTGTAGCATATACAAATACTTTACTCATAACTGTATGATTATTGTTTTTTTACTTTGTTTTGTAATTTTACACAATCTCTAAGAAACCTAACTGAAAAATGGAGAGATATTACATTTATAAATAGTATAGTTACCATATTGACTTTCAGAATAATGACAATATAATGTCAAGAGGTTCAGAACGTTTGACATACAGTAGTCAATAAGAATATCGACATGTTCATTATGCATGTCTATGTTATGAACATATAAGCTAGGCTAAACTGCGGCAGGGCCGGACTGGCCCATAGGGGAACAGGGGAAATCCCCGGTGAACCTTAGTGCCTGTGGGCTTCCTCAAATGTCAGGTTCCAGACTGTGCACTCACATTATGCATTGTCACTCCATTAGAGGGTCAGTTACCTGGTAGAGCAGGAACCTGGATGAGCATGGCTGTTTGGTTTGTTTCTGTAAAAACTACATCAGGATCCACCCTCTTGGCAACTAAATGTAGTGGTTGTGTTAACGTATTTATATGGGCACAGGCATTGTAGTATCCATGTTGTCTGCAGGTTATGTCCTCTCTAAAGGTTGGCCAAGTCTCTTAAGCATGGGCCTCTACCCTGGCAGTCCCCCAGTGGGCCCTTCATTCCCCAGTCTGATACTGGGCTGCAGTTAGGTTTACTGATATGCTGTTAGGCTTAGCCTATGGTTTATGGTGATTAGTTCTGTCGACATCCTTGCTGTCAACATGCATAATGTTGACAAGTTCACCATGTTGACATTATGGCATTGTGTGAATTTCAATATGTCGACATTGTAACCACGTGGACAACTTGAATGTCGACATTCACACAATATTGACATTCATAATCAACAATTATTTACAGGATATCCCCCGATACCACCCGTTTTCGGGGTTTGCCCACAAATAATAAGTTCTCCCGAATGCATGTATGAGGGATGGCAGCAGATATTGGAGATGCATTCTGGAGCTTGGTGTTAGCCATTAGAGCCTATGGGCTACTTTCCTCATGACTTGCTGCAGGGGAGTAGCAGAACTATGGTGTTGCAAATCACATTGATGTGCTCCTACAATGCCAAAACGTACCCATGTGAACTGTGCAGCCCCTTCTTAGGTACCCCCGGTAGTGATGGGTAAGGTAACTTGTGGCACATTTAGAGATGGGTTGGATACCTGCCGTGTCGCTTCTTCCATTTTATCTTGCTCCGTCTCTAGCATGTTCATCTCTCATGTTCATTATTCATGGTTAAATGTATTGTTGCATCAGTGTTAAACCATGCACAGATATTTTATTCATCTATTCTTCTTGGATAATCTGAAATGATGGCAATACAGGGAAACATCAGCCCCAGATATTACATTTAAATAATCTTACTTTAATAAATGAAATCCGTCCAAAGACATGAAAAAGTCATCAGACCATGTAAAATTGCTGTGCATCCTAATGCTGGGCTGAGTAATTCTGAAAGTGCAAAATACATTAATATTTAAAAGTGTTGACTCGGAAAAAAAAAAAGCAGCAAGAAATGAGAACCACTTTAAACTGACTTTAAGGGGAGAAAATGACATTGTACATGCAAATGGTACATTAGGGTATTTGTGCTGCAGTCATACATATCACGTGTGCAGCATAATAGGACATTTACTCTGGTAACAGATTGGGCTCTATTTACTAAGCCTTGGATGGAGATAAAGTGCATGGAGATAAAGTACCAGCCAATCAGCAACTACCTGTCATGTCACAGGCTCTGTTTGAAAAATTATAGTTAGGAGCTGGTTGGTTGGCACTTTATCTCCATCCAAGGCTTAGTAAATAGACCCCTAAGGGTGCAAATGTATTAAGCCTGGAGAATTGATAAAGCAGTGATAAAGAAGAGATGAGTGGAAGGTGATAACGCCCCAGCCAATCATTATGGGTTTGAAAAATGACAGTTAGGAGCTGATTGGCTGGTGCGTTATCACCTACCGCTTATCACTGCTTTATCACTTCTGCAGGCTTAATACATCTGCCCCATTGTGTTATGATATGAGCCACAACATTAAAGTGGACCTGCTATATCTACACAAACACCTGTGTGTCTTTTTTACTAATGTATTGCAAAGGTAACTTTCTTATTGTGAAGCAGAAGTAATAAAGAATACGGACAATGGTAATCTCCATCTCATGAGCTGAGGGTCTGCATTACCTTGCATTGTTATTATTAAAGCAATGTGTTTTCAAATGTCATGGATTAATGGTTTCTGTTAATGAATGTTAACATGAAAAACATTACAAATATAAGGGGATGTGCAGCATAACAAGGCAAACGTTCTGCTATGGTTTAATTGTTTTATTTTAAAGATTTATCATTTTCTGGAAACGATAAAGTGATGTATTTTGTAAAAGCTACATGAGGACGTGCACAGTACAAACCAATAAATCAAAATAATCCGAAGGTGGAAAAGCCCTTTAATCTGCTATATTTTCCAGAGATCACAGCTACTGTAGTAGTAGAGCATGGCAGTGAGGACGTTCCCTGGTAATATTTGCCGTGTTTCTGCCTCATTGTACTGGCTGCTTGTTCATAAGATGCTGTAGTTTCTATGTATATAATATAATATTTATAGGAATATTTATAAAAAAAATAATTGTGGGATATATTACCAAAAACAGTTTTTTTGGAGACTACCCACAAATACCAAGCATCCCCTGGATGTATGTACGAAGGGACAGCAGCAAATATCAGAGCTATCTGATATTCCAAACACAGAGTGGGGCTGCTAAAATGCAGAATTTACCAAACTCTGGGATTCTTCCTTGACCCCGGTAATAACGTCGTCTTCAGATGGAGTTGGCCATTGTAGCCTATAGGATACAGAAGTAACTCGGAAAGGGATCCGTAAGATTCCTAATTGGCAATGGCAGCACACACCGTCAGCAGACGCAGAATCATGGCTGGGTCCCGAACCCAAAAGTTAAGTGATCACACAAGCTGTCCTTATACTTCTTACACATTGCACTATAATTACAAAACATGTCCGCAAATATTTCTATGTCTTATACATTAAATACCTATATTATTGTGGTACTTTTTTTTTATTTCTGTTGGGATAAAAAAAAAAAAATATGTCGAAATTTATTAAATATTAAATATATCTAATATATAAATGTACTATAAATATTAAACAATGTAGTAATAGGTATATACATATCATTATATGCAGTTCCCTGTGAGGTTATGTGGCTGGTACATGAGGGTTTTTTTAAAAATTATTGTTGTTGTTATTATTATTATTATTATTATTATTATTATCCTTCTGTGTAGTGAGTTAGGTCACAAATTGTGTCTGCTCACATTGTAGATTGCTAAAAAGTCTTAATTTATTCTATAGATACATATTGTATTTTGCTTGTCAATCATATTGTATGTTTAAGGGGCAGATATGAAATGATCATAATTTGCATATTATTGATCATTGTTCTCTTGTTGCAGGAAAACATAGTACAAATTATGTGAGTCGGTATGACCCAAGATTCAACAGCTGGATACAGCTCCCACCTATGCAGGAAAGGTAGGTGTGTGCTCACTGACATGTACCACTGCTTTTCTTCATGCACACTGTATTGGCAGAGGTGGGGGGGGGGGATTTACAAATAACCCGGCCCCGGGTTGCTGTAGGAGCCCGGAGGGGGTCCGGGTCCGATGCACCCCCCCTCCCTTCCCACCGGCAGTATACCTGTGCCGCTGTACTGTTGCCGGCGTTGGTGGCGCCATCTTCCCGTGATCTCTTTGGAAAGTTGGGGCCACACTTAGAAAGCAAAGACTCTGGCACTGTGCCAGAGTCTTTTCTCTCTAGTGGCTAGCGTCATCTTCCCAAATATGACTGGGAAGATGGTGCTGGCCGGGGAAGAGGGACCCACTTCCTGTCAAGTACGGAAGGAAATCTTTCCCCTTGCGTCTACCCTTTCACATACTTCATTCTGTGTACTCTCGCTAACTGTACATTTGCTGCATTTGTATCATATGCACATGCTCTTCTGTGCATGCAGGAGTCGTCCTTTTCCTACAGACCCCTCCTGCTGCATTAGAATATGTGAGCGTCGCTGCTGCATCCAAAGATGCAGCATCGATGCTCCCTGGGTCCATCTCTAAATCAGACTCAAAGTCAAGCCCTGCCAAGGCTGCGCATTGATGTGATTTTAGCAATTGCACCAGTGAACAGCTGCAAACTGTGCAATGATACAGATTCGGGTCATCACTCCACCTCGCTTACCCCTTCAAAACATGGCAAGTAGGTGATAGATAAACATGGGTAGGTAGATAGATAGATAGGTAGATAGATAGATAGATAGATAGATAGAAAGAGAAGCATGGATGGATGGATGGATTGAAGGATGGATACTGTATATGGATAGAGAGATAGATAGTTTGTGACACAGTGATTAGCAGTGCTTCTTTACAGTGCGGGGGACATGTAATCGATTCTGACCATGGAACTGTTTGAAGCGTTTGTTATCCCTATATTTGCATGCGTATCTTCATAGTGCTCACACTGGTAAGTTAATTGACTTTTGTAAAAATTACGTGATCATATAGCAGTACATATAGAGATGGGGAGATAGATAGATAGATAGATAGACAGACAGACAGACAGACAGACAGACAGACAGACAGACAGACAGACAGACAGACAGACAGATAGATAGATAGATAGATAGATAGATAGATAGATAGATAGATAGATAGATAGATAGATATTACATAGGGTGGTAAATATGTAATACAATGATAGATATGACATGGAGAGTCAGGCATTGTTGTGTTCTTCGCAAATTAACTAGAAGACAAAAAAATAATTGAAGGATTTTGATGATCTGCTTCTTTTAGTAAATTGGAAACAATGACCCTTGAAGGACCATAAGGATAGTGAATGTCAATATCATTTATAATTGTTAGGATATCTTCTTTATCTTTGCGTTGTCATTTAAATGTTGGCAAATCCTTTCCAAAGAACAAATTATCCCTAAGCCATTAAAACAATTCAGGTCTCTAGTAAGTTGCATTTAGTGTGTTGGGATCACAGCACCTTTACACACTACAATTCATCAGGGACAAATACACAACTTTTGGTTCTACTGTGTTGTACTGTACAATGCTTATTGGTATGTTTCATGTATGTTCTCCAGGAGGGCCAGTTTTTATGCATGTCGTCTGGAGAAGCAGCTGTATGTAATTGGGGGAAGAAATGAAAGCGGTTACTTGTCAAGCGTGGAATGCTACAACCTTGAGACAAACGAGTGGTGCTATGTGTCCTCATTACCACAGCCGCTGGCAGCTCATGCAGGAGCAGTGCACAATGGAAAGATTTACATATCAGGTATGAGGTATACTAGAACAAATGTCTAAGGTTCAGGGGATGAAAATCTAAATCACATTTACAGCACAATTATGAAGCAAAAGCATCAGATCAAATTGTTAGATGTATTGGTCTGCTCATATGTTTGTGAAATTAGGCTGTGCACATACAGTAAGCATCCCAGGTCTCTGCTGCATCCATCTGTAGCCTCACTGTGCATATACCTAAGAGTAGAGTAGGATCGTCATCAGGGTGCCCTGGCATTTTATCCTTAATTAGGAACACTCTGGGTACCACAGCAATACAGACTGATGTTACACTTTATCATGGGGCTCCTCTGTGTGGGATTTCTCCTTGGTGTCGGCAGCCAGTGAAATCCCCTGGCCACACATACGTACAACAGTAGTATAGTAGTATGAGCAAAGTCTTTTCAACTTATCAGCACTCCCATTGCCAAATATAGGGCAGTACCATCTTAAAATTTGCTTCAGGTAATGCATAAAGCCTCCGTCCCCATACAGATCTATGAGGACTTAGGTACGCAGCACTTTTGAGAACTTTAAAGAAGCTGTGTAAAGTTCTTTGGTCAAAACGCCAGGGACAGAGCTTTTCTCAGCTTCATAATAGACTGTATACCAACAAATAAAAATCAAAACGGTAGAGTTTGTCTTGGCAGTGTCACCATTTGATCACCACTGGTAATCTTATACAGCTGCACTTTTCCTTTCTTTTATGGCAAAATCTCCTTTATCCTTTTATTAAACCCTCCAGCAACCAGAATAAACTGGAAACTTGTCCATGCGGTATGCCACATAGCATAGATGTTTTTGGGATTCAAGTGTGTGTGTTTGCAACAGTGGCAGAACTTGTGAGTGGTGGGCCCAGGTGCAGAAATATAATTTTGGCCCCCCTCCTTCACCTCCCCAAGTTCACAATATGCCACAAAGCAGTGGATGGCAGGGAGAGGCAGAGGGTGACAACTGAAGGCAAGGGGAGGCAGAGGGTGACAGCAGAATGCCGGGGGAGGTAGAGGGTGACAGGGGGAGGCAGTGAGTGACAGCGAGAGACAATGAGTGATAGGGGTACAAGCACAATGTCCTGTGTGGTGTGGAGAACAGGGGGTATGTACCTTGATGCGGGCAAGAATAAAGCGGCCTTTGCTCTGTTCATGACAAGGGCCCCTTAGTTTGGCACTCAGCCAGGCAGACTCCTTTAATTCACAGACAGCAGTGACTCAGATATAATGTACAGCTGTGTGTTAATTAGAGGCAGTAAGTGGCTGTGATCATCAGCGCTGATAGGTGGCAGGACTCCTTTATCAGTCCGGCACACACAAGGTCAGCCCTGCCTATCTAAGGCTAGGGATAGGTCCCTTAGACGGTGGGGCCCAAACTGCTCTCTGCACTGGGCCATTTATCCAACATTGCTCAAAATGGTCTGCAGGAGGACCAGGGAATAACTCATTGTTGGTATGGGCAGCAGTGGGCCCCTTAATCTTCAGGGGCCCCAGTGCAATGCACTTGTTGCACCAATGGTAGTTCCACCTCTGGTTTGCAAACTGTTTAAAAAAAATATGTAATTTTCTGATGTTTAGTAATAGTAGCACAATTAAATTGATGTCATTGTAATTGTTGATAAAACGTTCAATCCACAGGTGGTGTTCATAATGGCGAGTACGTCCAGTGGCTGTATTGTTATGATCCAGTCATGGATGTTTGGGCTCGGAAGCAAGATATGAACACTAAGAGAGCAATCCATGCCTTAGCCGTAATGAATGATCGTCTATATGCAATTGGCGGAAACCATTTAAAAGGTCAGTTTAACATATTTTATTTCTAATAGCGTGTCTATTTTACTGTGGATGAAAAAGCATCTGTTCTAATACTCTGGAGAGCTCCATCCTGTCTTTTGTTTTGGTTATTGAAGTGTTTTACACTTAATTTTTACTACTATCAAGATAAAGTGTTGTAAACTCTTTCTTGTTGTTATATTGTTTATAAAATGAGCTTATTTTGACACTATCCTAAGGGCCTGCTTCAGATGCAGTGTTGTAGTTGCATGCAATGGACCGTTTATTAGTTTATTTGCCACTGTGCATGCTCCAAAGTCGCAGCAATTAATTAGCGATAGCGCACAGAGGATTTACTCAGTATTTGGGGAGGGAACCGGTTGCTAGAGAAACAAAGGTTGTCAGGACCATTTTCTGACCATTGTTTGGGCATGCCAAAGTCGTACACTTGCAGCTGGAGAACCGCTCTGCCTGACACAGAATAGACTAACTCAGTTCAATGGTTGACCAATATTTGCAATGTTTCCGCTTTTGTATGTAAGCGGCAGTGGGCGTCTCTTAGCACAAGACGACGCCTGAGTCATTAGCATCAGGGCCGTATTATCCATAAACTGACTAGGCTGAAACCTAGGGGCCCTGCAGGAACTAGGGGCCCATCAATTTTGTTTGCTGAGGTAATGTTGCCTGTGTCCTAGGGCTCCAATGATTAAAGGCATTTTGCACTCTACACCATAGCAAGGCACACTCATAGTCAGCTGAGGTTTGTTTAGAAACAATGGTGGGGGGGGGATGCAACAGTCCAATAGCACACTAGCACTATTTCACAAGAGAAATGAAAAGGAAAAAGGAATGCGCTGTAAGAAAAGAGGTCAGCAGAATTTATTTCAACTGGGTATTGGTTTCCATGGGAAAACTGAAATGATGGCAAAAGGTCCGCTTTCTAAATGTCAGCTGTAGTGGGGTGAAAGATTGAAGTGCTGGTGGGGGCCCAAAATACCTGAAATCTTAGGGGCCTGGCCATGAGTTAATACGGCCCTGATTAGCATATGTTCGCAATTGCACAACTAGGAAAATCGTATCTGCAAATGCATATGCTAACAACTTTGAATTATGCCCTAATTTAGGATCTCTGAATTGGCAATTCTTTTTTGTTAATTTTTAATTCATATGAACTTGTTTAAATAAACTTCAAAAAAGGTTGCACTGTGCAATGTCTTAGAATTTACTGGAAAACTTCTAAGCATTGTCAAGTCATCCCCTTGTCGCATTGTAAAACTCCTCAATGACAGTGACTCAAATACTAATTGCTTAATCTACTGGTGATTCTGGGGAACTGTCATAAGAACTTTTCAGTCAGTGTCTGTTAATGTTTAGGTTTCTCACATCTGGATGTCATGCTTGTGGAGTGTTATGACCCAAAAGGAGACCAGTGGAATATCCTACAGACACCAATCCTGGAAGGACGCAGTGGCCCAGGATGCACTGTACTAGATGATCGGTTTTATCTTGTTGGGGGCTACAGCTGGAGCATGGTAAATATCTGAACACTAGCATTGGAAAGTAGACAACATCTGCAAATTGTTTATTTTACCTCAAAAGTAAACATAATCTGATCACGCAGCAGCAGAATAAGGTTAGGGCCACACGTAGCGGCCAAGCGGGTCCCGCTGAACGCGAACCACTTGGCTGGAAGGGGATGCCGCAGAACAGGAATCGGTCAGTGCCACACAGGATTTCAATAGAACACAGTGTGGCACAGCCACACTGTGTTCACCTTGAAATCCCGTCGTCCTGCCATCTGTCTCAACCGTAGCATGCTGCGGTTGGATCAGTTGGGAGGACCACCACATATGTGTGGGCTCCACTGAACGGGTGTGGTATAAAAGATAGATAGTGTCTAGTTAGACAGTCAATAGACAGACACCATATGTTAGACAGACATTAGGTCGACAGGGTCAAAAGGTCGACAGGGTCAAAAGGTGGGCATGAAAAAGGTAGACAGTACAAAAGGTCGACAGGGTCAAAAGGTCAACATGTTCAAAAGGTCGACATGAAAATGGTCGACATGAAAAAGGTAGACACCATGTTTTTTGCATTTTTGTGGTTTGTGTGGATAGTTTTGTCATCTGGGACCCCCAATTGTAAAAAGGCATACCCTCGCGGGGCTCGCTTCGCTCGCCGCGCTTCAGTCTCGGTGGCTCGCTGCGCTCGCCACAAGGTTTATAACCAGCTCTATGCCGACATGGATAGAGAAAGTATGAAATAATCCAAAAACATGTTAAATTAAAAAGAATATTTGTCTATCATTTTATGTCGACCATTTTCATGTCGGCCTTTTGACCCTGTCGACCTTTTGTACTGTCTACCTTTTTCATGTCGACCTTTTGACCATGTCGACCTTTTGACCCTGTCAACCTAATGTCTGTCTAACATATGAGGTCTATCTATTGACTGTCTAACTAGACACTGTCTATCTATCAACTGGTACCCCACTGAACGGGACCTGCTTACCGCTATGTGTGGCCCTAGCCTAAAGGGAGTTTCTTCTCTATTGAACCCCTTTTAAGCACTTCGCTGCTGACGCTTTTCTAACCCCTGTGCTCACTATATATTTTGAAATTATTTATTTGTGCTGGTCACATCCCAACATCATTGGCAGTAACTACACAAAGTATTCCTTGTATTTTGCAGAAGACATTAGTTTGCTTATTCCTCCTGAAGAGGCAAAGTAAATGCCCAGAATGACTAGAATGCGTGATATTTAGTTGTAATTACAAAGAGGTGCACCAGAATCACATGTGTGTGTGGGTTGTTGTTTTTTTTCATATAAATAAATTCTTTGTGGTGCTTGTTTTGGCACAGTCAGCTTTCTAAATAGCAAAGACCAAGCTTGTAATAGGTCTATAAACAGGGACATGTGCTGTGGGTTCCCTGTGTAGCACAAAGACTGTGGCAAAGTCTTGACTAGCTCTGTCTGGCACAATCTTTCTGAAGATATACCTGGAAAGATGGCCCTGGTAGACTTATGAATAGTTGGTAAGGGGGGTGCACGGCCGCAGCATGGCGAATTGGTCAGTGTCAGGTATACGTTGTGTGGAGCAAAGTCCCTCAGACCCATGGGCCTATGTGCTTTGCTCACCCTGCACCAATGACAGGTTTCATAATAAAATCTGAATCCTAATTATAATAAAGTCCTATTGCACTGTATGAAAGCAATGCATATAGTCAGGGGTCCTGAGAGGGGGAGTGGGTACTTTTTACTCAGGCCTAGGCCTGTTGGAGGGACCCTGGGCCAGCTGCTACCAGGGTGGACAGTTTGTATAACAGTAGTTTTAAAGGTTTTTTAGGGTGTGTGACCATGTCTCCTCAACTTGGCCACGCCACACCCAGTGCCCGGGCCCTGCTGGTCTCTCAACAGCCCTGCGTACAATGTGTATGAATATTATGGATAGCCCAAGAAGGTATCTCATTTTGAAAACAATAAAACCTACAGCATCGAATGAGAAGTTACAGTATTAATCTTTCCAATGCTGGATCAAGGCTTGTGGGGGCCCAAGCAACTAAGTTGTGGTCCTCCCTCCAATAATATTAACACTCTATCGCACAGTGCCCCTACCCCCAATATGCATCACAGTGCCCCCCTCTATGCCACATGGTGTGTGTCCCCCAAATATTCATCAAAGTGCCCCCCTGTCTAGTATAGAGTACCAGCCCCCAGTGCCCCTGAGTACTCACCTCACCCTCCATGGTGTTAGGGAACTCCAGCACAAGTTTTGTGAGACCCCTGGAGCCAGTGAGAGGGTCTTCCACCAATAACAGCCTCCCACTGTTCCCTTGGTGCGTGACACACACACCGGTACTTAGGTTGCCGCCTAGACTTAAACCTCTAGCCCACTGTGTGTGTGTGAGTCCCCGGAGAGACTGCCCCCCCTCCCGCCCCCACACACTTTGGTGAAGCCCTGACATTATAATCCACTTTTCCATCTCTGGACTTCTTAGCACTTTCTGTAGTGTATGGTGTGACTCGTTAACTGTAAATCATTTGAAAGAGAGAACTATCCTATTTCAAATGCATTAGTTACCTGGAGCCTGGATGGGATCATCAGACATTAACTACTAAAGGGCCACATCATCTGCAGGATGCCAAAATGGGGGAGATCCTTGCATGGAGGGATGCCTCTTTCAAACCAATGGTCCCTATAGTTTATAGGACCCAGGACCCTCATCTCCGGGCTGCATAATGTTTTATGTAGTGTAGTGTGTTATTATCTGGGGGCAGTTTATAATATAGCATGGATACACTGACCACAGTCATTTTTTGCGCGCTAAACCAATTTTTGGGAAATCACCAGTTCTTAGTAAGCTACAAAATGTATGGCTCTACTGCGTGTTGTCCACATATAGATGCGTGTTGTCCACATATAGATTTCAAAGGCTTTTCTGCAATTGCTTAGATGCAAACTCTGCATTTACATGATAACATGATCACAATGAAAACAAAACTATTTTAACAGTGTGTTTTATGTTTTTAGGGAGCTTACAAGTCATCAACTATTTGCTACAGTCCGGATAAGGCTAGCTGGACGGAACTGGAAGGAGATGTGGCTGAGCCCCTTGCTGGCCCAGCTTGTGCCACTGTCATACTACCAACCTGTGTCCCGTACAACAAATAGCGGCTGCACAGTGGACAACATTGTAATATTACAGAGACTTTATTGTTGGGGAATAAGTTTCTTGCTTTAAGAGGTTGAACAAGCAGGAGAGAAATGCAAAGTTCTTAAAGATTTAGCAACTGCCGATATGTTGGTAGTACTACGTAATAAGCTAGTAATTTACAAAACAGGGAGATTTATAATAAACCAATGGGCACAATTATTTGCTGCACTGGTGTAATATAATACTACAAAAGACATCTGGTGTGCATTGTGCCCTGGGGTGGGAAGTTATCCAGTGTGGGACAATTCTTTTACACATGGGTCTGCAGTATTTACTACCAGTATATGTTATTACCCTGTAGGTGTTTAATGATGCATTTGTTCCGACCACTAGCACACAACCAGCACATTTCCAAATATAGAATGTCCCTAGCAACAAAACCTCTAGGGGTACCTATGACTTTTCCTAAATCAGTTCCCTTGTTACTTTCTGAATCTAAGAGCAACAAAGAATAAATGTCCATACTTACAATGTCCATACATACAAAAATTAGAGAGAATGTGGCCTGGGGGATGCAACTATATTTATACAGGTAGTTGACAATTACAAGCACCTGTGAATTAGAAATAACAACATGAAAATTGATTTTTACATGGAGTATTTTATGGGTATCTTTATATGGTCTTTAAATGCAGGGCACTGTAACATTGTTCAGTATTACAACAGAGTATGGCCAAGTTTAACTATTTAGAGGTCACCCATGGACTTAATGATCAGTCACTTTGTTTCCACATTGCATCACGTTTTGATTAATGGCAAACGTGCATTAAAGCCAGCCCTTTATATGGATCTAGGCAGATTGTGGGAAAACAGCATAACTCTCAGTAGTCTTAACTTTAATGGAAATGTTCTGACTGTCAGACAGGAAAAGGATGTGGTCTATAAGATAAAGTGCTGCTTCACTGTACTATGGGGTGTGCTTCTGGATAGTTTGGGGCATGGTTTGGACACACTAAAGGTACTGGTCTTATTTTGTTACACTTTTTTTGCCTTTAGAGAAGGTAATTTATGAAGTACAAAATGGCCGTGTAGCAGCGCAGTATCAGCTGTAGTAGCCTGCTCAAATACACCTAGCTTTACACAAAAACACAGAGGTCTATGATAAGATGGCGGATTTGGCAGATGGCAGCAGGTTGTACAGGCTAAGGGCAGATTGAGGGATCCCCTAGTATGAAGTAAGCACATATGGGGGAATTCAAATTTTTGAAAAGTCAGTTGGGTGTCTGTTTTTTCCTGTCTATTAGATAAGAAAAAACAGACACCCAACTGACTTTTCAAACATTTGAATCTTCCCCATAGTGCGCTTATGTTTGCAGAGCAATGCCAAACAGAATTTAATTTTACAGAGTGAAATGAATTAGGATGATGATAGAAAGAACCTGAGAGGTAGTATTTATATTTTCATTTTATTTTTGCTCCAACTTAGAGCTGGAGGTCTTTGAGTCTTTTCTGTTTCTTGGGACAGCTGTAACACAGTCTTGTTGTAATTGGTCGATAAGAGCATTTACAGGCACACTCCAAGCAATGTTATAAAAGGCTTGACACATAAATACACTGCCAGATGTTATAGAAACAGTCCCATTCTCCTCTAACTTTCATCACTAATTGAAACTGTAAGTAAGGTTAAAGCAAAGAGCATATTAGTAAAATAAAAAAAGAGAAGATTAGTAAAATGAATAGCTTGTTTTAAAGTGGGGATATACTTGGACATTACTCCACATCGCTTTGCTTCTCTCACGCCTCTAGTGGGCAGTTGGCTGGCATGTACTGTGCAGTGCTAGCCAGACCATGACTGTGGTACCACACATGCAGTGACAGATAAAACCCTGACATTGTGATCTGCTATCCGCGTGGCCTCTGAAGTGCTGCCTTTCCAAGATAGAGGAATATGTGGCACATGAAATAGGTAGCAGGGGGCTGCCTTACACTACTACATACAGTGATATTCATGGACATACTGTATGATTATTATTTACCTACATATTACAGAGTGCTGTACAATCATTGCAATCAGCAAAACAAGTTTCTCACTCTAGGAACTTGCAGTCTAAATGACAAAATCCAGATAAGGATATTAAAGTATTCTTAGTAACGGGTGTGGTATACCATGTTAATGTTCAAAATGTCAACATTCAGGATATTGACACTAAAATGACAACATTCAGGATGTCAGCATGGCCGAAGTGTCAATATTTGACATGCACAATATTAACATATCAACATGCATAATGAGAGTGAGAGTGAGAATGTCAACGGTACTATTTACCTCTAACCACAGCCTAACCCTAACTGTAGCCTAAGCATAGTCTATCCCTAACCACAGCCTAACCCTAACTGTAGCCTAAGCATAGTCTATCCCTAACCACAGCCTAACCATAGTCTAACCCTAAACGCAGCCTAATCCTAACTACAGCCTGACCCTAACTGTAGCCTAACCAGAGTCTAACACTAACCACAGCCTAACCCTAACCATAGTCTAACCCTAACTGCAGCCTAACACTAACTGCAGCCTAACCCTAACTGTAGCCTACCCATAGTCTAACCCTAACTGTAGCCTACCCATAGTCTAACCCTAGACGCAGCCTAATCCTAACTACAGCCTGACCCTAACTGTAGCCTAACCAGAGTCTAACACTAACCACAGCCTAACCCTAACTGCAGCCTAACACTAACTGCAGCCTAACCCTAACTGTAGCCTACCCATAGTCTAACCCTAACCACAGCCTAACCCTAAATGTAGCCTAAACATAGTCTATCCCTAACTGTAGCCTAACCATAGTCTAACCCTAACTGCAGCCTAATCCTAACCACAGCCTAACCCTAACTGTAGCCTAACCATAGTCTAACATTAACCACAGCCTAACCCTAACCATAGTCTAATCCTAACTACGGCCTAACCCTAACTGTAGCCTAACCACAGTCTAACACTAACCACAGCCTAACCCTAACCATAGTCTAACCCTAACTGCAGCCTAATCCTAACTACAGCCTAACCCTAAAGGTAGCCTAACCATAGTATAACACTAATCACAGCCAAACCCTATCCGTAGTCTAACCCTAACTGTAGCCTAACCCTAACTGTAGCCTAACTACCCACAGCCTAACTCTAACTGTAGCCTAATGCTAACTCTAACCACAGCTAAACCCTAACCCTAATATGTTCATAATGTAGAAATGCATTTGGACACCAGTGTATCCTGCAAGAGTGTTTATAAATGCTTGTGATATTCTGCATTGTCATGAGTTCATGTCTCGCTGGCATTGAGGAAACATGGTGCCTATCACCTGAGTTTGTCTCGTTGTACTGTTCCTAATTCCTTGTTCACTTTCTAACTTACTGAATTTTCTCTGACTTTCATCTAAGACAATGATCTATGGGCCTCTGTTCTTGATGTACTGCATTTTATTATGTGCATAAAAGTGCAAAGGGTCCTTTTTTTTACAATTATAGACTATAATCAGTTTTGCCTACAGGGTTCTACATGCGCACACATTTTACAGGTTGAAGTAAAAATATAATTTAATAGGCAGACAAGCATGAAGTATTAATAGGTTCAACATCAGGATGTAATCTATGTCAGCTGTGCATTCTGCTGAATCAACCTCTGTGTTCATTCTGTGCGCCGAGAGGATCTGATCATGAATTATCTTAAGGACACAGGTTCAATGCAAGATCAACCAATCACTTATGTGTAGAAACGTCTTTTAGAATAACCTAGAACCATTCTGCCTCATAACTGTCCACTCAGTAGCACAGTTTTACTGTAAGTTGTCCGCTCACAATATCATGCTGTTATGCCACACCCAGTAATGTACTCAGTGCTAATGCTGCTACTCTTTACAGTTCTATTCTGAGACACAATTACAATTTTCACAAAATAATATAAAAAAAATCTCAGAGTGCAGGTACATTAGACACGCTTGTTGATCATTCTGTAAATGATATACTTTCATACAATTTTACACGTAGTTGATTTTGAATAATACAGTATCGTTATTTACCCATGTGCTTTATTCTATTTCCCCCATTATCGCAAGGATAGACCTTAAAATAAGTCCATTGGTGTACCTTTTTTTCAATCTGCTGATTTCATGAAGCCTCCTAGCTCCCCACGCCAATCTCCTGTACACACCTGATTCAGACAGGTTGCTGGCTTAGGTATGCTCTTCTCCTGTGTACTTACCTGTCCCTGTAAATGTTGCCTAAGAAACATGGGGGCAGATGTATTAACCTGGAGAAGGCATAAGGAAGTGATAAAGCAGTGATAAGTGCAAGGTGATAAACGCACCAGCCAATCAGCTCCAATATGTAAATTAACAGTTAACAGCTAATTGGATGGTGCGTTTATCACCTTGCACTTATCACTGGTTTATCACTTCCTTATGCCATCTCCAGGTTAATACATCTGCCCCATTGACAGCAACTCTACCTTTCTGAATTAGACAAGGGACATTGGGGTAGATGTATTAAGCCTGGAGAAGTAATAAAGCAGTGACTAGTGCAATGTGATAATGCACCAGCCAATCAGCTCCTGTCAATTTACATATTGGAGCTGATTGGCTGGTGCATTATCACCTTGCACTTATCACCGCTTTATCACTTCTCCATGCTTAATACATCTGCCCCAATGAACGTTCCATAGACCAGTCTGTGACCGCTGGTGGCTTCTCCCCTGGCAGTAGTGCATCAGATATAAATATAATACTTTAATTTATCTTACCATAATAATCACCACCTAAGTTTTAGATTACTGGTAAAATTCTTATTTTGTGATTGTTATATACATTTTTCCAGGGCATGGTATGGATAACAAGAAACAAACATTCACAGAGTATATTCTACACCAATTATGAAGAAGAACATTTAAAAATTTATACAACCAGAATCTCCAATGCCCAGGGACCTGCATTCAAAAAGTAGCTGTGGCCGATAGGGATGTTTTTGCCTATTATTTATATAAGATCACTTAGCATCCTTAAATTTAATACAGACTATATAATGATCTGTACTTTAGGTCTAGCGGACCTTCTGATAACGTTGATGGGTGAAGAAACAGGTTTACATGCTCACATTATGTTACCATACTATTCATACTATTCTAAACCCACTAAAGAAGAAAGGTGACAGTACTGGGGGAAGAGGCCACAGATAAACTTTTGACTTAAAAAAAATGTTTATAATGTGTGTTCCAGTCATAGCTTTTTATATAAGATTGTTACCTTTATTATATAAGATAACATGGTCTTTTAGGACCTGCTCCGATGATCTTATATAAAGATTTCATCCTGACTTGTAAATGACAGACACCAAATAATAACATTATATTCTGGTGGGCTTACTGGAGCCTTGAAGGTATATGGAATTTCTTCACCAGAGCACTCTCTGTATGTATAGCCAGTGTAAAAAATGCAGTACATATTCCATTGTAAAAAGAGTATCACAGCTGAATTGGTGGAAAATGCATTCTGAAATTAACTGATGTCAAATTATAAAATGACTGAACAAGGAGTTTTAGCAGTTGATGTCATTAACCGGTTTGAAGCACATTATAATATTAGCAAATAATTCTCTTTTTACCCATTTTATTGCTAGAGAGGCTGCATCACGTTGCCCATCAATAACAGCCCCTTAAGATTAATAAGAAGCTCTGGATATTTGGTGTGTTTTAAATACTCCTTAAAAGGTTAATGTTAAGTGCAATCTATGTTGTTTTTGTATTAAGTGGTGATAGGGAAAAATTACTTTTTTATCCCAAGGACTCCAATTTCCTTGTAAAATAAGACATTGGGCAAAATAGATTATTATTTTTTTCCATTGGAACAAAACTGCGAAAGCAATTTACTCCGGCACAAAGTGAGGCATCTCTGCTTAGTATTAAAATTGTTGGAAGACTTGTTTCGGAACAATTTACGGCAGCTGTCACCTGACTTGTCTAATGAAATGTGCAATCTTCTGAATTCTAACTTTAAAAGGCTATTTGTTGTCCTTTGAACGGTTCCTTTTTTACCATGGTAATTTAAAGCTTTCTATCTTTCAAGAAGGCATGACCAAGGAAAGCGGTATTATTGAACAAATCATAAAAAGGATGTAAATTTTGTACAATATCAGAATGTATAAATTGAGCTTGCTTGTAGGAAGAAAACTTTAAATAAAACTTTATGTAAGAATTAATCTGTGTTTTTCTCTTTTCTTTGTACTGTGAATATGTGGACAATCCTGTCTACCCACAGTTCCTAGGGCCAGAGCCAGCCTGTAGTATTCCTGAGGTTAGACTTCGCTTTTCTAAGAAGTCAGAAGATGGTGTTATCAGAGCTGGATTAAGGCTTTGGGGGGCCTGGGGTACTTAAGACAGGGGGGGCCTAAAATGTAATATTAAAATCGTAATCACTACAAAGTATAATATAAATATACACACACATATATATGTGTGTGTGTATGTATGTATATATATATATATATATATATATACACATACATAGAGTGACTCACACGCACATATATACATATATATTATATATATTATATATGTATTATATATATTATATATTTTATATATATATATATATATATACATATATATACATACACATATATATTATATATATATTCCCAGAACCTAAACTTTAACTATAGCCACACTTACTTTCTTTGGACAGCTGTCACTCAGCTGTCCTGTGTGCAGCGCCGGTGGGGAGCCGAGACAGGCAGTGTTGCAGGGATCTCAGCGGCGCCAGTGTTGTAGGAGTCTGAGAGCTGGCTGAGAATGGGTGCTGGGCTGGCTGCTGCCTCCACGGAGTCCACGCGCGGCTGTCCTCCCTCCTCCTTCCCTGCAGCCTGCGCGCCCAGCGGCAGCCAATGACTGAGCCGCAGGCTGCTGCTCTTCACGTTATTGGACAGCTGAGCCGTCGCTCAGCTGTCCTTCCATCACAGTGAGTGAAGTCACTGCCGCTGCGTGTGGCGCCGGCTCCCGGGAGTGCAGCGCAATACGACAGATCGGATCTCTGTTCCGATCTGCAGCGGCGACGGGGGGCCCATTGAAAAAAGGGGGCCCGGGGTACTTATCCCCGGGACCCCCCTCTTAATCCGGCTCTGGGTGTTATGCATTAAGTGGGAATACTGGACTGATGCACAGATAAAGTACATAATGTTAATAGATGTATTTTAAGTAAGTTACATTTAAAAAACAGAACAAAAAAAATAAACAATATTTGGAGGTCTATCCATGAAGCAGTGAAAAGAGTGGAGAAGTGAGCCAGTGGAGAAGTTGACCATGGCAACCAATCAACACTGATGTAACATTTATCAAGTACATTCTATAGAATTATACGTAGCAGCTGATTGGTTGCCACTTGTCTCACTTCTCTACTCTTCACTACTTCATGAATAGAACCCGTGGAGTTGTGTGGCAGACACCATTTAAGCTGTTGTAATTATAAGAATTTGGTAAGAACACAGCAACAGATGACAGAATTGCATGATAACACCCCTGAAACCTAAAAAATATAATATTAGGTTGAGTTTCATGCAGAGAAACTATTTTAAAACAAGCAATACTTACTGGTTATGCACACTGAGAGCCGAGCTCTACTACATCTGGTAGAAGCAAGCAAGGGGTTAGTGCACAGGGATAGGTGCCATCGGGCTGTTACAGGCATTTTTTTCCCAGTTAATCTAAACCCTGGCGCTGAGGAGGAGGTGGGGGGGCGGGTACTAATTATCAGAGCAGGGTTAACAAGCATCACTGTGGCTGCCAGAAAGGGTCCGGGGCCATGGCACATCAAACACATTTAAACATACATTTTAAAACAAATGGCACCTAGGGCTAGTATTACATTTAAGATTGGCGCCTTGCACTTATAAGTGCCTTTAAAAATAGTGCAGCGGCATGAGGGTTAATCCCTACATAAGTCAGGGTCTCTGGCCACACCTTCTCCTTCATATGGATAAACGGTATTAAGATTTACTGCACACACCTCATTGTCTAGTCACATACTATAGTCCCAGGGCAGAGGCATTTCTAGAGAGGAGGGGACCCGTGTGCAGACTCGGTGTGTGGACCCCCTCCTCTCCTGTAGCCGTCACCGCCGCTGCTAGTGCTCTCATTGCTGAGACTCTGGCACAGTGCCAGAGTCTACAGCGCATGCGCAGGACTCTGAAAAATGGCCGCAGCACCATTTTTCCGGAGTCCTGCGTATGCATTGTAGACTCTGGCACTGTGCCAGAGTCTCTAGCGCTCAGTGCGCTAGCAGTGGCGGTGACAGCTACAGGAGAGGAGGGGGTCCACACACAGTCAGCGATGGACACCGGAAAGTTAAGTATAGAAGAAATGGGTGCAGTGTGTGCGGTGTGGCCCTCCTCTGGACCCAGGGGCCCGTGTGCACCACACACACTGCACCCATTATAGATATGCCAGTGTCCCAGGGCCAGTTTCATTGTATTAAAGTCGGCAGTGTTTTACAAGTCACTCACGTAAAACACTGCCAAAAAAAACGAATGACATCGACATCGGAAAACCCGAAAATGCAGAATACGGCAGCTTAGTAAATTAGTCGTAATCAATTCAAAAAGTTGCATATTTACACTTTCGATGTCATTCGTGATTGAACTTTGACCTCAAATGGGAAAATACGATTCTTAGTAAATTTACCCCAGTATGTCACCATTTTAGTCCATAAAGCCATCTGTTTCCCTATATAAATAGGTATGTCTGTGCATAAATAGGAGTCACAGCATAGTGCAGTACCTACGCTGCACTTAAGCACTTTCATAAACGACCTTTACTTTATGTCATATACATAACATTGTAATTCATATATTCCTCAATCATGCCTTCTCAGCTCACACAATGTTAAACTGTCATTAAGGAGCCTATTTAAAATAAAACTGTATTTGCGTGATTTTCCCCCAAAACACAAAAACATATCTCTCATTTCTACTGCAGTTCTTCCATTTCCAACAGCAGCCGCAGCCCTCATAGGTTTCTATGGGGCTGCAAGGCTGTCAGATCTACTAAGCCTGGAGTTTGCCCTGAGAGGTAACGCCATCTCCAGATGGCATTATACTATAGAAACGTATAGGCTACATCCTACAGAAATCAGCGGGATAGGGTCCCTGGCAATGGCCGCCTCCCACACGTTGTTAGCAGACAGGGAATGCACAGAATGGCCTCAGCTCCCACAGTAGAAGTGACATGAGTACTTTTGCAGTCATGGATGTCACTTCTTTACACATCACAGGGATGGACTCCTTTCGGAGCCCTTGTCCCTGCATGTGATATTTATTACATTTGGGAGAATGTTAATTTCTTATTGGTGCAAATAGCAGAGATAAGAAATTCTAATTAAAGGGTCTAAACCCAGATAATTAGTAAATATGCCTCTAAATCTGTAAGTGAAGCTAATTTGACAAAGTTTTGCTGTGAGTTATTATAAAAGTACCTGCTTGTACACTGCAGAACCTAACAGTGGCATTGTTACTGATTGATGCAAAGGATATATTTCTTTAGCTAATACTCTACTTTGTATCTGCAATAAAGATTCTGCTAATCTCCAGCTGAGATGCTGAACTGTGGAACCAAAACTCATTTCTTGGACCTTGTCAGATGTATTCTATGTATGTCACTGTTCCACACCAATTACATTTTTCACAAGGAGCTTCCATGCAAGGCTCTGGACCCTTATGCATAAGCCATTTCAGATGAAAATAAAATTAAAATCTGACTGACGGAAATCTCAGTAATCCTGAAAATGGAAACTCAAATAGTTTACAGAAATGGGAGAGAAAGAACTTGTTTTAAAATTACTTATGCAGGATTAATCCCCTCCTCCCTGGTTGAATGAATATGCCATACTTTGCTTAATAAAGCTTACATGAATTGCAAAGTGAACTCTGCTAACTTCTGGAATTGCTGTCTTAGTCATTCGCCACTGCACAAAGCATTGAACACACTTACAAGAGGCTGAGACCAAAAAATAAAAGGGGTTCTTTCCTTTCACAAATGGCAATGGATCACCATTTTGTAAAGGTGGGAATATAATCATTTGCAGATAAATAGTGATCAACGTAGATAATAGCAGGTGCACATTGAGATGTACAGATGTGATCATCCTAGCCATCCATGATATACATTGATATGTTTGAGGATTTGTCCATGGAATCTTTCTTGCCATCTTCTATTAAATGTTAATTTTATATATATATATATATATATATATATATATAGATACATTCTTTAACTATCAGTTGACCACCCTGAATGTCGCTTCTGCCAACATTTTTTTTTTAATTAGACCAGCAGTGTCACTCGCCCTGGGGTCATATGGCCCTGAGCACTGTTAGTTCATTTGTTTACTACTTGCTCCTCCCTGAATATGGCTGTGATTATATATATATATATATATATATATAGTATATTTCCTGATATATACCAAATAGAATAGTAAATACTAAAATTGGTTCAGTAGTATTTGAGTTAACCCAAAACAAGTAGACAGACAAAAATGGCTAACTTGGTCTAGGCACACTATAAACTAAGGGGGTCATTCCGAGTTGATCGCAACCAGCAACTTTTTGCTGCTGCTGCCATCCACTAATCCCCGCCTATGGGGGAGTGTATTTTAGCATAGCAGGGCTGCGATTGCTTGTGCAGCCCTGCTATGCGTAAACATTTTCCTGCAAAACAAGACTAGCCCTACAGCTACTTACCCAGTGCGACGGATCCAGCGATGAAGGTCCCGGTCCTGACGTCAGACATCCGCCTTCCGTTCGCCTGGACATGCCTGCTTTCTTCTTACCTCTCCCCGAAAACGGCCTCCAACAGTGAGTATCTGCCCGGAACGTCTCTCCGCTGTCAATCTTCTTCCATCCAGCGCTGCGTCTTTTCTTCTCGCTAGGCGTTCCGTCGCCGGGCAATGGCACGTGTGCGCAATGCGCACACCACGCATGAGCAGTTCTGACCCGTTCACACCGCAGCGAACAACCGCTGCGTGCGAACGGGTCAGAATGAACCCCTAAACGTCTACATTGAAATTGCTTAAAATTTGACCAAATTTTACAATTACAGACAAAAGTTACAGTTTTATTTATATGTATTGATGACAATTTGCTTTATCACCATATAATAAATGCCTTTCCTGTTGTTATGCTAATAGTGACTATGGTGAATGTTTGCAACAACTGACAAGCTAATATACACATTCAAGTACAGTAGTTTCTTTTATCCAGATTTCGACTTAAGTGCCTGTAACAAACCAAAAAGGTTTTGAGTGCTCTCTAAAAACATCTTAAACCTTAAAGTATGTGACAGGGTAGATCAGTAAGAACCCTTTATGTTTGTCTAATGCATCCTTCTTCCAGCCCCATTTCAGTAACTACGAGCTACAGATGCTCATATTTTTTCCAAAGTGGTTCTTTGTGTAAATCTCGAAAACTTCAGATGAACTGAATAGAGCGAGCTAAGGCTAAGCAAGGCGGCCATATTTGACATGTTTGAGGTAGTTCAGGCGTAAATAGCTACATGGTATAGAAACGGATTTCCATGTGAAATCAAACTGGAGAACAGTAACGCCAGAATCATTTTATTTTGTCAAAGTTGCAGCCGGGGTGGTCTGGCTTTTTTTGGTAAAGTATTATAATGTGTCAAACAGAACATTTTAGTCACAAGTTCACAATATTGCATCTATGTAATATCCCTCTCACACTGCAGAGCCGTGTCGCACCCAAGATTTTGTATACAGGTCCTTCTTGGGTGCGACTTTGCCCCAGACCCCTTTCAGACTGGCGGCCTAACTCGGCTTATTTTCAGGTTGATGACATCACTGCTGATGCATCCTGAACCGGCGCCTGGAGATGAGATCATCTTCAAGAGCCGGCTCTTCCTGTGAACGGGTTCTATGTCACATCAACCTGTCATATTCGTTCACACTGCACCATGAGCCTGGTTGAATCAGTGTTCAACCCTGCTCGCTACCCGGGTTAAAATGCGACCCGAGTCATTTCAACAGGGTGCTTTCACACTGCACAATATCATAGGTTGCTGCGCATTCACATGCAATAACCCGTTATATTTATGGCAGTGTGAAAGGGGTCTAATTCACTGATGTGGCAGCTTATGGATATACTGTATGAAGATTTACTGCACACATTGTCTAGTCACATAAAAAAAAGATGTGAAGACTCCCAAACTGTGTGTATAAGCAGCCCGTGTGGAGTGCCGTTACCTCAAAATGGGGTGTCACCGTAACCCCGACAATAGTTTAACAAGATATGTGGTACAGATGGAGCCACGCTAAACATGGCTCCGTCTGTGCCTACTGCCGCGTCTGTGGCACGAGCACGTCCGTGACGCACACACGCCCCATTCACTAGAATGTGAGCATCTATGTGCGCTCCTGACGTGACAAGGCGAACAGATTGCCTAGTCACGCCGAGAGCGCTCGTATGTGATGGAGCCGCACTAGATGAGTGCGCCTCCATTTGTATGAGGGAATAGCACAGTCACAGACGCTAATACACTTACAAAAAAATTATATAAATCTGTAACATAAGTGCATTAATGTGGGATGTATAAAGTGCATTATTTAATATGGGATGCTAGCTAAATATCCATGCTTCACTATTGAATTTCAAGTATAATGCCAATCTTTGTCAGGCCGCACCTCTGGGCAGGCCTTCCCTGGTATGATGCTGTCAAATAGTTTGCGCTGAGGAGAATAATCTGCCCCCTTTTCTGCCCTGCCCGCCTCTGATGCTGCCCTGCTCAGTGCTGTAAATGCTGAGACAACAGGCCAAGCTCCGCCCACTGTATGTTAAATATGTAAGATTTGCAGGGATAGTCTGACTCTATTCCAAAGGACCCTGGGTCTCATTGGTTAGCTTATCGCTCTCCTTAGGGCTCCTCCTTTGAGGTAAAAAATATTTTCGCACAATACTTAAGATCACTGGGAGAGCTGCTGGTACCCTTTACACAACAGATAAGCAGTTACTGACTATCAAGCTTTCCTTGAATACATTCAAGAGGCAAAATATCTATCTCTCCTTTCCTCCTATTGCTCTCTGAGAGGTTCAGCAATGTTTAGTTCAAGTGACAGGTTAACCTCTGATAATTGAGACACTATCCTTTCCTGACTGGAAATAGGTTGGTTAAGTACTTAAAAGGCAAATACCACTGACTCATTACAAAATCTCCTGAACCATAAGGCTGGACTTCCTTGCCAGTGGCAGTTGCAGAGCAGTCCATTATTCAAATAGGGGAGCAGCATCCAGCAATGTTTGACATTGTTTAGGGGCAGAGCCAGATTAACAATGTGGCAGATGGAGCTACAGCTCCAGGCCTCCACATTAAATAGGCCCATCATCATGGCAGCATGATGATCACTAGTCACCAGCTGGCCACATGGTCAGCCATAAATCATAACTATTAAGACTGCATTTCTATTTTTTCACAAAATTATGCAATTTTTTAAAATAGTTTTACATATTTAGGGAGACATTGGAGCTGACAGTGTAGCGGTGTATGCACCCACGTGGCTCTGGTCACACCCACAGCACTGATAACACCTCCCCTATTTCTCACAATAGGCCAGCGATCGCGCTGAGCCAAAAAAAAAGTGGGTCCCAGGGACCCTTCACTTTTAAAAATTGGGGTCCTACCGGTCTTTTTCTGGGTCCCATCGGAATGAAGGTTCTTATTAATTTTAATCTTGTTTGGAAACTACAAAAGTGTTGCAAGATGGGGGGATGAGGTGACAGTGCTGCTGGGCTGTGCAGCATGCAGGACACCCTGCACCAGAGCTGTAACCAGACATTTTGGTGCCCTTAGGCAGAAAGTGAATTGGTGCTCCACCACTCAGACCACAAAGTATAGGTAGTGCGCGGCGTAGGCGCACTGCAAAATGTTAGGGGCGTGGCTTCATAGGGAAGGGGCATGACCACATAATAGTGTCAATTCACATTACACCACATAGTAGTGCAGCTTATACACCAGTGATCGCAAAAATGCGCTATGGCGCGTATTTTACCCAGAAACAGCCGCCCGGGACTCACATTTAGAAGATGAGCGGGTCCCACAGTACGCTCTCATCTGAATATGTGTTTGCATGTCTTAAGCCAGTCAGCGGAATGCAGGAGGTGACTGGCTGTTTCCTCAGCCAATCACCTCCTGTAGTCTCCATCCAATCACAGCCTGCAGCATCTCCCGCTTTGAATCCTGCTCCCTGCCAGCACATGAATCTGTGCTGCAGGGCTGACAGACTGGCCCCGCTCATCCGGCTCCACCTCCGCTCTGCCGCCAGCACCTTCCTCTGCGACTGTGAGTACAGCTCCGGATCTGCCTGCCGCCACCCCCCTACCCGGGACCCGCTCAACGCCCCACTGAGACCCGGCAATCACCTTCCAGCTCCCTGAGAGGGCAGTATAAGCAGCAGGAGCCGCCCGGGCTGCGCAGCTCCCGCTGTAGGTAAGCAGTAGGCAGTGCTGCGTCGCCCCACTTTACCTGGAGTAGCTGGTGCAGATGCGGGATGTCCGGGGGCTGCAAGCTCCGTGTGTGCAATGTGAGGCCGCCCAGAGTGTCAGGGTCTGACCTTGGGCGGCGGGAGCCGGGCACACAGGGAGATAGAATGTAAGGTTCAGGGGCCTGACCTCGGGTGGCAGATGTAAATGACCGGTATGCAGGGCCAGGAGGCAGACTGCACGAAGGGGCTCTTTGACACATGTGGCACCGCCCCCAGCAGCGACTCACTGACACGATTTTTCTGACAGCATAGTGCAAACTGAAGGAGCTACCTGTGAAATCGCAAGCAGAGGCTGGCAAGAAGGAGCTCCTCCAATCACTTCCCCTGGCGGGCTGGCCACTGCTAAATATACCAGTAATCAGTACAACTGTGCAGTGTGACACTGACTTTCCCATTGCACCTGGGGCTCCACTACTTTGACACAGTTGTAACTGATTGTCGGTATATTTAGCAGTGGCCAGCCTGTCAGGGGAAGCGAATGGAGGAGCTCCTTGTTCTTATCAGAGAACAGCCTCTGCTTGTGATTTCACATAGAGCTCCTCCAGGCTGCGGCCACTACAGGCACCGGCTGGCTACTTGTACCAGTGCACTCACTGCACTGTGCTGTCAGAAAAAATGGTGTCAGTGAGTCGCTGCTGGGGGCGGAGCCACATGTGTCAAACGGCCCCTTCGTGCAACTGGAGGTCATAAGTGGTTACTGCAATGTGCCTCAGTGCTCTACCTGGTGCAATGTGTATAATAACTAGAGATGTGCACCGGAAATTTTTCGGGTTTTGTGTTTTGGTTTTGGATTTGGTTCCACGGCCGTGTTTTGGATTCAGACGCGTTTTGGCAAAACCTCCCTGAAAATTTTTTGTCGGATTCGGGTGTGTTTGGATTCGGGTGTTTTTTTACAAAAATCCCTAAAAAACAGCTTAAATCATAGAATTTGGGGGTCATTTTGATCCCATAGTATTATTAACCTCAATAACCATAATTTCCACTCATTTTCAGTCTATTCTGCACACCTCACACCTCACAATATTATTTTTAGTCCTAAAATGTGCACCGAGGTTGCTGGATGACTAAGCTAAGCGACCCAAGTGGCCGACACAAACACCTGGCCCATCTAGGAGTGGCACTGCAGTGTCAGACAGGATGGCACTTCAAAAAAATAGTCCCCAAACAGCACATGATGCAAAGAAAAAAAGAGGCGCAATGAGGTAGCTGTGTGACTAAGCTAAGCGACCCAAGTGGCCGACACTAACACCTGGCCCATCTAGGAGTGGCACTGCAGTGTCAGATAGGATGGCACTTCAAAAAAATAGTCCCCAAGCAGCACATGATGCAAAGAAAAAAAAGAGACGCACCAAGGTCGCTGTGTGACTAAGCTAAGCGACCCAAATGGCCGACACAAACACCTGGCCCATCTAGGAGTGGCACTGCAGTGTCAGACAGGATGGCAGATTTAAAAAATAGTCCCCAAACAGCACATGATGCAAAGAAAAAAAGAGGTGCACCAAGGTCGCTGTGTGACTAAGCTAAGCGACCCAAGTGGCTGACACAAACACCTGGCCCATCTAGGAGTGGCACTGCAGTGTCAGACAGGATGGCAAATTTAAAAAATAGTCCCCAAACAGCACATGATGCAAAGAAAAAAAGAGGTGCACCAAGGTCGCTGTGTGACTAAGCTAAGTGACCCAAGTGGCCGACACAAACACCTGGCCCATCTAGGAGTGTCACTGTAGTGTCAGACAGCATGGCAGATTTAAAAAATAGTCCCCAAACAGCACATGATGCAAAGAAAAAAAGAGGTGCACTAAGGTCACTGTGTGACTAAGCTAAGCGACCCAAGTGGCCGACACAAACACCTGGCCCATCTAGGAGTGTCACTGCAGTGTCAGACAGGATGGCAGATTTAAAAAATAGTCCCCAAACAGCACATGATGCAAAGAAAAAAAGAGGTGCACCAAGGTCGCTGTGTGACTAAGCTCAGCGACCCAAGTGGCCGACACAAACACCTGGCCCATCTAGGAGTGGCACTGCAGTGTCAGACAGGATGGCAGATTTAAAAAAATAGGCCCCAAACAGCACATGATGCAAAGAAAAAAAGAGGTGCACCAAGGTCGCTGTGTGACTAAGCTAAGCGACCCAAGTGGCCGACACAAATACCTGGTCCATCTAGGAGTGGCACTGCAGAGTCAGACAGGATGGCAGATTAAAAAAATAGTCCCCAAACAGCACATGATGCAAAGAAAAAAAGAGGTGCACCAAGGTCGCTGTGTGACTAAGCTCAGCGACCCAAGTGGCCGACACAAACACCTGGCCCATCTAGGAGTGGCACTGCTCTGTCAGACAGGATGGCAGATTTAAAAAATAGTCCCCAAACAGCACATGATGCAAAGAAAAATTGAGGTGCACCAAGGTTACTGTGTGACTAAGCTAAGTGACCCAAGTGGCCGACACAAACACCTGGCCCATCTAGGAGTGGCACTGCAGTGTCAGATAGGATGGCAGATTTAAAAAATAGTCCCCAAACAGCACATGATGCAAAGAAAAAAAGAGGTGCACCAAGGTCGCTGTGTGACTAAGCTAAGCGACCCAAGTGGCCGACACAAACACCTGGCCCATCTAGGAGTGGCACTGCAGTGACAGACAGGATGGCAGATTTAAAAAATAGTCCCCAAACAACACATGATGCAAAGAAAAAAAGAGGTGCACCAAGGTCGCTGTGTGACTAAGCTAAGCGACCCAAGTGGCCGACACAAACACCTGGCCCATCTAGGAGTGTCACTGCAGTGTCAGACAGGATGGCAGATTAAAAAAATAGTCCCCAAACAGCACATGATGCAAAGAAAAAAAGAGTTGCACCAAAGTCGCTGTGTGACTAAGCTAAGCGACCCAAGAGGCCAACACAAACACCTGGCCCATCTAGGAGTAGCACTGCAGTGTCAGACAGGATGGCAGATTTAAAAAATAGTCCCCAAACAGCACATGATGCAAAGAAAAAAACAGGTGCACCAAGGTCGCTGTGTGACTAAGCTAAGCGACCCAAGTGGCCGACACAAACACCTGGCCCATCTAGGAGTGGCACTGCAGTGTCAGACAGGATGGCAGATTTAAAAAATAGTTCCCAAATAGCACATGATGCAAAGAAAAAAAGAGGTGCAATGAGGTAGCTGTGTGACTAAGCTCAGCGACCCAAGTGGCCGACACAAACACCTGGCCCATCTAGGAGTGGCACTGCAGTTTTCTAGCGAGAGGATGAGTGCTTCCATCCTCATGTGAATCTGAACCACTAGCCATGAACATAGGCCAGGGCATCAGCCTTTCCTTGCCACTCCGTGTCGTAAATGGCATATTGGCAAGTTTACGCTTCCCCTCAGACGCTTTTAATTTTGATTTTTGGGTGATTTTACTGAACTTTTGTTTTTTGGATTTTACATGCTCTCTACTATGACATTGGGCATCGGCCTTGGCAGATGACAATGATGGCATTTCATCGTTTCGGCCATGACTAGTGGCAGCAGCTTCAGCACGAGGTGGAAGTGGATCTTGATCTTTCCCTCCACATTTTTGTTCTCCATTTTTAAATGTGTGGAATTATATGCCAGTAATATATCAATAGCAATGGCCTACTGTACCGTACTGCTATATATTATATACTGGTGGACAGCAAAATTCTGCACTGTCCTCCTACTATATATACTGCGCACAACTAAAATGCACCACAGGTATGGATGGATAGTATACTTGACGACACAGAGGTAGGTAGAGCAGTGGACTACTGTACCGTACGGCTATATATTATATACTGGTGGTCAGCAAAATTATGCACTGTACTCCTACTATATATACTGCGCACAACAGCTAAAATGCACCACAGGTATGGATGGATAGTATACTTGACGACACAGAGTTAGGTAGAGCAGTGGACTACTGTACCGTACTGCTATATATTATATACTGGTGGTCAGCAAAATTATGCACTGTACTCCTACTATATATACTGCGCACAACAACTAAAATGCACCACAGGTATGGATGGATAGTATACTTGATGACACAGAGGTAGGTAGAGTAGTGGCCTACTGTACCGTACTGCTATATATTATATACTGGTGGTCAGCAAAATTATGCACTGTACTCCTACTATATATACTGCGCACAACAACTAAAATGCACCACAGGTATGGAAGGATAGTATACTTGACGACACAGAGGTAGGTAGAGCAGTGGCCTACTGTACCGTACTGCTATATATTATATACTGGTGGTCAGCAAAATTATGCACCTTTCCTCCTACTGTATATACTGCGCTCAACTAAAATGCACCACAGGTATGGATGGATAGTATACTTGACGACACAGAGGTAGGTAGAGCAGTGGACTACTGTACCGTACTGCTATATAATACTGGTGGTCATCAAAATTCTGCACTGTCCTCCTACTATATACTACAATGCAGCACAGATATGGGGCGTTTTTCCTGCAGAGAACGTATAATACTGGTGGTCACTGGTCAGCAAAACTCTGCACTGTCCTCCTACTATATAATACTGGTGGTCCCCAGTCCCCACAATAAAGCACACTCAGCACAGATATTTGCAGCACACTGAGCACAGATATGGGGCGTTTTTCAGGCAGAGAACGTAGATATTTTCAGCACACTGAGCACAGATATTTGCAAGCACACTGAGCACAGATATTTGCAGCACACTGAGCACAGATATTTGCAGCACACTGAACACAACTGAGAGAACGCTGCACTTCCTCTCCCTATCATTTCCAATGCACGAGTGAAAATGGCGGTGACGCGCGGCTCCTTATATAGTATACGAATCTCGCGAGAATACGACAGCGTGATGATGACGTTCGGGCGCGCCCGGGTTAACCGAGCAAGGCGGGAAGATTCGAGTCTGCCTCGGAACCATGTAAAATGGGTGAAGTTCGGGGGGGTTCGTATCCCGAGGAACCGAACCCGTTCATCTCTAATAATAACGTGCTCTACCGGGTGCAATTGTGTATAATGACGTGCTCTACTAGGCGCATTGTGTATAACGTGTTCTACCTGGCCCAATGTGTATGATAACTTGCTCTACCTAGTGGCAATGTGTATGATAACGTGCTCTACCTGGCGCAATGTGTATAATAACGTGCTGTACCGGGCGCATTGTGTATAACGTGTTCTACCTGGCGCAATGTGTATGATAACGTGCTCTATCTGGCGCAATGTGTATAACGTGCTCTACCTGGCGCAATGTGTATAATATGCTCTACCTGGCGCAATGTGTATAATAACGTGCTGTACTGGGGGCATTGTGTATAACGTGTTCTACCTGGCGCAATGTGTATAACATGCTCTACCTGGTGCAATGTGTATAATATGCTCTACCTGGCGCAATGTGTATAATAACGTGCTGTACCGGGCGCATTGTGTATAACGTGTTCTACCTGGCGCATTGTGTATGATAACGTGCTCTACCTGGCACAATGTGTATGATAACGTGCTCTACCTGGCGCAATGTGTATAATAACGTGCTGTATCGGGCGCATTGTGTATAACGTGTTCTACCTGGCACAATGTGTATTATAACGTGCTCTACCTGGTGCAATTTGTAGAAGTCCTGTACCTGGAGCAAAGTGTATGACGTGCTGTACCTGAAGCAAAGTGTATGACGTGCTGTACCTGGTGCAAAGTGTATGACGTGCTGTACCTGGTGCAAAGTGTATGACGTGCTGTACCTGGTGCAAAGTGTATGACGTGCTGTACCTGGTGCAAAGTGTATGACTTTGTGTACCTGGTGCAAAGTGTATGACGTGCTGTACCTGGTGCAAAGTGTATGACGTGCTGTACCAGGTGCAAAGTGTATGACGTGCTGTACCTGGAGCAAAGTGTATGACATGCTGTACCTGGAGCAAAGTGTATGACGTGCTGTACCTGGAGCAAAGTGTATGACGTGCTGTACCTGGAGCAAAGTGTATGACGTGCTCTACCTGGTGCAAAGTGTATGACATGCTGTACCTGGTGCAAAGTGTATGACATGCTGTACCTGGAGCAAAGTGTATGACGTGCTCTACCTGGCGCAGTGTGCATAGGAGGTTCTACCTGGTGCAATGTGTATAAGCGGCACTACTGTGTGGTGTAATATGAATTGACACTGTTATGTGGTCACGCCCCTTCCCTATGAAGCCACGCCCCTAAAATTTTGCAGCGCGCCTACGCCGCGCACTACCTGTACTTTGTGGTCTGAGTGGTGGAGCACCAATTCACTTTCTGCCTAAGGGCACCAAAATGTCTGGTTACAGCTCTGGTGCAGGGTGTCCTGCATGCTACACAGCCCAGCAGCATTGTCACCCCATCCCCCCCATCTTGCAACACTTTTGTAGTGTCCAAACAAGATTCAAATTAATAAGAACCTTCATTCCGATGGGACCCAGAAAAAGACCGGTAGGACCCCAATTTTTAAAAGTGAAGGGTCCCTGGGACCCAATTTTTTTTGGCTCAGCGCGATCACTGTACACATTGCACCAGGTAGAACCTCCTATGCACACTGTGCCAGGTAGAGCACGTCATACACTTTGCTCCAGGTACAGCACGTCATACACTTTGCACCAGGTACAGCACGTCATACACTTTGCTCCAGGTACAGCACGTCATACACTTTGCTCAAGGTACAGCACATCATACACTTTGCACCAGGTACAGCACGTCATACACTTTGCACCAGGTACAGCACGTCATACACTTTGCTCCAGGTACAGCACGTCATACACTTTGCACCAGGTACAGCACGTCATACACTTTGCACCAGGTACAGCACGTCATACACTTTGCTCCAGGTACAGCACGTCATTCACTTTGCTCCAGGTACAGCACGTCATACACTTTGCACCAGGTACAGCACGTCATACACTTTGCACCAGGTACAGCACGTTATACACTTTGCTCCAGGTACAGCACGTCATACACTTTGCTCCAGGTACAGCACGTCATACACTTTGCTCCAGGTACAGCACGTCATACACTTTGCACCAGGTACAGCACGTCATACACTTTGCTCCAGGTACAGCACATCATACACTTTGCACCAGGTACAGCACGTCATACACTTTGCACCAGGTATAGCACGTCATACACTTTGCACCAGGAACAGCACGTCATACACTTTGCACCAGGTATAGCACGTCATACACTTTGCACCAGGAACAGCACGTCATACACTTTGCACCAGGTACAGCACGTCATACACTTTGCTCCAGGTACAGCACGTCATACACTTTGCACCAGGTACAGCACGTCATACACTTTGCACCAGGTACAGCACGTCATACACTTTGCTCCAGGTACAGCACATCATACACTTTGCTCCAGGTAGAGGACTTATACAAATTGCACCAGGTAGAGCACGTTATACACATTATGCCAGGTAGAGCACGTTATCATACACATTGCGCCAGGTAGAACACGTTATACACAATGCGCCAGGTAGAACACGTTATACACAATGCGCCCGATACAGCACGTTATTATACACATTGCGCCAGGTAGAGCACGTTATCATACACATTGCGCCAGGTAGAGCACATTATCATACACAATGCGCCAGGTAGAACACGTTATACACAATGCGCCCGTGACAGCACGTTATTATACACATCGCGCCAAGCAGAGCATATTATAAACATTGCGCCAGGTAGAGCATGTTATACACATTGCGCCAGATAGAGCACGTTATCATACACATTGCGCCAGGTAGAACACGTTATACACAATGCGCCCAGTACAGCACGTTATTATACACATTGCGCCAGGTAGAGCACGTTATCATACACATTGCCACTAGGTAGAGCAAGTTATCATACACATTGCGCCAGGTAGAACACGTTATACACAATGCGCCTAGTAGAGCACGTCATTATACACAATTGCACCCGGTAGAGAACGTTATTATACACATTGCACCAGGCAGAGCACTGAGGCACATTGCAGTAACCACTTATGACCTCCAGTTGCACTAAGGGGCCGTTTGACACATGTGGCTCCGCCCCCAGCAGCGACTCACTGACACCATTTTTTCTGACAGCACAGTGCAGTGAGTGCACTGGTACAAGTAGCCAGCCGGTGCCTGTAGTGGCCGCAGCCTGGAGGAGCTCTATGTGAAATCACAAGCAGAGGCTGTTCTCTGATAAGAAGGAGCTCCTCCATTCGCTTCCCCTGACAGGCTGGCCACTGCTAAATATACCGACAATCAGTTACAACTGTGTCAAAGTAGTGGAGCCCCAGGTGCAATGGGAAAGTCAGTGTCACACTGCACAGTTGTACTGATTACTGGTATATTTAGCAGTGGCCAGCCCGCCAGGGGAAGTGATTGGAGGAGCTCCTTCTTGCCAGCCTCTGCTTGCGATTTCACAGGTAGCTCCTTCAGTTTGCACTGTGCTGTCAGAAAAATTGTGTCAGTGAGTCGCTGCTGGGGGCGGTGCCACATGTGTCAAACAGCCCCTTCGTGCAGTCTGCCTCCTGGCCCTGCATACCGGTCATTTACATCTGCCGCCCGAGGTCAGGCCTCTGAACCTTACATTCTATCTCCCTGTGTGCCCGGACATCCCGCATCTGCACCAGCTACTCCAGGTGAAGCGGAGCGACGCAGCACTCCCTACTGCTTACCTACAGCGGGAGCTGCGCAGCCCGGGCGGCTCCTGCTGCTTACACTGCCCTCTCAGGGAGCTGGAAGGTGATTGTCGGGTCTCGGTGGAGCGTTGAGCGGGTCCCGGGTAGGGGGGTGGCGGCGGGCAGATCCGGAGCGGTACTCACAGTCGCAGAGGAGGGTGCTGGCGGCAGAGCGGAGGTGGAGCCGGATGAGCAGGGCTAGTCTGTCAGCCCTGCAGCACAGATTCATGTGCTGGCGGGGAGCAGGATTCAAAGCGGGAGATGCTGCAGGCTGTGATTGGATGGAGACTACAGGAGGTGATTGGCTGAGGAAACAGCCAGTCACCTCCTGCGTTCCGCTGACTGGCTTAAGACATGCAAACACATATTCAGATGAGCGCGTCCTGTAAGACCCGTTCATCTTCTAAATGTGAGTCCCGGGCGGCTGTTTCTGGGTAAAATACGCGCCATATCGCGTTTTTGCGATCACTGATAGGCTCTTGAATATTTTTAGCCCCAGGCCCATCTGGTCCTTAATCCGGCCCTGTTTAGGGGTGTCAGTTTATGTGGCTCCCCTACTTAAAAAATGGACTGCTGTGCAACTTCCAGCGGCAAGAAAGTCCAGGAACAGAGCATTGTGTCCTGCCCGTCCACGACTTGGTATTGCTGGCACCATGCATTCCAGGGCCGTTTCTTGGGGCAGGCGAGCAGTGCAACCGCACTGGGCGCCCGCCGCGGCACTAACTGAGGCTCCCTGCTTCCCGCTCCTATTTCTCCCAGAGTAACCCGCTCGGTGGGCGGAGTTTCACGGAATGACGCGGTTGCGTCTTTATGTCACGACGCAACCCCGTCACTCCGCGAAACTCCCCCCCCCCCCCCCCCCCCCGAGCGGAGTACAAGGGGGGATCCAAGTTAGGAAGAGGGAAAGGCCGGCGCGAGGAGCGATTGGTGAGGCGGGCCGAAAAACGGTAATCGCCTCTGTAAGTATTCTCTCTCTCTCTCAATGTGTAAAATGGGGACACCTGCCGTAATGTGTGAAATGGGGACTCTTGCCTGCCGTAGTGTGGGGATTTAATGTATCAAGGGTATTGCGGTGTGTGGCATAATATGGTGCAGGGGGCCTTACTGTGTGGAGCTTAATATGGTAGAATTTTTTTTTCCCGTGGTGGTCGTGATCTGTTGGAGCAGGGTCAAAAACTGGATTGTGCGGCAGTCTTTTCAGATGAGACCACACCCATTTAGATGAGGCCACACACCCTTGCCGGTGCACGCGCAAGTTTGTTTTTTTTAATCTAGGTGTGTGTGGGGGGGGGGGCACATTTTTTTATGTCACGGGGGGCGCATTTTTAAATCTCGCACTGGGAGCCAAATTGGCTAGAAACAGCCCTGATGCATTCTTTGGGTGGGCTGTCTTCACTCTCCTCTGTGAGGAGGGAATTCCCAATAATCATCTCACCCCTTTTAACCCCTTTGTGGGTGTAATTTTGAGAAAAACCCTTCTTAGTGGGTGCCCACGTCACAAAAGCAAGCTACTGTCAAGTTCCTAGTCCTTATGGTTCAGGAGATTTTGTGATGAGTCAGTGGTATTTGCCTTTTAAATATATAGATTACATTTCTTGAGTGATTTTTTTTCCTTGTTTTTCCTGTGTTGCTTCTTGGATTACTCCAAAGTGTCCAGAAACCACACAAAAATAAAGCATACAGAAAAAAAATTTTTAGTATTGTCTTTGCTAAATACATGAATTACTTAAGTGAAAAAAGGGAAGTGAGGATCAACGATGTGATGAACAATTCATATGTCGTAAAAATGTGTGAAATGGGGCCTACCCAACTCACAATCAAGCAAGTAATATGTGTATATAAAGGTTTCTTTTTGTGTAGCAGTAAGCCCTCCACCTGGGAAATGTCACATAAGGTATAGCGAATTATACACATCAAGGTATCTTTAAATAAATACAGTAGGGGTGATGCGTTCCACACCACAATAATAACGTATTCAGAAATCCTATCTGGGTTTCTTTGATTTTCACAATGAACAATGGGGGTAATTCAGAGTTGATCGTAGATGTGCTAAATTTAACACATCTACAATCACTTTCACAGATATGCGGGGGGACGCCCAGCAAAGGGCTAGTCCGCCCCGCTTGTCTGGCTTTGCCCCCCCCGCCCCCCCTTCCGAGCACAGGTACAAAAGCATTGCATCGCTGCAATGCTTTGGTATCTGACGAGTAGCTCCCTACCAGAGCAGCTCCTGCGTGCAGGCAGGGAGCTTCTCACCGCATCCTGGATCACAGTGGCTGCGTGTGACGTCACGCATCCTCCGCGGCCCGCCCCCCGCTGCATGTGTGCACTCCACAAAAAGATTCAGACTGTGATCGCTGGCGCTGCAGCAATCCAGCCTGAATCACCCCCTATATTCTCTTCCAATTTCTATGTGATTTGTATGGAACCAAAGTCATGCAAAGGAAGGAGGAATGATATCAGTCACAAAGCAGCGTTATATTTTACAGACATAAAACCCCATAGCTGGGAATATTACATACAAAAAGCTTAAAAAGGCAAAAAGGTAAAAGCTAGACCACTGAGGTACAAAATGCATTCAAGAAACAGTAAATGGAACCCGGACCATTTAGAGGATATGAATGATATATTACCTCGATAGTTCAACCTGCATAAAAAAAATCCACAGTGTATTCCCAGATATGAAGAATTCTATTGTTTAACTAGTCCATTTATTATTTATAGTATACAAGATATCTGTACGCCAGTCAGTTACACCAAAATATCCAGATATACATTTCTGAGACATCAAATCACAGGAAACAATGTAACACCCCCATTTCCTATGAAATTTCAGCATGGTAAAATCCTTACCTATAAGTATAAAATGAAGTCCTTTTCGATCACCTTTAGTCCAATTGTGGAGTGATTCCACGCAGGTTTACAAACTTTGTGAGGCACCTATTTCTTGTTACGTGATGTTCAAAATAAGCCTGATATGCTTGTTTTACAAATACAGTTATATCTTGTCTTTCTTTTGTAACACTATATTTGCCACAAATATAACAAAAAACATCAGGGTTGTTAGTACACCGTCTCCGAGAAGAACTAATTTTTACGCCGAATACGTTTTGTTTCACACATTCAGTGCTAACGCCCAACAAAAGTCGAGTACTGAACAAAACAAGCCCAACCGGCGGAAAATCGGTTCTGGTGGGACAGAGAGAGGGGCGACCAAAGGAACAGGAGGTGTGCTAACTGCAACACTCGGTCCTCTCCGTTGATCCTCTCGGTATGCTGGGAGGAGGCGTGGCTGTGGTCTGAGAATGTCCCAGCAGGCTCAGCAGTGCACTGCCACGCCTCCTCTCAGAGTTATTGTGGAGGTATGAATGTGTTACGTGTCTCAAATGTGACTACCAGCTATGTTATCACACATAAAACAAATTATTGTTATTGTTGAAAGAGGGTAGTTGTTAAAAAAGCAAAACTAATTAATTTATTTTATAATTTTTCATTCATTTGAAAACTGGAGCCAATTCAGCTATAGCGAAGATCTAAAACGAAAATTTCACCCGCAAGTTCCCGCAAACTGATCTTAAATCCTTGGCAACAAAAATTTTTTTTTTGTTCCCCAGTGTAATTGATTCTAGATATTGGGTCTAATTCAGAGCTGAAAGCAGCAGCAAATTTGTTCTCTCGGTAACTTAGCATTGAGTTGCAGGGGGCGGGGCCATGAGGATGTAATCACGGGAGGAAATTGGCGCCCGAGGTGAACACGCGAGATCCGACAGCGGAATCTCGAGTGCTTTGCTCTGACAGGTCTTGGGGAAGCTGGGCCTTATCCAAGCCCCAGGCTCGACTGCCCCAGATAGGGGAAGTTCGGAGCAGCTCGGAATTCTCAAAATCCAAACCGCTCATCTCCAGTTTGCACAGTGGTTAGCATCACTGCCTCATAGCACTGAGGTCTCATTTTCGATTTCCACCAAGGCCCTATCTGGTTGGAGTTTGCATTTTTCACCCATGTTTGCATGGGTCTTCTCCTGGTGCTCCAGTTTCCGCTCATAATCCAAAAACATACTGTCAGGTTAATTGGATTCTGACACCAAAAACATTTGACCCCTACTGTGCATATGTGTGTGCCATAGGAAATATAGAATCAGTGGTGCAAGTAGAAAAAATGTCTAAGTGGTACCCAAAAAATTGGTGTGGCCACATGCCACATGGGGTGTGACCAATGAAAATGGGGGCATGATACACATATGACCCCATTAGTGCAGTGCCAGATACACATATGTCCCAATAGTGTCAGATACACATATGCACACAATAGTGCAGTGCCCCCAATAGTGCAGTTTCAGATACACATATGCCCCCACAGTGCCAGATACACATATGCCCCCAGTAGTGCAGCGCCAGATACACATATCCCCCCAATAGTGCCAGATACACATATGCCCCATGGTGCCAGATATGCCCCCACAGTGCTAGATACACATACCATATGCCCCCACAGTGTCAGGTACACACATGTCCCCACAGTGCCAGGTACACAAATGCCCCCCACCCCACAGTGCTGCTCACTGCTGCTGCTCTGGCTGCTGCTGCTGTGTGTGTGTGAGACACTGCTCAGTCCGACAGCGGCATGAAGGATCTAAAACCAGGCGCCGGTTCGTGAATCAATCAGAGCTTGCAGACCAGCAGCAGATCGGGAGCTGCCGCTGCCGGTCTGCAAGCTCTGATTGGCTCATGAACTGGTGGTTGGTTTGAGATCCTACACGCCACTGCTGGACATAGCAATGAGGAGCAGGAGAGGCGCACACTGCGCTCTCCTTCCCTGACAGCTAACACACACGCTGACGCCGCATTGAGCACTAAGGGACAGCGCTCTCCTCCCCTGACACACACCAGCGGCTGCAAGTACGGGTGGATGGCCGGCGGCACTGCGTACTGGCTGTCAATTTCTTACCAGTATGCAGTACTGCTCCGTACCGCCATACTTGCAGCACTGTAATGAATGTCTGCTCAACTGGCTCAAGGACTGATGTGAATGACTAAATATTCTCTGTACAGCACTGCCAGGCCTGGCGGCACCCGCTCAGCAAGGGTATGCAAAGCAGGGAAGCGCCAGGCTGGAGAGGCGCTCTCCCCGCTCTGCATCCCTGCTGCTGTCTGTTGTTGCTGCTGGTGCTGCACCTATCATACTGACAGGCAGCGGCACCACCAGCATGAAGCACCAGTTGACACGCCAATCTCCCGTCCCTCCCTCCCTTGGGAACTTCTCTGCACATGTGACGTCATGCAGCGTGACGTCACATATGCGCCGCCGGGCTCTGCATAGATGAAACAATTGACCCATTCGGTGGACTGAGGATGGTAGGCGCCACTGTATCCTCCACAGTAATGGAGTGCTGCCTGTTGCTGTACTGCTGGCAGCATGTCAGCGCCATTCAGTGAAGAAAAAACCCGTGGACAGTGTATTCCGGGTGGAGGAGGATCTTCAGAGGAACAGAGAAGATACAGTAAGTGAACTTTACAGTGGAGAGACCAAAACATACAAAGGGGGAGGAACACCATAATTGACAAGTGGTGAGAATATAATAATGGACACGGGGGTAGGGTAATTATGGACAGGGGGGGGATACATAATAATAGACATGGGGGGCATTATAATGGACACAGTGGGGGATGGGACATAATAATGGACACGGAAGGGGGGACACAACGCAGGAATCACGAAAGAACAGTTATTGTTCACTAATAGCATCTATTCCTGGTTCGATAAAATATACTTATCATAAAATCTATAAATGTTATATAATGACGATTAGACTGCACAAGACAATAAAAATAGGTAATAACTGAGCAAAATATTGTTGTCATTAGTTGCAAATTTCTCATTAGGCACGTTAGGCACGTGCCTAGGGGCGGCACTTGTTTTGGGGCGGCATTCGTATGCTTGTGTTGGTACCATCAGGCCAAAAAGTACCAGTAACTGCAAAATATTTCCACTGTACTGTATCAATTCCATCTACATATACATACTGTACAAATGTACAAATACATACTGCCCGTTAGCTGTCCTACAGTACTTAGTAATTATGTTTACATAATTAAAAATTTAAAAAAAGTCATAGTGGCTTTTTCTTTATTATTCTATTAAATTGGCTATCCTAAAATAAGGGATTATAACCTATAATTAAAAATAATAAAATTAGACAGGCAGGGGGCAGCCATTACTGTGGCGCCTAGGGGTGCGCTCACCCCTAAATCCGCCCCTGGTTGTCATATATCTGCTTATTAATAAAATTGATAGGAGGTTTCTCTTTACACAAATAAAACTATATTTATTATCCTGAACACATATAGGTTAATGAGCCGGGGAGTCCAGGATGAAGATATCCCCACAGTTTGTTGGAAATCATTATATCTACCTAAGCTTCCCAGTGCTCCAAACCTGCTTGAAGTGGGGCACTGCTACGGCTGGACTCTCTGGCTCATTAACCTATTTACTCAGCAGGCCAACAATCTAGCAGTGTGTTGGGTGCCTGTGCGGCCAGCCAGAACCTAATCTTGCTAATTTAATAGACGATTTCCATCTAAAAGTCTACTAATATTAATGAACTAAGCCTGGTCTGGGAACTTATCCTTTATTATTCATATAAGTGGATTTTTTTTTGTATGAACTGTTATAATAATATTTTTCCTACAACGAGTGAAACCATTTACACCCTATAAGAATAATTTAATTTAACTAAAAAGGAATTTGATATCTATGTGATTTTTTCTATGTCTATGTGAATTTGTGTAGGTTTTGTATGTGTTCAGGATAATAAATATTGTTTTATGTGTATAAAGATAAACATTTTATCAATTTATCAATAGGCAGATATATACCAACAATACATTGCACAGTCAGTTTTTTCCCCTTTTATTAGGGACACAACACAGGACATACAGATGGGGGGGGGTAACAGAATACAGGACATACAGATGAGGGGGTAACATAATACAGGACATACAGATGAGGGGGTAACATAATACAGGACATACAGATGAGGGGCTAACACATCACAGGACATACAGATGAGGGGGTAACACAACACAGGACATACAGATGAGGGGGTAACACAACACAGGACATACAGATGAGGGGGTAACACAACACAGTACATACAAGTGAGGGGGTAACATAATACAGGACATACAGATGAGGGCGTAACATAATACAGTACATACAGATGAGGGTGTAACATAATACAGGACATTCAGGTGAGGGGGTAACATAATACAGGACATACAGGTGAGGGGGTAACACAATACATGACATACAGATGAGGGGGTAACACAATACAGGACAAATAGATGAGGAGTTAACACAATACAGGACATACAGGTGAGGGGGTAACACAACACAGTACATACAGGTGAGAGGGTAACACAATACAGGAAATACAGATGAGGGGGTAACACAATACAGGACATACAGATGAGGGGCTAACACAATACAGGACATACAGATGAGGGGCTAACACAACACAGTACATACAGATGAGAGGGTAACACAATACAGTACATACAGATGAGGGGGTAACATAATACAGTACATACAGGTGAGGGGGTAACATAATACAGGACATACAAGTGAGGGGGTAACATAATACAGGACATACAGATGAGGGGGTAACATAATACAGTACATACAGATGAGGGGGTAACACAACACAGTACATACAAGTGAGGGGGTAACATAATACAGGACATACAGATGAGGGGGTAACATAATACAGTACATACAGATGAGGGGGTAACATAATACAGGACATACAGGTGAGGGGGTAACACAATACAGGACATACAGATGAGGGGGTAACATAATACAGTACATATAGATGAGGGGGTAACATAATACAGGACATACAGATGAGGGGCTAACACAATACAGGACATACAGATGAGGGGGTAACACAACACAGTACATACAGGTGAGAGGGTAACACAATACAGGAAATACAGATGAGGGGGTAACACAATACAGGACATACAGATGAGGGGCTAACACAATACAGGACATACAGATGAGGGGGTAACACAACACAGTACAAACAGGTGAGGGGGTAACACAACACAGTACATACAGATGAGGGGGTAACACAATACATGACATACAGATGAGGGGGTAACACAACACAGTACATACAAGTGAGGGGGTAACACAATACAGGAAATACAGATGAGGGGTTAACACAATACAGGACATAAAGGATATATATATATAAATATATTTCCTTGTGCATGCTAGTATTTCACTTGAACACAATCAGGGTCAATTATGAACATGAGGGAAAAACAAGACACAACATATCTGTTGTTTTGTGACCATGCGCTCCTATCCTGTTGCGTTGGCACCTATGTGCACACACAAGGATGATGATGAGTAAACAGTGTCTGGATTAGCAATATGCCTGGTTTTAAGCACAAATGCATTCACACCTCAGCATTGTGCATTTGCACTTTTGGAAGTGAGCTTTGATGGCAGTAACTAACAAAGAAAAATTATGGAACATAATAATATTCTTTACAGCGCAGTTCTGACCATAGATCCACCTGACTGCTTCTATTTCCTCATGCTGGATGAAAATAACTGATTTTAAATGTTTATTAGGCACATAGACAGCGCTTGAATCTGACCTACAGACCCCCTACTTTTTTCTTTGTTCCACGATTGAGGATTTGGAACCCCCCCTTTAATTATCTTGTGTTTGCCCCTCTCCTCCCTCGTCTCTGCTGTACCTGTATGACAGACAGGCAGCATCAGCAAGCACTTCAGTTTCAACACAGATTCCCCCTCCCTTCCTACCCTCACATTATGTGTAAGGAGCACTACTACTATTGGCATTATGTGTAATAATGCATGTGTATAAGCGGTACTACTACTGTGGGCATTTTGTGTATAAGGGACATTACTGTGTGGTGTAATGTGAATCAAGGGCACTGCGTGTGGTTTAATGTGAATAAGATTGCGTTACTATGTGGCGTAATTTGAATTTGGAGTACTATCGTGTGGGCACACACCTTACTTGTGAGATCACACCCATTTTTTCAAGACACACCCATGGGAGGGAGGGTGCAAATTTATAGTTTGCAGGGAGGCGCCAAACACCATAGTACCGACCCTGAGCACTGCAATATATGTGCGGGTTACACAAGTAACTTAATAAATAAATAAAGGTTAACATTAGGTACCTCAACCCAACATACTTTTATGTGCTGCAGATATTTGCCCACGCTCAGGCAATTGCATATACTAAGACAAGTTTGTCTTGTGTTGTTCTTTATAAATAGTTCTCACAACCCTCTCCTCACACTTCAATAGCAGCTATCTCCTACTCAGCAACAGTCATTGGGGGTCATTCTGAGTTGATCGTAGCTGTGCTAAATTTAGCACAGCTACGATCTTCTTCTCTGACATGCGGATGGACGCCCAGCACAGGGCTAGTCCGCCCCGCATGTCAGTCCGGCCCCCACTCGCAGAAGTGCAAAGGGATCGCACAGCGGCAATGCCTTTGCACTTCCAGAGTAGCTCCCGGCCAGCGCAGCTTTAGCGTGCTGGCCGGGAGCTACTCATCGCTCCCCGGACCGCAGCGGCTGCGTGTGACATCACGCAGCTGCTGCAGCCCGACCCCCGTTCGGTTCGGCCACGCCTGCGTTGGCTGGACCAAACCCACGAAACGGTGGCCAAACGCCGCCGTTCCACCCCCTCCCGCCCAGCGAACTCCTCTGCCTGTCAATCAGGCAGAGGCAATCGTATCCCTGCTACGGCCTTCGGCCGTCTGGCATGCGCCAGCGCACTATGGCGCCGGCGCATGCGCAGTGGGGACCCATTCGCTCTGCTGCGCTAAAATGCAGCGAGCGAACGGGTCAGAATGATCCCCTATACCCGCATCTCCTCTCGCTCATAACTGTTCCTCTCTTCCAACGGCTGCCTGCCCCTAGTAGTATGCTGATTACTCCTTTGCTTCCTTATTCCTTGTTTTAATGTCTGCCATATGTACGGCGCTGCAAAACATTTGTGCTGTCTTATAAATAACATGTAATAATAATAATAATAATAATACCATTAAAACATAGTATACATAATTATATTTCCAAAGCCATACCTGAACTTAACTTGCTTTCTACATATACTGATCTTTCCACATTGAATCTCTGCCCTGTTACTGTAATATTCTACAATGCTTTGTGAGAAACATCCGTTTATTCTCAGATGCAGTGTGTAATGTGCTGGAATTCCCTCTAAGATTAAAAGGATTAAATTAACTTGATTGGGGCATTTAGATCTTTGTCACAGTAAGTAAATTAAGCAATGGACACAATGTCGGCAGAGAGAGGATACTTCCTCTGTGCATAGATCATACATCCCTGCGATTCTGGTCCTGATGCCATTCTGCACCTCTGCAGGAGTGCAATAAGTGGTGCGGTAAACCAGGAAATTAGAAGAATGTAAATTCTCGCAAAGGAATTGCACGCTGGGGGAAAAATTGCTTCCTCATGCTTATATTTTTTTCATGGAAATAATTCACCTACCTCCTAAAATCAAATTGTTAAATGGCTTGGTGGGAGAGCATAACCTGAAAATGATATGCTGCCGGACTCAGAATTATCATCTGAGTAATCTCAGCCCTATCTGCAGAGAATATACACGCAACCGTCTTGAGAGACAGATACCTGCTGTTTATCATCTGGCTGCTCTGGCCATGCCACCGCTCTTAAATCTGCATTTGCAAACATGACTAGCAGATGAGAGGTTAAAATAACCTAACGCAGCTTAAGTATATGGTTGGAAATGTGAAACTCCTGTGTGGGAACCACCTATAGCTGCTGCGAGCCAAATTCAGCAATGGTGCAAGATTGATTATAAGTATTATACTGTATGGTGCAGTACTGTGTACAGACATTTAAGGGGAAGGGCTATCTAGTTTATAATTACTGGTAGCGCATGTTATAAGGCTTGGAAAACAATCGCTGTTTTAATGGTTAGGGAGACTGGAGACCTCCGGTAGTCCGGGAAGACCCATCTAGCTTGTGCAGAGCATCCCTGAAGTGATGGAAATAAATTTGATGTTTTAACAAAATTCAATGGTAGCCTAGAGGTTTAGAGCTTAAAATGCAATTGTTGGGAGCAGATTGTAGAGCTCTGGGCACTCAGGGGAGGCCCTTATTATCTCCGCTAGTTGAATGAAACATATGAAGGACCTCAGACTTGGCTTGTCGCCCTTCTCCAAGGGAGTTCATAGTAGTGAAAATAATGGACAGTATGAGATAAGGGCTAAAATGTTTCACAGGAACACGTGAAAGCCAATAACAAATACGAGGGATGAGCAGATGAATGAGATGTAACAGAATGAAGTACAATAAACAGAATGGACCAGGAACTGTATGAGACAAATACAGAGAGGAACAAATGAACTGAATACAAGTGGATGAGGGCCCAGTATAGAAAAACATGCAGCTCAAAGATGCAAACATGGTCATTTGTTATCCCTTTAAATAACCTTCCACATTTCACAGAGCCTGGAAATAGAGCCCAGGATGGCAGCCAGGTTGGCAGAGCATGGGTTAATCCCTTTCTCAGTATATGTTGTATATTTGCAGGCAGACTCGCTCTACATGAGATCCTCATTTTTTTTAGTTTTCACTTCACTGAGCAGGCTTCATTATGATACTTATTCTAGCATTCACAAACGCAGTCACCTAGCTGAGCTACACCTCTCATGTTACACTATTGATGGATTTTTTCATATTGTACAGCTAAACATTCTCTTATCATCTAATTCTCCGTAAATATGCAGTGTGGAGGCACATAATCATATTATCTGTCACAAAAAGAAAAAGGAACGAATGCCAACCACTATCCATGGGAGTTGAGGCAAAACATAAAATACATGGACACTGTAGAGATAAAAGGGCAATTCTGTGTTTTTCATTTTGTTTGGACATAGGGACCCATTTACCGACCAGACATAACCCCTTTAGCACTCGGTAAAGGGGTTATGTCCTCCTTTCAGTATTCAACTTAGCTTACCACTGTTCGTCACTGTACTGCTTATGCCCTCTATAGATGGCGAGAGCAATACGGTCCCCATTGCAGGCAATGGGCAGTGGGGACCCAGGGAGACTTTCCGTATTCAGCAAAGACTTCCAGGCATTGCAGTGCCCCCTTAGGGTGAAAGTGTAATGCACATGCGTATTGCACAACAGCGCAGAGGTTGCCCCAGGAGCAGGACATAAGTAATATTAAATACCAAGGGCATATTTGTTATTATCACTGCAATACTAAATACTAAAATATGGCACAGGTAATAAGTAGATAAGCGTTAAGAGAGTCGAGCTGGTATGAACATGGTCATTGTATTAAACCTCATAGTGATATATGACCCTGAGTATCTTCTTAATACAACCCTCACATTCCCTCACTAAATTTATACCTCCACATGTGGAAATGCAGGATTCAGTCTTAAGCTGGGTACACACTTGTCCAATCCTCGAGAAATCTGACTCCTGACCAACCAGTTTGTCTGACATTGTGTATCCTCCGCCAACCAACCCCTTACCCCAATCCTGGTTGCTTGCTGGGTCTCCTGGTTTTTAAACATGCTTAAAAATCAGGAGACCCGACCACTGACCAGCCAACTGATATTGTAGTGTGCAGGCTGCTGAGAACAGAGATGTCAGCCGTTCTCCGTGCCCAGTGTCAGCATCCGGAGTCTTACCTCCGGTTCTGATCCCTGCGGCCTTGCTGTTAGCCAGCTGGTGTGGGTGCGGCGGATAGAAGCTGCGGCAGCGAGGTCCTCCGGTGCGGCTGTCGGGTGTCTGGAGGCCGGGGTCTGGGACCTGAGGAGCGGGGCATGGCAGCCGGAGGGCCAGCATACCGGCGCCGGAATCCCGACCGCTGGCATACCAACAGCTGGGCAAGCGCAAATGAGCCCCTTGCGGGCTCGCTGCGCTCTCCACGCTGCGGGCACGGTGGTGCACTACGCATGCCACACTATCTATTCTCCCACCAGGGGGGTAGTGGACCCCCAAGAGGGAGAAAATGTGTCAGTATGCCGGCTGTGGGGATTCCGGCGCCAGTATACTCTGCACCGGGATCCCAAAAGCCAGCAAACTGAAGACCACCCCAGCCAGAGGTGTCTGTTTCCAAGTGTTCTGTTGCTGGAGTGCGGCGTATGGGAGGCTGAGACCTGAGGTAGTGGCTGTGTGCTGGTTCCACATGTGTCCTCTGTGCAGGGGGCCGCCATGTTGGAGACCAAGCCAAGCCAATAGGTATCCCAGTTTGCTTCCAGCCAATCCAGTGCAGTCTTCCCTTATAAAAGGGGTTGATGCTTAGTCATTGTGCCAGTGCTTCAAGTTACTTGCTGCTGTAAGGTGCTCAAGCTCTGTGCTCCCAGGTTAACCCCTGGTATCCTGGTTCTGTGGAGGCCGCCCGGTGGTTAGTTCTCATATTGCAGTATTTTGCTTCCAGTCCGCCTGCCCTTGCGGTTTAACTGCTGAATCCTCTATCTGGTAGAGGGTCTCCGTTTGCTGTCGGTGCTCACAGTGATCCTTTCTTCAACTTCGTTCTTCAAGTCATCTCGTCATTCAGTGTTCTTCAGCATCGTTTACAAATCACAAGTCATCTCCTCATTCAGTATTCTTCAGCATCATTTATCTCATTCAGTGTTCTTCAGCATTGTTCACAAATCACAACTCATCTCCTCATTCAGTGTTCTTCAGCATCGTTCACAAATCACAAGTTGTCTCTTCATTCAGTGTATTTCAGCATCGTTTACAAATCACAAGTCACTTCTGCATTCAGTATTCTTCAGCACTGTCTACAAGTCACAAACATTTTGTTCTTCAGAACTCACTCGGACTTATCTTCTAGTTGTGTGGTGTATTATTGAAGTCTCATTAAAACTGAATTAATCTTTCTTCAGTGTATCGTTCTCAGTCATTGACCTCTTTGCCTACCCCTCTTCGGGCCAACTCTTCAATCCATGAGTAAGAACCGTATTCAGCCACCTCGTTTCCTTCCTTTGCCGAAAGCTGCTCCCTCAGTCAACTGTCAGTCGTCAGATCCTCAACTCAAGCCGAGCGTGACACCCAGCAGCCCATCACACCATCAGTGTGACGGCAGGCAGTGTGGGATCTGGAGGGATCCCTGCACTATCTGCCGATGCTGTGGGACCCATTGGTAATGGTGTTACGTGGGGGTGGGTATGGCGTCAGTAAGTGGTGGTGGCGGTGAATCTGAATCCTGGAAGATCCAGTCCTCATCAGCCATTAATGCAAAGTTCGGCAGCAGGGGTACTGTGGCAGCTTATCCCATTTTAAAAATGGTAATTCAAGATGGCCACAGCGAGCCAATCATTGTGAACTGTGTCATCACCCTGCCCCCATGTGCCGGCTAATATTAGCCAGTGTGAAGCAGGGGCAGGCAGTCTGGCAGAGGAACTGATAAGAGTTCCTGAAGACTGCAGATGCCGAAGAAGTCCTGGTGGGTGCAAAAGAAGTTAAAGGTCGCCACACTCCAGGTGATGACACCAGAAGTCCTGGGAAGGTCGATGGCCATGCTGAAGAGCTTACAGCCTGCAGGCCCCCCAGGTAAAGATGAAAGAAGAAGATGACAATGCCAATGCAAGCCCTGGGGAGGTAGTAGCCATGTAAATAAGCTTACAAACCACCGACACCAGATGAAGACAGAAGAAGATGCCGCCATAGTCGCAAACCCTGAGGAGGTGGTGGTCATGCAATAGAGCTTACAGCCCCCTCCCCCCAGGTGGAAATATAAGAGGAGGCCGCCATTTCAAGCTCTTGGGACAAGTTGGCCAGCAAAAGAGCTTAAAGGCCGCCGCCCCCCCCCCCCCTTCCCCCTCCAGGTGAAGATTGAAGAAGAAGATGGCTCAAGCCTTGAGGGAGGCAGTGGCACCGCAAAAGAGCTTAAAGGCCATTGCCCCTTCAGGTGATGGTGCTGCATAATAAATTAATACTACTAGGTGTGTTGTCTTCGTTTCAACATTTTTTTCACAGGCAGACTACAGGTACCAGCAGGCCCTTAATGTCTGGGTATACTGGCACTTGTGGTTCTTCAAGTTCCAGCAAGCCAGAGCTGCCTTGCTGGGACCTGTAGGCCACCTGTAAAGAACAATATTAAAATACCATGCACCCCACAGCCACTGCCACCAGAGGTGCAGGGCAAAGCCCAGGGCTGTCATTGCTCAGAAAGGGGGACCCCATTTTATTTTTGTGGCCCGCACTATTCCCAAGGAAGTCCAGCCCTGGGCTGACCAGTGTTAGGGCTGATTAATGTGATAACAGGCGGGCCCCATACTGAGTGTCCCCCTGCTATGGCATTATCCCACTGGCTGGTTTAGCCTGTTGCCGGTTTTTGGAAAATACAGGGAACTCCACTTTGGTTTTCCCCCTAATTTCCATTATTAGGTCAGGCTGAGGGGTCCAAAGTGAGTTATTGAGTTTTTGGGGAAACTCCACTAATTTGTATTTTATTTTTTAATATGGGAAACATCATTCATATCAGTTAATGTTATTAATAGATTCCTACCCTTCCCCCACATTTATCATTAATAAATCCCCCCACCCTTACAGACAAATGTATTTTTTCAGCAGACTGAAGTGTGTAGGTTATGCAGGATTGGATGTAGAACCTGTGAGCAGGTCTGCAGTAGGATTGTATAAACAGTTTAATCTTGACTCTGATCTGCTGAGGAATGGACAAGTGTGTACCGAGCTTTACTGTCAAGCAGGGGTGTATCTAGTGTTCCGTGCACCCCTGGCAAAGAGAGGCACTGGTACCCCCCATATTTGAAATATGGAAGTTGCGTCTGCCAAAAAAGGGGTGATACACATATGGGGGTCAGATACACATATCCCCCAATAGTGCAGTGCCAGATACACTTATGCCCCCAACAGTGCCAGATACACATATGCTCCCAGTAGTGCAGTGCCAGATACACATATGCCCCCACAGTGCCAGATACACATATACCCCACAGTGCCAGATGCACATATGCCCCCACGGTGCCATATGCAAATATGCCCCCACAGTGCCAGTTACACATATGCCCCCACGGTGCCAAATATGCTCCCACAGTGCCAGATATGCCCCCTCAGTGCCAGGTACACACATGCCCCCGTAGTGCTGCATACTGCTCCTTGCTGGCTGCTCCAGCTGCTGCTGTGTCTCTGAGGGAAGGAGAGTGCAGTGTGCGCCTCTCCTGCCCCTTATTTCGGTCTCCGGTGGCAGCGTGTATCTCAAATCAGGTGCCAGTTCGGCAGCCAATGAGGAGCATCCACTGCCGGTCCATGTGCTCTGATAAACCGGCGCCTGATTTGAGATACACCCCGCTGCCAGAGACCGGACTGAGCTGCTCTCTCCTGCCCTCAGAGATACACAGCAGCGGCTGCAAGCAAGGTGGTTGGGCCAACGGTACTGCATTTTGGCTGTCAATTGCTTACCGGTATGCAGTACCGTCCTGTAGTGCCATACTTGCAGAACTGGTCCTACCCATTTACACTCAACTCAAGACGTCATATGGTACAGTGGGCGGGATGTACGAATGTACATCGCCGCCCATCGCCGCCCTGCGCCACGATGCTGATCGCATATGTACTAACATATGCGATCAGCATTGTGGAGGACAGCTCTACCGATAAGAGCTGTCCTCCGCGATGCACAGCGGCAGCCTGACTTCCGGGATTCGGCCCCAGAAGTCAGTCTGCGCATGCGCGGGGTGACGGGGGGCGGCCGCAGGGCATGCTGGGAGGGATCCGATCGGATCCCTCACACAGCACCGCGGAGAGAAGCCCATAGGCTTCTATGGACTATCGCCAGCTAAAGCTGGCGAACCCCGCCGCGGTGCTGACCTGGCGGCCGGGGGATAGTACATCAGGAAAATGCGGTGAACAGGGGGTTTACCGCATTTTCCGCTTAGTACATCCCGCTCAGTATACTGTAAATATTTTGCAGTTACTGGTACTTTTTTGGGTTGACGTTACCAACACAAGTATCCAAGTGCCACCCCCAAAAAAGTGCCACCCCTTGACACGTGCCTAATGGGAAATTTGCCAATGTTGGAATATACTAAGCATTGCATCTGTGATGCGGTACATCCCAGCTCTTATTTCGTACATACTGATCGCATATGTACTTATACATGTGCTTATTATGGCAAAGGACAGCTCTCCTGATAAGAGTTGTCCTTTGTGATCACTGGATATCTGGGTGTAGGACCCAGGAGCCCTTCTGCGCTTGCGCAGTATGATGTGGCAGCTGTGGGGGATGCTAGAAGGGATCCAATTGGATACCTCTGAGGAGGAATTGAAAAAAGAAGTCCATAGGCTTCCATTGGGTGACGCCACCTAAAGATGCCGCTATCTACCAGCATCAATGTTTTGATCGAATTATGACAAAATCCCCTGTTTTATTTGCTACATACACACAGATTTTCAGTATATTGTTGTTAGTTCTGAACTTCTGATCTGCATGTGGCCTGGGGCCCTATTAGAGACAGATTAACAATGGGGCACATGGAGCTACAGTGCTGTAATTACATCTATAGAGACATAGCCAAGGTTAGGCAGGTGGCAGTCACTGCATCTCCAGGGATTCATCCTGTCGAAATTCTAACTGTTTATATATGTAGAAAGTGTCCTAATTCTACCCATGTAGATTGTACTTATGCCCATATTAAGACATCAAAACTAATATTGTATAAGAACGAAGACATTTGGGAGAGGGGATTAGACTGTATTGCTGCCATATCAGAATAGAGAAGCATACTGTATAAAACAGCCTTTAATTGTTTGAGAGTCTGTCAGTTTTAGACAGTGGGTTACAGTCAGAAATATCACAGGCTGATGTGATACTTGTGTACTATGTATTTGTTATGCACACCAGTGCCTGCAGGAAAGTACTAGTGTCAGAACTGTTATGCACTCCAGTGTCTGCAGGAATGTACTGGTGTTTGAACTGTTATGCAAAACAAATGGACTCACAGACAAACTGGGGAATATGACATAACGTACACAGAAGGTGATAGGGTAACAAAATACACACACAGTGAACAGAGAAGCCCAGAGGCTAAGGAACTGGGTATCTCCCTTGTATTAGAACTGCTCAGATGTAAAAAGCAAGATGTTGTGTTTTAATACGTAGAGAACCCGAAATGCTGTTGCTAAGGGCAACAGCAAAACCCTAAAGGGTTACCAACGGGTGTGGCAGTAAACTCCTTGGTCAGAGATGGAATGATAGACACAAGGAGAGCCTCCACAATCCTGATTCTCACTTGCAGTGCACAGGTTTAAGCTTACTGCCACTAAACTGACCCCTGACACCTAGCACAGTGAGACAGGATTAGACAGGCAAGTGTTAGAATACAGCCGCAAACTTGCTAAGTTCACAGAGTAATAACAGAACCCCAGCAAGCTAAACGACTGACTCCAGTCTTACTGCTAGGTCTGGATTGGCAGAGTGTAATACCAAATTCCCAGGCCTATTTGCAGTAAGCAACAAACAAATACAAAGCTACACAGTACTGGCTAACTTTCATGAACTGACTAACCAACAGAGATTCAGCAGCATCTGCTTACCCTGAAAAGAGGCCTTATAAAGCAGGTGCTGTCCACGCCCCACTCAGACCTCACAGACTGTGAGCACAAAAACCAGCACCGGATCCCCTGCCGTGCACAGAGCCTATAACCACTGCACAGCAAAAGACCCGAACCGGAGTATCAGCTGCGCTCAGGTTACTCCACTAGCACTTGTCTCCCGGTTGCCATGACGACGTGGCAGCACAGGGCAGGAGACCCTAACAGTACCCCCCCTCTGACGAGGGGTCAAAGAACCCCTACCACCGGGTTTATCGGGGAACTGCGAGAAGAAAGAGCGTATCAGTCTGGGGGCATGAAGATCACAACTGCGCACCCACGACCGCTCCTCCGGGCCATACCCCTTCCAGTGCACCAAAAATGACAGCCGACCCCGAACCACCTTGGAGTCAAGAATCCTTTCAACAACAAACTCCCTCTGGCCACGTATCAGAAGAGGGGAAGGTCTTCCACTGGAAGAAGGATTACTAATCGCCCGTTTTAAAAGGGAACAATGAAATGTTTTATTGATACCCAAAGAACGGGGCAGATCTAACTGAAATGCCACCGGATTGATAACCCTGGTGATCTTATAAGGGCCGATGAACCGGGGGCCTAACTTATGAGATGGCTGTCTCAACTTCAAATTCTTGGTAGACAACCAGACGAAGTCTCCTAATTTGAAGCTGCAGGGTCTTTTCCGCTTATCAAAAACCCTTTTGGTCACTAATGACACAGACACAAGGGCTTTCTTCACTTTCCGCCAAATACCTCTAAGGACCGAAACCACAGAGGAACCACCAGGCGTGGAGTCCAGGGGGTCAAAAGAATTGGCCTTAGGATGATGCCCATACACACAAAGGAAGGGAGAGATCCCTGTAGCAGAGTGAGCCGCGTTGTTATAGGCAAACTCCGCCATGGACAGATGAGCAACCCAGTCAGTCTGACACTTGGAGACATAACACCTGAGGAACTGCTCCAAGGACTGGTTCACCCTTTCAGTCTGCCCATTAGACTGCGGATGGTAGCCTGACGACAAGCTGACAGAAATCTGGAGATCGGAACAAAATGCCCTCCAGAATTTGGCCACAAACTGGGATCCGCGGTCAGAGACCACATCAAGTGGCAACCCGTGGAGACGCACAACATGCAGCATAAATAATTCAGACAGGCGTCTGGCTGATGGCAGCCCAACCAGTGGAATGAAGTGCGCCATCTTCGAAAACCTGTCAACGACAACCCAGATGGCTGTCATCCCCGAGGATTTGGGCAAGTCCACCACAAAATCCATTGAAATGTGGGTCCATGGCTTAGATGGGATAGAGAGTGGATGTAATGGGCCAACAGGAACCCCTCTAGGAGTCTTATTTCGGGCACAGATGTCACATGCCCGAACCCACTGATCCACATTCTTAGCCACCGAGGGCCACCACACCGCCCTAGATAGCAACTCCCGAGTTCTGGCAATACCCGGGTGACCTGCCGACTTCTTGGCATGGAATTCCAGGAACACTCGCTGTCTTAACCTAGGAGGCACAAACAAAAGACCTACCGGAAGGTCTGGAGGAGCCTGCTCCTGTGCTCTAAGGACTAATGATAAGAGGTCCTGGGTAATGCCCACTTTAATACATGATGGGGAAACAATGGGCAACGGCTCCTCGGTGGTCTCCTGGATTGGAGCAAAACTCCGCGAGAGCGCATCAGCCTTGATGTTTTTTGACCCAGGGCGATATGTTATCAAAAAATTAAAGCGAGCAAAAAACAAAGCCCATCGTGCCTGCCTGGCATTGAGACGCTTCGCTGACTCTAAATATGCCAGATTCTTATGGTCAGTGAGAATTGAGACCACAAACTTAGCCCCCTCAAGCCAGTGTCTCCACTCCTCGAGTGCATCCTTAATAGCCAACAATTCCCGGTTACCCAGGTCATAATTCATCTCGGCAGGCGAAAATTTACGGGAAAAGTAAGCACAGGGATGAAGGCGATTATCAGACACTCCCATCTGAGAAAGCACTGCCCCAATACCCATCTCAGAGGCATCCACCTCCACCACAAAAGGACGCTCTGGATCTGGGTGTCGCAGCACCTTGGCCGAAACAAATGCCCTTTTGAGACGGGCAAAAGCCGCTTTAGCCTCACAAGACCAGTGAGCAACATCCGCCCCTTTCTTAGTGAGTGCCACCAAGAGCGCCACTATAGACGAAAATCCAGCGATAAATCGTCTATAAAAATTCGCAAAGCCCAGGAAACGCTGAAGCGCCTTCAAACTAGTGGGCTGCACCCAATCCAGGACTGCCTGTACCTTGGAACCCTCCATTTGGAAACCTTCTGGGGAGATAATATATCCTAGAAATGCGATTTGCTGAACTTCAAATTCGCACTTCTCCAGCTTCGCCCCAAGCCGGTGGTCTCTGAGTTTCTGGAGGACTAAGCGTACATGCTTCTGATGTTCCTCCAGGGAATGGGAGAAGATTAGGATGTCATCTAAGTATACAACTAAGAATCTATCCAAATATTCCCTGAGCACATCATTCATGAAATCCTGGAAGACTGCCGGGGCATTACAGAGCCCAAAAGGCATCACCAAATATTCATAATGCCCTGAGTGGGTATTAAAGGCAGTCTTCCATTCATCCCCCTCTCTTATTCGGATTAGATTGTACGCACCGCGTAGGTCAATCTTAGAAAAAATGGTGGCAGTACGAAGCTGGTCAAACAAGACCGAAATGAGAGGCAGTGGGTATGAGTTTTTAATCGTGATACGGTTCAATTCCCTGAAGTCGATGCAGGGTCGCAACGAACCGTCCTTTTTACCCATGAAGAAGAACCCCGACCCAACTGGAGACTGTGAAGGTCTGATAAATCCCTTAGCCAAGTTCTCCTGAATGTACTCTGCCATAGCCTGAGTCTCAGGACGTGACAGGGAGTACAACCTGCTCTTGGGAAGCTTAGCATTTGGCAACAAATCAATGGTACAGTCATAGGGGCGATGGGGAGGTAGTACCTCTGCAACTTTTTTGGAGAACACGTCCGCAAAATCTGCATAACACCCTGGCAATCCTGGCAAACTTAGCTGCGAGAGCCTGACTGGAAGGCTCAAGCAACTCCTGAAACAATCACTACCCCAACTAAGAATCTCCCCAGAGACCCAGTCAAATTGAGGATTGTGGGCCCTTAACCAGGGTAACCCCAACACCAATGGGGCAAAAGTACAGACAGTCACATAAAAGGACAATTTTTCAGAGTGTGTGGCTCCAATAAACAAAGAAATCTGGCTAGTGCAAGAGTAATTTTACCTTGGGATAATGGTTCCCCGTTTAACCCACAAATCTCAATTTCCGATGCCAAGGGTACTAAGGGAACAGAGTGTTTTAGGGCGAATTGGCGGTCCATAAAAACCCCGTCGGCCCCACTGTCCACAAAGGCCTCAGTCTTGACAGTTTGACCGAGGATCTTCAAGGTCACCGGAATGATAAAAGTCTTCTTGGGAAATTCTGACTTCTGGCCTGACAGGATATTTCCCATCACCCTCAGGCCCTGAAGTTTTCCGGCTTTTCTGGGCATGATACTACCACATGACCTTTATTCCCACAGTACAAACACAACCCCTGCTGTCTCCTCCGCGTCTTCTCACGCGAGGAGAGGCGGGTAGCCCCAATCTGCATAGGCTCCTCAGAAAATTCCTCAGAGTCTGAGGTTCCCTTGGGAAGGAAGGAAATCTCAGTCTCCCTTTCAAGCCTACGCTCTCTCAGCCGTCTATCCACCCGGATGGATAACTGCATGAGCTGATCCAAGCTATCAGGCAAGGGATATTGTACCAGTTGGTCCTTTATCTGGTTAGAAAGACCTCTTCGGTACTGGTGTCTCAGGGCTGGGTCATTCCACTGGGTATCATGGGCCAACCTCCGAAACTCCGTACAGTAAACCTCAACTGGCCTTCGCCCTTGCTTAAGGATCGAAATCTGAGCCTCGGCTGAGGCCGTCTTGTCAGGGTCATCATACAACATGCCCAGTGCCGTAAAAAAAGCATCAACACTTTTAAGCGACGGACAGTCAGGCTGCAACCCATATGCCCAGACCTGTGGGTCTCCTTGTAGCAAGGAAATCACTATGCCCACCCGCTGAATCTCCGACCCAGAAGACTGAGGCCTAAGCCGGAAGTATAGCTTGCAGCTCTCCTTGAAACAAAAGAACTGCGAGCGATCTCCAGAAAAACGATCCGGGAGATTTACTTTCGGCTCCTTAACCCCTGCAGGTGCTGCTGCTGCGGGAGCTCCGCCAGCAGCCTGGGAGGTGTGCATTTTAATGGACAAATCATTAAATTGTCGAGTCAGGACCTGCACCTGATCGACCACCTGTTGCAACGTATTTTGAGGGGTATGCTCCATATTCCCACAAAATTTCAACAGGAGTATTAGGCTGCTGAATATGTTATGCACACCAGTGCCTGCAGGAAAGTACTAGTGTCAGAACTGTTATGCACTCCAGTGTCTGCAGGAATGTACTGGTGTTTGAACTGTTATGCAAAACAAATGGACTCACAGACAAACTGGGGAATATGACATAACGTACACAGAAGGTGATAGGGTAACAAAATACACACACAGTGAACAGAGAAGCCCAGAGGCTAAGGAACTGGGTATCTCCCTTGTATTAGAACTGCTCAGATGTAAAAAGCAAGATGTTGTGTTTTAATACGTAGAGAACCCGAAATGCTGTTGCTAAGGGCAACAGCAAAACCCTAAAGGGTTACCAACGGGTGTGGCAGTAAACTCCTTGGTCAGAGATGGAATGATAGACACAAGGAGAGCCTCCACAATCCTGATTCTCACTTGCAGTGCACAGGTTTAAGCTTACTGCCACTAAACTGACCCCTGACACCTAGCACAGTGAGACAGGATTAGACAGGCAAGTGTTAGAATACAGCCGCAAACTTGCTAAGTTCACAGAGTAATAACAGAACCCCAGCAAGCTAAACGACTGACTCCAGTCTTACTGCTAGGTCTGGATTGGCAGAGTGTAATACCAAATTCCCAGGCCTATTTGCAGTAAGCAACAAACAAATACAAAGCTACACAGTACTGGCTAACTTTCATGAACTGACTAACCAACAGAGATTCAGCAGCATCTGCTTACCCTGAAAAGAGGCCTTATAAAGCAGGTGCTGTCCACGCCCCACTCAGACCTCACAGACTGTGAGCACAAAAACCAGCACCGGATCCCCTGCCGCGCACAGAGCCTATAACCACTGCACAGCAAAAGACCCGAACCGGAGTATCAGCTGCGCTCAGGTTACTCCACTAGCACTTGTCTCCCGGTTGCCATGACGACGTGGCAGCACAGGGCAGGAGACCCTAACAGTATTACAGAAAAAAAATGACCAGTAACCTATCAGACCTCATTTTCACTTTGACAATTTGGAGCTTATTTATCATAAACTGCCCTATTGGGATATGTTGTGGTGCCCATACACTTGTGAGATATTAGGTACTATCCTTCGATTTTGACCGGATCTGTGAGATAAATTTTAAGGATTGTATGCACATTTTAGGTACTGTATCTTGCGACGCGATGCGCAGGCACGCCGGTCGAATCTCGCGTCTTAAGATGGTATGTGCTGCCCTTAATATTTATCGAATCGCGGTGCGATCGCATGCTGTTTTTTGTAAAAAGAAATATAACCAGGCGCTAGTAAATCATCACCATGTCCTGGTGATCAAATATTAGTATTAAAAAATAAAAATTATTTTATATTTATGCTGCAGGAGAGAGCTTGACTTGGGGTAGAACAAGTCAAAAAGAACCGGCACTTGGAAATCCCAAGTACCAATAACCAGAGAACACTTAACAAATCCCCTCTTGCGCTATAAATGATATGGTATGGCTAAGAGTTCAATAAATCAAACTTGTTATTCCATATATTTTATATATTTAATACATAAAAAAAAAATATATATATATATATTTCACAGATAAACAACTTGACCGGTCAATAAAATCACTAACACTGTATATTCATATATAATATTATAAACTTCCTAAGGAGGTGGATCTAGGCATACTCTGTGCACAGAAAAATATAATGTTCTAATGGTTAAGGTAAAACTCAGTCCGTATATTGAATTCAAAAAGTCAAATACCAGCTGTAATTTGAACCCATGTAACAAATAGTATCCTTGAGAGTTACTTTGTATTGGAGTTCCTCAATGAGTTGCCGCTCAGCAAAGAAGAATAATAATGTTAAAAGAAACCGCTCCACACTGGAGCCTTACGTGTGGCTTCCACCTGTAGTATTAGCACGGGAGAGTCCCAATGACAGACGAGGCGGTCTCGGGCTGCGGGAACCGGCACCTGCGCTGGCGCCTGCTGTGCTGATTAATTACCCGACTTCCAAGCTCTGTGAGTCCACACCTCTATGTGCCGTCTGCAAGCACCACAGTCGCGGTCTCTGTCCTCCCGATTTTCGTCTGTCTGGAGACAGTGACGCAGGATGGCAATGCGGTTCTGGGTTCCAAAGCTGGTACAGGGGTCCAATGTTCTGCTTCTGACGCGTTTCGCTCCTCTCACGGGGGCTTTATCAAAGAATCCTTTGACCCAAGTGGCCGACACAAACACCTGGCCCATCTAGGAGTGGCACTGCAGTGTCAGACAGGATGGCACTTCAAAAAAATAGTCCCCAAACAGCACATGATGCAAAGAAAAAAAGAGGCGCAATGAGGTAGCTGTGTGACTAAGCTAAGCGACCCAAGTGGCCGACACAAACACTTGGCCCATCTAGGAGTGGCACTGCAGTGTCAGATAGGATGGCACTTCAAAAAAATAGTCCCCAAACAGCACATGATGCAAAGAAAAAAAGAGACGCACCAAGGTCGCTGTGTGACTAAGCTAAGCGACCCAAGTGGCCGACACAAACACCTGGCCCATCTAGGAGTGGCACTGCAGTGTCAGACAGGATGGCAGATTTAAAAAATAGTCCCCAAACAGCACATGATGCAAAGAAAAAAAGAGGTGCACCAAGGTCGCTGGATGGCTAAGCTAAGCGACCCAAGTGGCCGACACAAACACCTGGCCCATCTAGGAGTGGCACTGCAGTGTCAGACAGGATGGCAGATTTAAAAAATAGTCCCCAAACAGCAGATCATGCAAAGAAAAAAAGAGGTGCACCAAGGTCGCTGGATGGCTAAGCTAAGCGACCCAAGTGGCCGACACAAACACCTGGCCCATCTAGGAGTGGCACTGCAGTGTCAGACAGGATGGCAGATTAAAAAAATAGTCCCCAAACAGCACATGATGCAAAGAAAAAAAGAGGTGCAAGATGGAAGCTGAGTGACTAAGCTAAGCGACCCAAGTGGCCGACACAAACACCTGGCCCATCTAGGAGTGGCACTGCAGTGTCAGACAGGATGGCACTTCAAAAAAATAGTCCCCAAACAGCACATGATGCAAAGAAAAAAAGAGGCGCAATGAGGTAGCTGTGTGACTAAGCTAAGCGACCCAAGTGGCCGACACAAACACTTGGCCCATCTAGGAGTGGCACTGCAGTGTCAGATAGGATGGCACTTCAAAAAAATAGTCCCCAAACAGCACATGATGCAAAGAAAAAAAGAGACGCACCAAGGTCGCTGTGTGACTAAGCTAAGCGACACAAGTGGCCGACACAAACACCTGGCCCATCTAGGAGTGGCACTGCAGTGTCAGGCAGGATGGCACTTCCAAAAATAGTCCCCAAACAGCACATGATGCAAAGAAAAATGAAAGAAAAAAGAGGTGCAGGCATCGCAACCGACACAATTGGACTCTCCTTGGGGATTTGTGATTTAGAAGAACGCACAGTTCTTTTCTGTGCTTTTGCCATCTTAACTCTTTTAAGTTTTCTAGCAGGAGGATGAGTGCTTCCATCCTCATGTGAAGCTGAACCACTAGCCTTGAACATAGGCCAGGCCCTCAGCCGTTCCTTGCCACTCTGTGTCGTAAATGGCACATTGGCAAGTTTACGCTTCTCCTCAGACGATTTTGATATAGATTTTTGGGTCATTTACTGAGCTTTATTTTTTTGGATTTTACATGCTCTCTACTATGACATTGGGCATCGGCCTTGGCAGACGACGTTGATGGCATTTCATCGTCTCGGCCATGACTAGTGGCAGCAGCTTCAGCACGAGGTGGAAGTGGATCTTGATCTTTCCCTATTTTACCCTCCACATTTTTGTTCTCCATTTTTTAATGTGTGGAATTATATGCCAGTAATATATCAATAGCAATGGCCTACTACTATATATACTGCGCACAACTAAAATGCACCACAGGTATAAATGGATAGTATACTTGACGACAAAGAGGTAGGTAGAGCAGTGGCCTACTGTACCGTACTGCTATATATTATATACTGGTGGTCAGCAAACTGTGCAAAACTGAAATGCACCACAGGTGTCACTGGCCTAGCCTGAGAGTGTTGTGAACTCGGGGATTCTTCCGATGGTTGGGAAGAGGAACCACGACTGAGTTGGAGAAGGGAGGGCCTGATATAGGATCTCCTCATACAGGACGCTGACAGTGGAATTTGATGAAATAAGAAAGAGCTTTATTGCAAAAGAGAACAACTTAAAGTCAAATGTCAACGAAATAAATGCAGGGAAAGTCCAGACCCAATGGAGGGTTAAGTGAGCAGTAATGGGGATGCTGGTAATTGAAGAACTGTGGGTGATGTTGAAAGTCACTGATAACCTGTGGACCTTATGAGTGATGATTATTAGCACGGATGGTTGAAGAACTTGTAAATGGTGACAGAGACGCTGATGATGTGAGAAACTGAAGTGCAGGGGTTATAGACGCTTTGAATTTGTAGACCTTGTGAATGGAGACTGAGACGCTGTGGATGTGAGGAATTGGAGTGCAGGGGTTTTAGACGCTGTGGATCTGTAGAACTTAAGAACGGAGACTGAGACGCTGATGAAGTGAAGAACTGAAGTGCAGGGGTTTCTGACGCTGTGGATCTGTAGAACTTGAGAACGGAGACTGAGACGCTGATGAAGTGAGGAATTGAAGTGCAGGGGTTTGAGACGCTGTGTGAGTATGGAACTTGTGAACAGAGACTTGAGACGCTGATTCCTAGGAGCACGGATGACTGGAACGCAGGAAGGTCTCCGGCCGCTGAATACACCGAAGCTGGAGCAGTGAAATGGCAGCTGGAAATGCCGGGGGCACTGGGGTACAACTGCAGGAATCCTTGCCGGAAACAGGAGCACTGGCATCTACGTCAGGGAAGACGATACTCAGGCACTGAAGCTCTGTCTGGCGTCTGACTTTGAATCTCCCGCCAGCCCTGGATTGGCAGAGCAGTCTGATGACGTCACCCGCCCCCCGTCCACGCGACGCCGGGTGTCATGGCGGCGCCCATGCCCCGGAGAGCCGCCGGTAGCTGCGCCAACCAGACGCCGGAGCCCATGGCCCACCGAAGGCAGAGGCCGCAACAGCGACCAGCAGACACGCAGGGGTAAGCGCGGCGAACGCCGCCTCTGGTGTGTGACAGTACCCCCTCCTCCAGGAGTGGCCCCTGGACACTTTCCAGGTTTTGTTGGATGTCTGAAATGGAACATCTGCACCAGTCGAGGAGCCGAAACTTCAGTAGCTTTGACCCAGCTCCTTTCCTCGGGGCCAAAACCTTTCCATTCCACCAAATATTGTAGATTCTTGTGAAGATAGCGGGAATCAAGAATATTTTTGATCTCGAAGTCCGTACCCTCCTCAGCCTCTGCAGAGGTTGGCCTTGGGGACTTGGAATGAAACCGGTTCAAAACAAGAGGCCGAAGAAGAGAGACATGGAAGGCATTTGGTATCCGGAGATGGGAAGGCAATCCCAATTTGCAGACAACCGGATTCAAGACTTGTAACACGGGATAAGGACCGATGAACCTTGGAGCGAACTTCATAGTGGGCACCTTTAAACGAAGATTGCGGGTAGAGAGCCATACCTTGTCACCAACCTTGTATTGAGGAGCTGCCCGTCGCTTCCTATCCGCAAAGAACTTATAGCGACCGGAAACTCTCTTGAGATTGGTGTGAACTCGACTCCAGATTTGGCTGAAATGCCGGAGAGTAGAGGCTGCAGCAGGAACTTCTTCTGGAGGACAAATGGGTAATTCCGGAACTTGAGGATGAAATCCGTAAATAATAAAAAATGGAGACTCAACAGACGAAGAGTGATATAGATGGTTATGGGCGAACTCGGCCCAAGGCAACAACTCCACCCAGTTATCTTGTGAGGGAGAGAGGTAAACACGGAGAAAAGTCTCTAAATCTTGATTGACGCGTTTAGTTTGCCCATTGGTCTGCGGATGATAGGCAGATGAAAACTTGAGTTTTATTTGTAGAGCCGAGCAGAGGGCTCTCCAGAACCTCGCCGTAAACTGTACTCCTCGATCCGAGACTATTTCTAGAGGTAACCCGTGCAGGCGGAAGTGCTCCCGAATGAATAACAAAGCCAATTTAGGAGCTGATGGTAATCCGGTCAAGGGAACAAAATGTGCCATTTTAGAGAATCGGTCAATAATTGTTAGGTTCTCCTGCTCTGTGCTGCCACGTCGCCATGGCAACCGGGAGGCAAGTGTTAGCGAAGTAACCTGAGCGCAGCAGATACTCCGGTCCGGGTTTTTACTGTGTAGTGGTTACAGGCTCTATGCACGGCAGGGAATCCGGCGCTGGTTTTGTGCTCACAGTCTGTGAGGTCTGAGTGGGGCGTGGACAGCACCTGCTATATAAACCATCCTCTCAGGCTAGGCAAATGCTGCTGAATCTTTGTTTGTTAGTCAGTTCCAGAGAGTTAGCTAGTACTGTGTGACTTTGTATTTACTTGTTGCTTACTGCGAATAGGCCTTGGGATTCGGTACTTCATTCTGCCAATCCGGACCTAGCAGTAAGACTGGAGTCAGTTGTTTGACCTGCTGGGGTTCTTTTGCTATTCTGTGAACCCAGCAGGTTTGCGGCTGTACTCTCAGACCTGCTTGCTTAATCCTCCCTCACTGTGCAGGGCGTCCAGGTGTCAGTTTAGTGGCAGTAAGCTGAACCTGTGCCCTGCAAGTGGGGGTTAGGATTGTGGATACTCTCCTTGTGTCTATATTTCTATCTCTGACCAAGGAGTTTATTCCCACACCCGTTGGTAACCCTTTGGGGTTTTTTCTGTTGCTCTTAGCAACATCATTTCAGGTGCTCCACATGTGAAATCACTACACATCGCTTCATTGTCCGCTCTATTCCATCTGAGCATTCCTGACACTAGGGAGACACCCAATTCCTGAGCCTTTGGGCTTCCCCGTTCACTTTGTGTTTATTAGTTATTCCATCACCTCCTGTGTATGTTATGTTATACTGTCTGTGAGTTCGTTTGCTTTGCTTCCCTCTCTGTTCATACACCGGTATACTCCTGTTAGCACTGGTGTGCGTAACATATTCAGCAGCCCTACTCCTGTTGAAATTTTGTGGGAATATGGAGCAAACCCCTCAAAATACTTTGCAACAGGTGGTTGATCAGGTGCAGGTCCTGACTCGACAATTTAATGAGATGTCCATTAAAATGAACACGCCGCAGGCCGCTAGCGGAGCTCCCGCAGCAGCAGCGGCAAGTTCAGGGGTTAAGGAGCCGAAAGTAAATCTCCCGGATCGTTTTTCTGGAGATCGCTCGCAGTTCTTTTGTTTCAAGGAGAGCTGTAAGCTATATTTCAGGCTTAGGCCCCAGTCTTCTGGGTCGGAGATTCAGCGGGTGGGCATGGTGATTTCCTTGCTACAAGGAGACCCACAGGTCTGGGCATATGGGTTACAGCCTGACTGTCCGTCGCTTAAAAGTGTTGATGCTTTTTTTACGGCACTGGGCATTTTGTATGATGACCCTGATAAGATGGCTTCAGCCGAGGCTCAGATTACGGTTCTTAAGCAAGGGCGACGGCCAGCTGAGGTTTATAGTACGGAGTTTCGGAGGTTGGCTCATGATACCCAGTGGAATGACCCAGCCCTGAGAAACCAGTACCGAAGGGGCCTTTCTGACCAGATAAAGGACCAACAGGTACAATATCCCTCGCCTGATAGCTTAGATCAGCTCATGCAGTTATCCATCCGGGTGGATAGACGGCTGAGAGAGCGTAGGCTTGAAAGGGAGACCGCAGTTTCCTTTTTTCCCAAGGGAATCTCAGACTCTGAGGAATATTCCGAGGAGCCTATGCAGATTGGGGCTACCCGCCTCTCCTCGCGTGAGAAGACACGGAGGAGACAGCAGGGTTTGTGTTTGTACTGTGGGAATAAAGGTCATGTTGTAGTATCATGCCCAGAAAAACCGGAAAACTTCAGGGCCTGAGGGTGATGGGAAATATCCTGTCAGGCCAGAAGTCAGAATTTCCCAAAAAGACTTTTCTCATTCCGGTGACTTTGGAGATCCTCGGTCAAACTGTCAAGACTGAGGCCTTTGTTGACAGTGGGGCCGATGGGGTTTTCATGGACCGTCAATTCGCCCTGGAACATTCTGTTCCCTCAGTACCTTTGGCATCAGAGATTGAGATCTGTGGGTTAAACGGGGAACCATTGTCCCAGGGTAAAATTACCTCCTGCACCAGCCAAATTCCTTTGTTTATTGGAGCCACACACTCTGAAAAATTGTCTTTTTATGTGACTGTCTGTTCTTTTGCCCCATTGGTTTTGGGGTTACCCTGGTTAAGGGCCCATAACCCTCAATTTGACTGGGTCTCTGGAGAGATTCTTAGTTGGGGTAGTGATTGTTTCAGGAGTTGCTTGAGCCTTCCAGTCAGGCTCTCGCAGCTAAGTTTGCCAGGATTGCCAGGATGTTATGCAGATTTTGCGGATGTGTTCTCCAAAAAAGTTACGGAGGTACTACCTCCCCATCGCCCCTATGACTGTGCCATTGATTTGTTGCCGTGCGCTGCTTCCCAAGAGCAGGTTGTACTCCCTGTCACGTCCTGAGACTCAGGCTATGGCAGAGTACATTCAGGAGAACTTGGCTAAGGGATTTATCAGACCCTCACAGTCCCCAGTTGGGTTGGGGTTCTTTTTCGTGCGTAAAAAGGACGGTTCGTTGCGACCCTGCATCGACTTCAGGGAATTGAACCGTATCACGATTAAAAACTCGTACCCACTGCCTCTCATTTCGGTTTTGTTTGACCAGCTTCGTACTGCCACCATTTTTTCTAAGATTGACCTACGCGGTGCTTACAATCTAATCCGAATAAGATAGGGGGATGAATGGAAGACTGCCTTTAATACCCACTCAGGGCATTATGAATATTTGGTGATGCCTTTTGGGCTCTCTAATGCCCCGGCAGTCTTCCAGGAATTCATGAACGATGTGCTCAGGGAATATTTGGATAGATTCTTAGTTGTTTATCTAGATGACATCCTAATCTTCTCTCATTCCCTGGAGGAACATCGGAAGCATGTACGCTTAGTCCTCCAGAAACTCAGAGACCACCAGCTTGGGGGGAAGCTGGAGAAGTGCGAGTTTGAAGTCCAGCAAATCGCATTTCTAGGGTATATTATCTCCTCAGAAGGTTTCCAAATGGAGGGTTCTAAGGTACAGGCAGTCCTGGATTGGGTGCAGCCCACTAGTTTGAAGGCGCTTCAGCGTTTTCTGGGCTTTGCGAATTTTTATAGACGGTTTATCGCTGGATTTTCGTCTATAGTGGCCCCCTTGGTGGCACTCACTAAGAAAGGGGCGGATGTTGCTCACTGGTCTTGTGAGGCCAAAGCGGCCTTTGCCCGTCTCAAAAGGGCATTTGTCTCGGCCAAGGTGCTGCGACACCCAGATCCAGAGCGTCCTTTTGTGGTAGAAGTGGATGCCTCTGAGATAGGTATTGGGGCAGTGCTCTCTCAGATGGGGGTGTCTGATAATCGCCTTCATCCCTGTGCTTACTTTTCCCGTAAATTTTCGTCTGCCGAGATGAATTATGATGTGGGTAACCGGGAATTGTTGGCTCTAAAGGATGCACTCGGGGAGTGGAGACACTGGCTTGAGGGGGCTAAGTTTGTGGTCTCAATTCTCACCGACCATAAGAATCTGGCATATTTAGAGTCAGCAAAGCGGCTCAATGCCAGGCAGGCACGATGAGCTTTGTTTTTTGCTCGCTTTAATTTTTTGATAACATATCGCCCTGGGTCAAAAAACATCAAGGCTGATGCGCTCTCACAGAGTTTTGCTCCAGTTCAAGAGACCACCGAGGAGCCATTGCCCATTGTGTCCCCATCATGTATTAAAGTGGGCATTACCCAGGACCTCTTGTCATTAGTCCTTAGAGCACAGGAGCAGGCTCCTCCAGACCTTCCGGTAGGTCTTTTGTTTGTGCCTCCTAGGTTAAGACAGCGAGTGTTCCTGGAATTCCATGCCAAGAGGTCGGCAGGGCATCCGGGTATTGCCAGAACTCGGGAGTTGCTGTCTAGAGCGGTGTGGTGGCCCTCGGTGGCTAGGGATGTGGATCAGTGGGTTCGGGCATGTGACGTTTGTGCCCGAAATAAAACTCCTAGAGGGGTTCCTGTCGGCCCATTACATCCACTCTCTATTCCGTCTAAGCCATGGACCCACATTTCCATGGATTTTGTGGTGGACTTGCCCAAATCCTCGGGGATGACAGCCATTTGGGTTGTCGTTGACAGGTTTTCGAAGATGGCGCATTTCGTTCCACTGGTTGGGTTGCCATCGGCCAGACGCCTGTCTGAGTTATTTATGCAGCATGTTGTGCGCCTCCACGGGTTGCCACTTGATGTGGTCTCTGACCGTGGATCCCAGTTTGTGGCCAAATTCTGGAGGGCATTTTGTTCTGATCTCCAGATTTCTGTGAGCTTGTCGTCAGGCTACCATCCACAGGCTAATGGGCAGACTGAGAGGGTGAACCAGTCCTTGGAGCAGTTCCTCAGGTGTTATGTCTCCAAGTGTCATACTGACTGGGTTGCTCATCTGTCCATGGCGGAGTTTGCCTATAACAACGCGGCTCACTCTGCTACAGGGATCTCTCCCTTCCTTTGTGTGTATGGGCATCATCCTAAGGCCAATTCTTTTGACCCCCTGGATTCCACGCCTGGTGGTTCCTCTGTTGTTTCGGTCCTTAGGGGTATTTGGAGGAAAGTGAAGAAAGCCCTTCTCCTCTTCTGATACGGGGTCAGAGGGAGTTTGTGGTTGAAAGGGTTCTTGACTCCAAGATGGTTCGGGGTCGGCTGTCATTTTTGGTGCACTGGAAGGGGTATGGCCCGGAGTAGCGGTCGTGGGTGCGCAGTTATGATCTTCATGCCCCCAGACTGATACGCTCTTTCTTCTCGCAGTTCCCCGATAAACCCGGTGGTAGGGGTTCTTTGACCCCTCGTCAGAGGGGGGGTACTGTTAGGATCTCCTGCCCTGTGCTGCCACGTCGCCATGGCAACCGGGAGGCAAGTGTTAGCGAAGTAACCTGAGCGCAGCTGATACTCCGGTCCGGGTTTTTACTGTGTAGTGGTTACAGGCTCTGTGCACGGCATGGAATCCGGCGCTGGTTTTGTGCTCACAGTCTGTGAGGTCTGAGTGGGGCGTGGACAGCACCTGCTATATAAACCATCCTCTCAGGCTAGGCAAATGCTGCTGAATCTTTGTTTGTTAGTCAGTTCCAGAGAGTTAGCTAGTACTGTGTGACTTTGTATTTACTTGTTGCTTACTGCGAATAGGCCTTGGGATTCGGTACTTCATTCTGCCAATCCGGACCTAGCAGTAAGACTGGAGTCAGTTGTTTGACCTGCTGGGGTTCTTTTGCTATTCTGTGAACCCAGCAGGTTTGCGGCTGTACTCTCAGACCTGCTTGCTTAATCCTCCCTCACTGTGCAGGGCGTCCAGGTGTCAGTTTAGTGGCAGTAAGCTGAACCTGTGCCCTGCAAGTGGGGGTTAGGATTGTGGATACTCTCCTTGTGTCTATATTTCTATCTCTGACCAAGGAGTTTATTCCCACACCCGTTGGTAACCCTTTGGGGTTTTTTCTGTTGCTCTTAGCAACATCATTTCAGGTGCTCCACATGTGAAATCACTACACATCGCTTCATTGTCCGCTCTATTCCATCTGAGCATTTCTGACACTAGGGAGACACCCAATTCCTGAGCCTTTGGGCTTCCCCGATCACTTTGTGTTTATTAGTTATTCCATCACCTCCTGTGTATGTTATGTTATACTGTCTGTGAGTTTGTTTGCTTTGCTTCCCTCTCTGTTCATACACCGGTATACTCCTGTTAGCACTGGTGTGCATAACAATAATCACCCAGACGGTGTTATGACCCTTAGAGGGAGGTAGATCAGTAACAAAGTCCATAGAGATATGGGTCCAAGGCCTTTTAGGAATGGACAGTGGATACAACAATCCCGCAGGCGGCAGACATGGAGTTTTGTGCTGAGCACATTGAACACAACGAGTTGACATACTCTTGGACGTCCTTCTTCATAGTGTCCCACCAGTAAGATCTTCGCAGAAATTCCCACATCTTTTGAACTCCCGGATGACCAGAAAACTTAGAAATGTGAGCCCACTGCAACAGTCTTGGTCGAAATTTAGCTGGCACCGACATTCTTCCAGGAGGAGGACCCAACTCAGTGGGAGCCGCAGAGATAGAGACGGGACTGAGAATCAATGCTTTTTTGACCGTATTCTCCTCATCCGAAGCCATTACGGAACGGGATAGGGCATCCGCCTTGGTGTTAAGAGTTCCAGCTCGGTACTTAATGATAAACGAAAATCTAGCAAAGAAGAGTGCCCATCTTGCTTGACGGGGATTCAAGCACTGGGCCGTCTTGAGATACAGTAAATTCTTGTGATCCGTAAAAATTGTAATTAAGTGTTTAGCACCCTCCAGAAGATATCTCCATTCTTCTAAGGTAGATTTAATTGCCAGCAGCTCTTTGTCTCCAATGGAGTAATTAAATTCAGCAGGGGAGAACTTGCGAGAATGGAAACCACACGGATGTAACTTCCCATCTGGGGCGTACTGCGAAAGTACGGCACCTATGCCTACCGTAGAAGCATCCACCTCCAGGAAGAATGGTTTTAGGAAATCTGGCTGCTGAAGTACCGGGGCGGACATAAAGGCTGCTTTCAACTGTGCGAACGCTGCTACTGCTTCAGAGGACCAAAGGCTTGGGTCAGCCCCTTTCCTGGTTAGGGCAGTAATAGGCGCCACAATAGTAGAGAAACCCCTTATAAATTTCCGGTAGTAATTTGCGAATCCTAGAAATCGTTGCACTGCTTTCAGGGTAAGAGGCTGAGTCCAGTCCCGAATGGAAGAAAGTTTCTCCGGATCCATACGCAACTCTGTTCCTGAAATAATGTAGCCCAAAAATGGTATAGAAGGGACCTCAAAGGTGCACTTGGAAATTTTGCCTTAAAGATGGTTCTCTCGCAACCGAAGGAGTACTTCCTTAATTTGTAATCTGTGCTCAGAGAGCTTCTTCGAAAATATCAGGATGTCGTCCAAATATACAACCACATTTAGGTACAACATGTCCCGGAAAACTTCATTAATGAATCCCTGGAAGATGGCGGGGGCGTTGCTGAGGCCAAACGGCATTACCAGGTACTCATAATGCCCATCTCTAGTATTGAAGGCCGTCTTCCATTCGTCCCCTTGTCGGATACGTATTAGATTATATGCTCCTCTTAAGTCGAGCTTAGTAAAGACTCGAGCTCCACGAACTCTATCAAAAAGCTCTGTGATGAGCGGCAGAGGATACTTGTTCTTTATGGTGACTTCATTTAGACCACGATAATCGATACATGGCCTCAGGCCTCCATCTTTTTTTTTTTACGAAGAAGAAGCCTGCTCCCGCTGGGGAAGTGGAGGGACGGATGAATCCCCTCTGCAGATTAGACTTGATATATTCTGACATGGCTTGTGTCTCAGGAACTGACAAAGGATAGGTACGACCTCGAGGTGGCATTTTCCCCGGAATAAGCTCAATAGGACAGTCCCAGGGTCTATGCGGAGGTAATTTATCGGCCGCCTGTTCCGAGAAGACATCTGTAAATTCTCGGTAAGCCTCTGGAATAGATTCCACGTCCGATTTAGCTGATGCACGAAGTGGGAAGACAGGAGTAAGACAATTCGAGTGACAGAAAGGACTCCAAGAAATTATCTGAGTCGACCTCCAGTCGACATGAGGGTTGTGAAGCTTGAGCCAGGGAAGACCAAGGACGAGATCGTGAGACATCTCCTGAATCACAAGGAACTCCAGTTGTTCTTGGTGCAAAGCTCCCACTTGCAGCTTAATTGGCATAGTCTGACTTGTAATCAAAGCATTAGCAATTTGGACACCATTAATAGCAGTTATCGTAATAGGTTGTTCGACCGACTGTAACTTCAAGCCCAAATTCTGTGCGCAGGAAAGGGAAATAAAATTCCCCGCAGCTCCTGAGTCCAACAGAGCCTTAACGGTTTTGACTTCTGATTCAGAAAACAAAGACACTGTAAGTAAACAATCCACTGCAGGAGAAGATTGAGAAACCACTCCTAGCTTGACTTCTCCGGAACAGGCTAGGACTGCCCGTTTCCCGGGCAAGACTTGCAAGACTTGAGGAAATGATCCGCGGCTCCACAGTAGAGGCAAAGTCTACCCTCACGCCGACGTTGACGCTCTTCTGGGGATAGCCGAGACCGATTAATCTGCATGGGTTCGTCTGGACTGGAATTAACTGTCTGCTTAGAAGGAAGAGATCGGAGCCTCGACCGGTCAGACCGACTACGTTCACCAGCTCGTTCCTGCATACGAAGATCCACCTTTACACAGAGTGAGATCAACTGTTCCAAGGAATCTGGCAAATCTCTAGTAATCAATTCGTCTTTTAAACGATCCGAGAGCCCGTTCCAAAAAGCAGCCCGAAGGGCATCATTATTCCAGCTCAGTTCAGAAGCTATAGTTTGAAAGTGAATTACATACTGTCCCACAGTACGAGAGCCTTGTCGAACTCGGAGCAAGTCAGCTGAGGCAGCAGTCGTCCTGCCAGGCTCGTCAAAGATCCTTCGGAACGAGGCCAGGAAGTTGGTATAACTGGAAACTAACGGATCAGAACGCTCCCACAACGGTGACACCCACTCCAACGCTGAACCTTCAAGTAATGAGATAATATATGCCACTTTAGACCGATCAGTAGGGAAGTTGTGTGAGAGGAGTTCGAAATGTACCTCACACTGATTAAGGAATCCACGGCAATTCTTTGGATTCCCATTATAACGAGGAGGAGTGGGAAGCTGAAGGCGTGACCTGGTTCCAGACAAGGAGGAGACATTGCCAGAGACAACTACTGGAGCGGATACTGGAACTGGAGCTGGAACCACTGAAGCTAGTGAAGTCTGAATTTGATCCAGCCGACCAGACAACTCCTGGAGATAATGCATCACCTGATTCTGTGCTGCCTCCTGACTCTGCACTCGGGAAACTAGGTCCTGCATGGCGCTTGCCTCTGGGTTCCAATTCCCCGGGTCCATGTGGCCTGAGTATACTGTCACTGGCCTAGACTGAGAGTGTTGTGAACTTGGGGATTCTTCCGATGGTTGGGAAGAGGAACCACGACTGAGTTGGAGAAGGGAGGGCCTGATATAGGATCTCCTCATACAGGACGCTGACAGTGGAATTTGATGAAATAAGAAAGAGCTTTATTGCAAAAGAGAACAACTTAAAGTCAAATGTCAACGAAATAAATGAAGGGAAAGTCCAGACCCAATGGAGGGTTAAGTGAGCAGTAATGGGGATGCTGGTAATTGAAGAACTGTGGGTGATGTTGAAAGTCACTGATAACCTGTGGACCTTATGAGTGATGATTATTAGCACGGATGGTTGAAGGACTTGTAAATGGTGACAGAGACGCTGATGATGTGAGAAACTGAAGTGCAGGGGTTATAGACGCTTTGAATTTGTAGACCTTGTGAATGGAGACTGAGACGCTGTGGATGTGAGGAATTGAAGTGCAGGGGTTTTAGACGCTGTGGATCTGTAGAACTTGCGAACGGAGACTGAGACGCTGATGAAGTGAGGAATTGAAGTGCAGGGGTTTCTGACGCTGTGGATCTGTAGAACTTGAGAACGGAGACTGAGACGCTGATGAAGTGAGGAATTGAAGTGCAGGGGTTTGAGACGCTGTGTGAGTATGGAACTTGTGAACAGAGACTTGAGACGCTGATTCCTAGGAGCACGGATGACTGGAACGCAGGAAGGTCTCCGGCCGCTGAATACACCGAAGCTGGAGCAGTGAAATGGCAGCTGGAAATGCCGGGGGCACTGGGGTACAACTGCAGGAATCCTTGCCGGAAACAGAAGCACTGGCATCTACGTCAGGGAAGACGATACTCAGGCACTGAAGCTCTGTCTGGCGTCTGACTTTGAATCTCCCGCCAGCCCTGGATTGGCAGAGCAGTCTGATGACATCACCCGCCCCCCGTCCACGCGACGCCGGGTGTCATGGCGGCGCCCATGCCCCGGAGAGCCGCCGGTAGCCGCGCCAACCAGACGCCGGAGCCCGTGGCCCACCGAAGGCAGAGGCCGCAACAGCGACCAGCAGACACGCAGGGGTAAGCGCGGCGAACGCCGCCTCTGGTGTGTGACAACAGGTATGGATGGATAGTATACTTGACGACACAGAGGTAGGTAGAGCAGTGGCATACTGTACCGTACTGCTATATAGTATATACTGGTGGTCAGCAAACTGTGCAAAACTGAAATGCACCACAGGTATGGATGGATAGTATACTTGACGACACAGAGGTAGGTAGAGCAGTGGCCTACTGTACCGTACTGCTATATAGTATATACTGGTGGTCAGCAAACTGTGCAAAACTGAAATGCACCACAGGTATGGATGGATAGTATACTTGACAACACAGAGGTAGGTAGAGCAGTGGCCTACTGTACCATACTGCTATATAGTATATACTGGTGGTCAGCAAACTGTGCAAAACTGAAATGCACCACAGGTATGGATGGATAGTATACTTGACGACACAGAGGTAGGTAGAGCAGTGGCCTACTGTACCGTACTGCTATATAGTATATACTGGTGGTCAGCAAACTGTGCAAAACTGAAATGCACCACAGGTATGGATGGATAGTGTACTTGACGACACAGAGGTAGGTAGAGCAGTGGACTACTGTACCGTACTGCTATATAGTATATACTGGTGGTCAGCAAACTGTGCAAAACTGAAATGCACCACAGGTATGGATGGATAGTATACTTGACGACACAGAGGTAGGTAGAGCAGTGGACTACTGTACCGTACTGCTATATATATAGTTATACTGGTGGTCAGCAAAATTCTGCCCTGTCCTCCAACTATATACTACAATGCAGCACAGATATGGAGCGTTTTTCAAGCAGAGAACGTATAATACTGGTGGTCACTGGTCACTGGTCAGCAAAACTCTGCACTGTCCTCCTACTATATAATACTGCTGGTCCCCAGTCCCTACAATAAAGCAATTAGCACACTGAGCACAGATATTTGCAGCACACTGAGCACAGTCAGATATGGAGCATTTTTCAGGCAGAGAACGTAGATATTTGCACTTGCAGCACACTGAGCACAGATATTTGCAGCACACTGAGCACAGATATTTGCAGCACAATTTGCAGCCCACTGAACATAGAAACTGAGAGGACGCCAGCCACGTCCTCTCACGATCATCTCCAATGCACGAGTGAAAAATGGCGGCGACGCGCGGCTCCTTAAATAGAATACGAATCTCGCGAGAATCTGACCGCGGGATGATGACGTTAGGGCGCGGTCGGGTTAACCGAGCAAGGCGGGAGGATCCGAGTCTGCCTCGGACCCGTGTAAAATGGGTGAAGTTTGGGGGGGTTCGGATCCCGAGGATCCGAACCCGCTCATCACTATATGAGAGCCGCGATTTTCTTTCAGGCTTTATCAGCCTGTACCGTGAGGAGGAGTATCTGTGGCTGACGTCCTCACCAGACTACAGCAACAAACAGAAGGAGGATGCTTATACCCGCATGGTGGAGTACTCGAAGCCCACCTACTCTGCTGCCTCGGTGGCCTGGTTCCGGAACAAAATTGCCAATCTATGGACTGTCTTTGTTAAAGAGAATCGCAAGGTGGAGGAGTCCAAGAGGTCAGGGGCCGGTGCAGACTAGGTGTATGTGCCGCAGCTGTGGTACTATAAAGAACAACACTTCCGCCTGGAGAAAATATCAGCTAAGGAGTCCCTAGTGGTGATGGCAGAGTCCAAGGAGGGAAGTCTGGACATGGAGGAGGCCAAAGAGGTAAGTTGCTTTGAAATTGTTAATTACCTAATATATTCCTCCTGTCATGCCACAGCTCCTTCCCCATTGAAGAAGGCATTATATTTTTCCCGGACCTCTTTTGCCCTTGCAGTGCCGCATAAAGTTACTGCAGGTGGTCCCACCGAGGAAATCGGCACTGTCACCACTGGCTGGTTGGAATCTTCCGGTCCTGCTGGGAGCAAAGGCATTTGCCTCGTGGCTTTGTGACGGAGCATGTTGTGCAGTATATAGCATGAAGTTACTACACAGTCAATTTTGTCCAGCCTCATGCTGATGGGTTTGTGGAAGATCCTGAACCGGTTGCTGAGAATGCCAAATACATTCTCAACAACCCGACAGGCCCTAGAAAGGCGGTAGTTAATAATGCGCCTATCGTGGTTCAGGACTCTTTGCGGGTTGGGCTTCATTATGTGTTCGTGCAGTGCGAATGCCTCATCTGCCACGAACACAAATCCCAGGCCATTCTTTGTTTGCTCCACAGGTGGCAGATGAGTGGAGTTGGTGGTGAGCCTATCATAGAAGCGCGTATTTTTCAAGGATCCACCATCTGAGCAACGACCATTTTTTCCAACATCCAGGAAAATAAATTCATAGTTAGCATTGACCATCGCCATGAGAACAGTGCTAAAGTAGCCTTTATAATTGAAGTAGCCCAACCCACTGTTGGTGGGTTTGGTGATGTGCACATGTTTCCCGTCTATCGCACCACCACAGTTTGGGAAATTCCAGCGCCTGTCAAAGTCCTCTGCAATAGCTTGACATTCTTCCACGCTTGTAGGGAACTGTAAAAGAAAAAAATAAATGTTTGAATATTCACTAAATATGTTTTTTTTACCCTACAGACACAAGACCTACAGACACCTGAAGAAGACCTCAGCCGTACCCCTGCCCTCAACAATAACTCACCAGAGGAACCAAACTCTCCACAGCGACAGGGTGCCAGAAGGAAGCCACGGAAAACAAAATTTGTTGAAGACCCGCAGTTCACAGCTGCTCCAGAAACCGGATAAATTTGATGACTTTGCATCATATGTGAGCAAAACCATGCGTAAGGTTTCCGCTCAGCAGCATGAAGAGTGCCAGCGCCTGGTGTCACAGGTCTTGTACCAAACACTCTCAGGACAACTGACACCAGAGTGGAATGTTCATGGGCCAGAACCTCAAGCACCTGCTCCTCATCTTCCATTGACCTTCAGTTCACCACCCACCTACCCTTCCTCCAGTACCCATCCTTCTCCACATCACAGCTACCAATCCGGTTATATGCAACTGCAGACCCCATCCAACTACCCCTCCTCCACTTTCCATCCTACTCAAACCCCTCCTCATCAAACCAGCCACCCTTCCCGTTATCGTCAACCCCCACCCCCATTCACCCACCCTTCCCCCACTATCCAATCTCCTCCTCAAACCAGCTACCCTTCCCAAGCCAGCCACACATTCACTGTCCCCTCCGCAATTTTGACCTCTTTGATGTCACAGGGAGGACAAGTGGAGGAGGAGACAAGCCTCTTTCAAATGTAGGGTGATTCTCATTTACTGCTGCCCTTACCAACAGATGTGGTTAATTTTGATACTACGGTGAGTGGCAACGCTTTCAGGCGGACAATGCACACATGCTTCTAGGGACTGGTTGATGGTACCAGGGACCCATCTTCCTGCCCCTAACTGCATGTGTGCATTGCGCCCCTTGCAACAGTGACACTCAACACTGCAATATCAGAATTCACCACATCTGTTGATATATATAAAATTCCTGCTGCCCTGGTATATACTGCGATAGATCTGGTGCACTATGATATACAGCGTTTTAGTGGTGCCGCTTTCAGGTGGACAATGCACACATGCAGCTTGGGTCAGGTTGATGGTGCCGGGGAGCCTGAAGCCGGGCCTACCTGCATGTGTGCAGTGTGCCCCTGAAAGTGCTGCCACTCAAAAAACACTGTATATCATGCACCATATTTATATTTAAAATTAGAAGAAATATTAACATACAGTTCTAATGTTTGAAAAAGTTCTGCCATGTTGGCCGCATATTTATAAAAAATACTTATGTTTTGATCTATATCTACACAATTTTTTGGGGGGTTCACAAGTGTATTCATGCACTTATATATTGCAGCAGATGTGGTGCATTGTGATACTGCGCCGTTGAGTGGCACCGCAGCCAGGGGCACAATGCACACATGCAACTTGGTGCAGGTTGATGGTACCGGGGACCCATCTTCCTACCCCAAGTTGCATGTGTGCATTGTGCCCCTGGACGTGGTGCCACTCAATGGTGTAGTATCAAAATGCACTACATCTGCTGCTATATATAGCATTTTTTTTTTCCATTTCATAAATGTAACGATGCACATGTGCTGCATCATGAAAACCATGGTTAAGAGCGGCACCGCTTTCAGGTGCACAATACACACATGCTGCTAGGGGCAGGTTGTTGGTTCCGGGGTACTTCAATCGCACCTACCTTCATGTGTGTATTGATAGTCCGTAAATTTGCAATATTTTTCCAGACCCAGGCCACAGTATCCGGTAAGAAGGTGGGCTTTGAATACTCCACCAGGCAACTATAGGCAATCTCTCTCTTTTGTTTGTTCAGTCACCCACAGGCACTCTTCCTCACGGTACAGTCTGAAATCATGTGCCACTACCACCATTTATCATACTGCACCAGATGCTACTATAAAGATACTGTTTGAAAAAGTTCCGCCATGTTGGCTGCATATTTATAAAAATAGTTATGTTTTGATATATATACATGGCTTTTTTTTTTACGTTTTCACAAATGTAAATGCTGCACTTGCTGTATATAGCAACAGATGTGGTGCATTGTGATACTACGGCATTGAGTGGCACCGCTACCAGGGGCACAATGCACACATGTAACTTGGTGCAGGTTGATGGTACCGGGGACCCATCTTCCTACCCCAAGTTGCATGTGTGCATTGTGCCCCTGGCTGTGGTACCACTCAATGGTGTAGTATCAAAATGCACCACATTTGTTGCTATATATATAGCTTTTTTTTTTTTTTTATAAATGTAATGATGCACATGTGCTGCATTATGAAAATGTATACTGTTTGCTAACGTTTAGCCATGTTGCCCACATATTTAATAAAGTTTTGACCATTACAGCCTCTGAGTGCCGCTACCTTCTTTCTACTATATATATATATATATATATATATACATACACAGATGGAGCCACACTAGTCGTGGCTCCATCTGTGCCTGGGCATACCCGTCCAGGCGCGCCTATCAATTGCAGCATCTCCGTCCGGGCGGGCGCACGTGCACCCGTAACGGAGGCGCACCCCATTCACTAAATGGGACAGCAACTCCGTTCCGGGCATGCGCACGTCCGTAACTACTGGTTCTTAAATATACTCTATTTTATGTCCAGTGTTATTTTTAAGATTTTTAAACATAAAACATGGCACATATATGTTCCCAAGGTCACGATAAGATTCTCTTTCAAATAAAATTATCCGCGACAGCACCTATGTAATATATTAATTTATAACAAAGAATTCCATGTAATCCATTCAATTAGTCCATGTGGAGCCATGGTATTAAATCTATAGATCCAAGAAGCTTCTCGTTTAATCAACACTGACATACGATCGCCACCACGATCTGGTTGTGGAATGTGGTCAATGATTTTATAACCTAGCATAGCCAATTGATGACCTTTTAGCTTGAAATGCACTGCCACTGGTTGATCCATAGGTTTGCCTTCTAGTGCCGCCTTGGTGGCTGAACGATGGTGAGCCATCCTTTCTTTAAATGCACGGGACGTCAGTCCCACATAATACAGTCCACATGGACAAATTATAATATACAGTATACCACAAATCTAGTATGACAAGACACCACGTGGCGTATATCTAGTTGTTTCCCTGAATGAGGATGCCGGAATGTAGCCCCTGATAAAATAATAACATATAGTTGCATTTGACACATGCAGAACATTTATAGCAGACAGGTTTTTTAATTGAACAATTATATAGGCTATAGTCAGTAACGTCCGTATGTACAAACCAATCCCGTATGTTTCGGTTTCGTCTATAAAAGGTCATAGGCATCATTTCTGTAATTCTGAAAGATCTGTATCTGTGGCTATTGTAGGCCATGTGGCCCTAGTGGCTTTAGGGATGACTGCACTCAAGGAGTTATAAGTGGTAACCCAGATAAAGTTTTGATTCTCTGTGGTGGTAGGTTTAGATTTTAGCAGATCAGCACGTTTCAAATCCAATATTTTTTTTTTGTACGACACAAGTCCTTATAGCAAGCAATATCCCCGTTCTCAAAATTTGAGTATCATTTTGTCCAGTTCTAAGGTTGAGAGAATTTTTTTAGCATCAGCAATTAGAAATTACTAAGAATCCCATTGAATCATCTTCCAGACAACGCATTAAGGGGGTCATTCCGAGTTGTTCGCTCATTGTCGATTTTAGCTATACTGCGATTAGTCGCTTACTGCGCATGCGCAAGGTTCGCAGAGCGCATGCGCTTAGTTATTTTACACAAAAGTTAGGTATTTTACTCACGGCATAACGAAGCTTTTTCATCGTTGTGGTGATCGTAGTGTGATTGACATGAAGTGGTTTATTCTGGGCGGAAACTGGCCGTTTTATGGGAGTGTGCGGAAAAACGCAGGCGTTCGAGTTCCAAAACTCTGGAGTGTCTGGAGAAACGGGGGAGTGGCTGGGCGAACGCTGGGTATGTTTGTGACGTCAAACCAGGAACGAAAAGGACTGAGCTGGTCGCAATGGCTGAGTAAGTCTGGAGCTACTCAGAAACTGCGGGGTAATCGTTACGAGAAAATTAGCGAAGCTTTCGTTCGCAATTCTGCTATGCTAAGATACACTCCCAGTAGGCGGCGGCTTAGCGTGTGCAATGCTGCTAAAAGCAGCTAGCGAGCGAACAACTCGGAATGACCCCCAAAGTCTAAATTTGATCCACCTTCACAAAATGCGTCAATCAAATCATACACACAGTTATTAGATAACTCTATGTGACCAAATACACAAAAGCGGATTCTCAGATACATTACATTGTCACTGAAAAATTGAGTTTCTGAATAAAATTAATAGATTCTTCTAATAGTACCTTGACCTCCAGCTGATAATTAAAACACCTGATTATTAATTTGTATATGTGCCTCCATTATGTAGTTTGCAGTACCCTGCACCCTAACCCATTTCCCTTAATGAGCTGGTTTGATAATTATGCTTTCATCAGATGTAAGCATATACAAAGCTAATGTTTCACGTCAGGTCAGATTATCAATTCCTTCTCTGCCCTCTCACATTGATTTCTAAAGTTTATCATAGTAAATTTACAAAAGCTTTCTGTCATTGGGCATCAGTATTGCATTAGATAAAATTAAGACTTTTTAAAATGTATATGGAATAGTCAATTTGTATCATATATTGCAATAGCAGGTTCAATTGTGGTATGTGATTCAAGTATTCTCAATGCCTCATCATTATCATCTAATAATATTGCTGAGCCATCTATATTTATCTTTTTAAAATATTTCATAGTAAAGTTTTGTTTCCTATTCAATGTTCTGATGACTATGTTTAATTCTACAAACAGATTAAACGAATTCGGTTTACTTGCCTGGGCAAACATTACACCTTGCTCCAGTAATTCCTGTTCACTAACACTAAGTTTTCTAGAGAAGAGATTGAATACCCCGCTATTAGTGCATTCTTATATTGTCTTCTGGTTTTGTGGGACCGATATGTGTCTCTCTACCCTGGGGCCCCAGGGTTGTATTCTCTTTACCTTTTTGGTATCCATACAGATTGCTGTCCCTATTGTTCTTTAGGCCTAATTGGAGTTTTCCCCTAAACAATGATGGTCATATTTTTCATAGTAAATAGAGTCACCTTTAACTGATGACTTTCTATCCATTATTCCTCATTCCGCATCTTTGATCAGTGGTGTCTTATTCTTTCCTCTCAATCTTATACCGCCTACTGTATGTTGGTTTTAGGTTTTGCTCCATTGTGATTTACAGATAGGTCTTGATTGAATGTATCATATGTTTTTGTTGGGGGGATGTCTCTTTCAGTATGAGAAATGGCCAGACCTTACACAACCCACTTCACGTCAGAAGAATTGATTTTTTTATTGCTAGTCCCAGCAGCAGTAGGTCGCACCAACCTTTTAAATGTTGCCACTTACCGCATATGCACCAAGTACTGTCGTGATAGATTCCGGGGTTTGGATCCGGTGGGCATCACCATCTTCAGATGGCATTGCCCAATAGAATCCTATAGGCTTGTTTCGTGGTTTCCCCCTGAAAGGGATCCAATCCCTCCCAGCACTCCCTACAGGGAGTCATCCCATGCATGCATAGATAAGACTCTAGGTCATAAACCCAGAAGTCCTATCATCGCAAAGGACAGCTATTACCGCAAGAACTGGCCTTCAGAGGCGGATTGGACATAGGGTTTACAGGGAAGATGCCCGGTGGGCCGACGCACCCATGGGGCCTGTTTTGTTTGAGGACATGTGGTCCTTTTTATAGACATAATGAATAAGATGCAAAATAATTTGCATATATGAAAATGACTTTGCCACTTAGCCTGTGATTGCAGATGATCTAGTGTATGCTCTATCTGCCTGCTTGGCTGACATAAGATTGAGTGAATAGTGATTGGGATACGGTTGGTGTAATAAGCAAGAAAATATATCTTTCTAAAGAATGATATAGTTTCCTAAATTCTGAAGGTGTATCATATAATGTGCTCATAATATTTAATTTTATTTCTTTTTAACTTCCCCCTTGGTGCTGGACATGCCAACTATCTGGAAAGTCTTGGGGGGAGGGTGCTGCTGCCATGGCCCATGGCTAGGCCTTATACCTCTGGTGCTGCCCATGTGGGGCCATTAGTACAAATTTTTCCAGGGCCGCTTTTTGTTCCCAATCTGCCCCTGCTGGGCTTTGTGATTGTCTTCAATCACACAGCGTTAATAAACGCTAATATGCTTGCGAAGAGTGGTGGAATGCATTGCAAGCAAAATATGATGCTTGATGCATCCTGCCCTACATACATTTTATATATATTTTAAATCTAAAATGTAATGTTGCTTTACGTGAATCTACCAGCCCTAAGAAGATACAGATTGCTAGTCCTGGTTAACTGTTCAATGCTAGACTGCAATATATATAAACCTTTGAGTGCTGGTAAGAGAGTTGTTAGCACTTTACTACCAGGAAGCATACAGTGTACTGATTGTGTGCATTTGTGAGGAAATGAGATTCTCCTTGACCTGGGTAATAGAGAGAGATGGCAAGTTCTAGCGAAAGCGAACATGAGAATATTGTTTTGGGATATTTTAGAAATATTTTAGGTAATCTGTACCTGAGTGATAGACTGAGAGACTGAGGGACGGTTGTAATGACAGCCAATATTACCTGCGGTGCGAGATGCTGGCTGATCTCGGACGGTTTTTTAAAGGGGCAATCACTCACAAGGCGTGGTTTTGCCTTGTAAGTGATTGTCACTTTAAAAATGTCAGAGATTGGCCGGCATCTCGCACCACCGGCGATCTCGGGCATCATTACATCCCGGCCTGATCATAGAAATATTGAAGCAACTTTACAGTAGTATCTGTAGTCAGAACTCAGCGAATGCTTGTGTTTATGGCAACTGAACCATTGAGCAAAAAGAAAATTAAAGGGCACTGACATAAATGGTGAGCTCTACAATCAGTCTTAGGGGAAGTTTATGAGAGTAGGAGACCCATGTGCATTTCCCCCCACCCCTTCTGTGCAATCATTGAATAGTCTCTTGAAAAAGAGCGTTGTCACCATTTTCACTATGAGTTAAATGCAACGCTTGTGCAGATTTTAGGTGATTTCAGTAAAATCACCATATTCCCAGTGATTTCGGTGGAGACGTAAGTATAGTCTATAGATACAAGGTGTGCAATATAGGCCCCCAGGACCAGGGGCTTATGTACACTGGATACCATGCACCCATTATAGATATGCCCCTGGTCTTACAAAAAAAAACATACAAAATAGGCAAAAATTCTACAAAAAAAGCTTATTAGTCTACATTTAAATCTAAATTTGTCCACAAAACAAAGGGAATACCATTCCGTAGGACTACATTGCATTTAAGTGCAATCAAAAGAATAGAAGGAATCCAGAAACTCTTGGAATGTTTTTTTCTCCTCTCCTACCCCTGCTGCTTTTACATCACTAAATAATTGCCTTATCTCCAGGCTGGAAAAGTCTTAAACAGGTTAACTCACTTTACTCATTCAACCTAATAATTCATTAGTTTATGGTTAAGTGCTCGGGGCTGTTGGAATAATTTAGAGATAAGGAATATTGCTGAGGGGGTCACTCTCGTGTTCCTGGTTTCAGATATTCTGTATTTGCCTTTATCAATGGTGATAACATTGGAAATATCACTTAACGGAAAATAACTCATTCTATATTTAAATAGATATATGTATCTGTTACCATACATTTTGATGGAACTTAATATACTTGGTAGTGTCAACAATATTGCTGATACTTGAATGACATTTGTTTAAAGAGAAAGAATCCCGATGCTTTTTACCTTTATATTGTCAGTTAAGCTTCATGTACAGTTGTCTGCTTCATTTAGTCTGCTTCATTTTTCCAGACAGTCCCGTAGAATATATGTTTCTGAAGTTGTGTGCGTTCCGGATCACTAAGTTATTAAGTATTCGTTGATGTGGCAGCACTATTATTCCTGTACACTGCTTTGGTCTCAACTATTATTCAATTGCATTGAGTGCAGGTCACTTTGTAAAAACACCTGGAAAGAAGAACTGAAAGGTGTGATGAGTTCTCCAATACCTCTGGGGCTCTTCTGAAAAAAAGGGATTGCACAATTTGCATTTCTCATTTTGCTACTTAGAAATATTTAAACTAGGTGTAATTGTGTACTTATTCACAAATGATTTGGTGACATTAGCAAGAGAGGTGCCATTCTGGCCTGTTTGTGTTGTGGCTGTGTTGTCACCAATATATTGTTTCGATGTAGCCACCACTTCATTCTCATGTATTTAGAGCCTGATTAATTCAAGAATGGCATTGAGATGCTTCCATCTGTTGGTAAAGATATGTAATGTACATTTTTGCAGATGGTCTTTGTGTAGAAATGCTGGATTTCTGGTTTATACACCCCTCCCTTACATGTTTCTCTTTTAATAAAGCTTCTGGCTTGTGATTCCCGTCCCTCACCCTCTTACCCACCACACCCATAGACCTTGTTGACTGTTGTTCTGTAATGAGTGAATAGTTCTGTTTAAAAGTAATGAGTGAATAGTGCAGGTCTTGATGTACAGTATTGTATGGATTATCTTATGCCATTCAGTATGTAATGTACTATAATGAATGTATGATTATTATACAATGTGGTGTATTGTGTTTTAACTGTGCTGCGACACAGTACACTTGTATGTAATGTTTATGTATGTTTTTGCTATCTTTATGCGAGTAAACATGCCTTTTCAATAAAAAATATATATAAAATGCTGGTTTTCTGGTAGTTTTGAGCCTTTTGACGTCTTTCAGAAGTTGAGCTTCTCGCAATAGAGTGTGTACTGGTGACATTTTAGTCTTCTTTTACTCAACCACACACTAAATATTGCTGTGGTTCTGGTCTAGTTAAGCTATTATAAAACCCATAAAAAAAGTTAAAATAAAAAAAAAGCTTCTTTTTTTTTTATTGGTGCCCTTTTGCTAGCAGATGTTTGGGATGATTGGGGTTAATGAGACTCTGCTGTCATGATCCTCTATAACAATGCGGCACTCCAGGATGTAGATTAAAGAATCTTGATGCACATAGCAGTTGGTAAAGATACTTCGCCTTTGGCCTCGTGCCTTCTAATAGATTTCATTCACACCCTGTTGTGTCAGTTACGTACGTACTTGTAGCTTGAATGGCTCAGCTTCTGCACAAACTGCTGCATATTTTGGTTTATCTGACTAGCTATATTACCAGCCTGGTTTATACCTCTCTTATCCTTCAAGATCTATATGCCTGGCTGCATTTATGTTCTCATTTAGCATCTCAAAATGGGCACTTGCTTTCAAGAAGGGTTACTGCATGATTCACCCGCTTTGTTAATCTGGTTAATTAGCATACTGTCTGCCATTAACAACAATAAAACAACAATGCTTTTGACTTCTTTCCACATCCAAAACAAAGACAGCGATATAAATAAGTAAAAAATGCACACACCCCCTATGGATCTGAAGTTACATTACTTTCTTTTGGAATAAGTGAAATTTATTAAAACCATGCAGTCATAGTATCTGTAATTCTATGTATTTCTATATTCTGTAATCCCTCTGTGTCTGCTGGTATCTTTCCTTCTCTCTACAAGCATACAGTGATTATTCCCATTCTGAAAAAACAAAATTCTGACCATAACTCTCTCTCAAATTACCATCCCATTTCTCAGCTCCCATGCCCCTCCAATACCCCTTTCAGACTGACAATAGCCGGGTCACATGTGTACACGGGTGCTTCCCAGGTGCGACTCGGCTTGAGACCCCTTCAGACTTGCGGCCTGACCTGGCATATTGCTGGGTTGGTGACGTCACCGCTGATGCTACCTGAGGCTGTGCTTGGAGATAATCATCTCCAAGCACCGCCTCCTCCTATGCAGAGAACGGGTGACGGGTCGCCTTGACACGGCATACCCGTTCACACTGCGCGCATCCCGGGTTGGTTCCGGATTCAACCGAGGTCGAGACCTGGGATGAAATGCCGGGACGCTCGACCAGGGATATTCTTACAGGACCCTTTCACACTGAGCAAATTCCCGGGTTGATGCGCGTTCATGTGCAATAACCTGGGAAATATTGGTCAGTGTGAAAGGGGTACAAGCTACTTGAGAGACTTGCCTACACTCGTCTCACACACTTTCTTAACTCACACAGCTTACTGGACACACTTCAGTCAGGATTTCATGCCCAGCACTCCACAGAGACAACACTGACTAAGGTAGTGAATGCTCTGGTCACTGCTAAATCTAAAGGCCATTACTGGGGGTGAGCGGGTTCGGGCCCGAACTTAGGGATCCGAGCACAGATCCGAGTCAGGCTGGGGTTTTTCCCTCATGACTCAGTTGCGAAAACGAGGCAAAACGTCATCATCCTGCTGTCAGATCTCGTAGGGTTTTGGATTCTATATATGGAGCCGCGTATGACCGCCATTTTCATTCCGAACTTGGAGAGTGCACACAAAGTAAGGACGTGTTCCTTCTGTGTGTGCTCTGTGCTGTTATAAAAATGCTCTGTTCTGTTACAAAAACGGAAGGGGGGCAGGACAGAGAGTGTTCCTTTTTTGTGTACTGTTAAGGGAAGGGGGCAGGAGAGAATTATTGTGGAGCAGAAGCGGTTGTTATTCTGCAGGAGGAAGGGGGGTAGGAGAGAATTATTGTGGAGCAGAGGGGTTGTTGTTTTGCAGGAGGCAGTAGACTTCAGTTGATCTGTGGCTTTGTGTGTAGGTGTGCTGCTGTGTTAGGGCTCTGTATACTAGTGCACTGCAAATAACATACTGTGGCTGTGTATAGGTCAGGAGTCAGGACCAGGTGTTCGCTGTCAATAAGGGGCTGTGTGACTGTGTACAGTCGTGCGTCACACTACTGCTAACATCCTGTGTGTGTGATATAGAGAAATAAATAAATTACATTTCTATTTGTGCATCACTCAGTAACTACTAGTACTGCGGCTGCTGTACACTATATATGTCCTCTGTGTGTGATATAGAGAAATAAATATATTTCTAATTGGTGCATCACTTTGTGACTACTAGTAATACCGCACACTACCGCTAATATCCTCTGTGTGTGATCCAAAGCAAAAATATATTTCTATTGGTGCGTCATTCTGACTACTAGAGCTGCGGCTGCTGTACACTACTGCTGTGTGTAATATATATCTGTGTGTAATTCAAAGCAAAAAATAAATTTCTATTGGTGCGTCACTCTGATTTCTAGTACAGCGGCTGCCGTACACTACTGCTATATATCCTCTGTGTGATCCAGAGCAAAAAATATATTTCTATTGGTGCGTCACTCAGTGACGATGACCAGTACTGCCGTACACTACTGCTATATATCCTCTGTGTGTGATCCAGAGCAAAAAATATATTTCTATTGGTGCGTCACTCAGTGACGACTACCAGTACTGTCGTACACTACTGCTATATATCCTCTGTGTGTGATTCAAACCAAAAATATATATTTCTATTGGTGCGTCACTCTAACTACTAGTACAGTGTCTGCTGTACACCACTGCTATATATCCTCTGTGTGTGATCCAGAGCAAAAAAAATTTCTATTTGTGTGTCACTCAGTGACAACTACCAGTAGTACCTTACTTACACTACTTCAATATATCCTCTGTGTGCAATCCACAGCAAAAAATATATTTATATTGGTGCGTCACTCAGTGACGACTAGTACTGCGGCTGCTATACACTACTGCTATATATCTGTTTGTGATCCAAAGCCAAAAATATTTTTCTATTATGTATTTGACTGGGGTGCTTTGTCTGCTGTATCTGAAAGGGATGATAATAATAATAATAATTTTATTTATATAGCGCTCTTTCTCCAGTAGGACTCAAAGCGTTGATCTGTCCATCCATCCAGGAGCTCCGCCCCAGTGCAAAATTTAAATAATAAAAGCTAAAAACAAAAAGCCTAAAATTATAATTGTAAAAAATATATTTATTTTTTCGTTTGTGCTGTACTCCAGTGTACTATACAATTTTTATTTTATTTTCATAAGTACTGTGACACTGCCTGTCAGACCGCAGTGTCACGCCTGAGGGTTGAGTCTATAAATTAGATATTTTTGGGGTGGAATGGTGCGCACTCAAAAGAGAATTTTGCTGCAGACTATTTTGACACCAAAAAAAGCACAAACACCAGTGCTATAATGTTGATAGATTATGTAAAAAAAACGGTATCTATAGTGAGCGCTATTCTCTTTAAAGGAGATTTACAATCCAATTAGACAAGTCTGGTTTGTATCAAAACAAAACGACATACATTTTATTTGGACAGACTACCATGAATATAAGTGACACAGTACACATATTCATGACATAATTATATGAAACATGAAAATAAGTGAACAGGTAAAAATTAATTATTGCACAGACCCTTTAGTAAACATTAGCATGTAAACATTTGAAGCAGTCTTTTGTGCTTATAGAATAGAAAAAAAGCGGAACTTCTGGCTCATACCATTTAAGGTATGTGGTGTGTACCTTGATATTAAAAAACAGGTTCCCAGTAGGCAGATCAGTAACACACCACACACTTTGCCCCAATAAGGATAAATGCAACAGGAGTACAGGTAGGAGTCCTGGTTGTTAAAGTCCCGATATCACCATTAGCACAACGCGTTTCGGATAGGTCATCCTTTTTCAAGTACATCCCCCTATTTTTCGCCCGGGGCGCCACAAGGGCCAGAACCAGCCCTGATAGCACTGACAACAGGAAGCCTTGGTTCAGGATACTTATACCTGCTGGGAAGCAGGGATTAACTGAGCAATTAGAAAGGATACTGTGTGCAGCGGATTGGCTGTGGAAAGTAATGTGATTAAGCCAAACATGGCTGCACCCATGTTTGGGTCTGGCGAAAACGTCTGTTTGTAGACAGCATGCTGGAGCTTACTGTAATGGCGGCGGTGGCAGAGGCAGCAGAGAACGGAGCACATCATCCGCAAGGAAAGGAGAGACATGCTGGATAGCTGACATGTGGATAGCTGACACGTGGACCATGGGCTTCTGATTGAGCGTCTGATACATTTTTGTGGACTGGATGGCACAGTCCTAAATTGGTTCAAATCATTTCTCACAGGCAGGTCACAGAGAGTATCGTCTGGATTATACTCATCACCACCAGTGCCACTGCCATGTGGTGTCCCGCAAGGTTCTATACTATCCCCCATGCTTTTTGCAGTATACATGCTCCCGCTGGGTGAAATAATCTGGCGCCATGGGCTAGTCTACCACTGCTATGCAGATGATACACAACTGTACTTGTCCTTTGCTCCGGGCACTGATAACCCAACCAGGGCCCAAGGTAACCCTAAATGGCTGTCTAGCTGAACTCCAGGAGTGAATGAGTGCTAGTTGGCAGCGACTGAACCCGGATAAAACAGAGGTCCTTATGATAGGACCGCAACATCAAAGGACAAGACTGCAGCATAGCCAACCAACTGGACTTACACTCGGGGATTCGGAATTACAAACCACTGATCGTGTGCGGAATCTTGGCGTTGTCCTGGATGGTGGCTTGACACTTAAACATCAGATATCAGCCACAATCAAATCCTCATTCTTTCACCTGAGGAACATAGCCAGAATCAAGCACTTAATTCCCTCAAATGATCTGCCAAAAGTCATCCACGCATTTGTATCATCTCGATTAGACTACTGTAATGCCCTCTACCTTGGTCTCCCAGCAAAAGAATTGCACCGTTTACAGCTGGTGCAAAACACAGCTGCTTGATGGAAAAGGTATATATAACAAGTATATATATAGGCGCTGTTATGAGTGTGTTTTTCCTAGCAGCTGAATAAATAGGGGTAGTCAAACCCTTTAAATAACAAGAGAAAAGATGTAAATACAGCGCTATTTGACACAATATGTATTAAAATAAAAATAAGTATTTAATAATAAATTGTTTTTTTATATATAAAACAGTAAAATATAATAAAATTGAGGCAGTTATGTTTACACCTGTAACACAATATGTCACGAAAAACCTGGTGGACTTAGAATTTTGTAAATACTGACACTAACTGGTATGTTATGCACACATCAACATATTTTTTGACCAGCAAATAAACAGTCATGTATATGGACCAAATGAATAATAGTTCATCCGAGTGGATGTTGTTACCACATCTGTGTTCCGTTTAAAGAGGCTCCCATATAGTGCAAAGTCCGTATGGCAACGGCGACAATTGTTTGGGTCCTGGTTCACAGTTCACTCGGAACTCCGTGTTCCATTGGATGGACTCTCCTATAAAGATGGTAGGCAAAAGGCAATGCCTGTAGGGGTCCTGGTTCACGGAGATGAAAAGGTACAGGGTCCTGACTGTAAATGGTGGCTTGATGAAAGTGCAGGTCAGCAGATGTCCACACAGGTCTTGGCCTAACGCGTTTCGCTGCTCCAGGCAACTTTTTTTTTTAAAGTTGCCTGGAGCAGCGAAACGCGTTAGGCCAAGACCTGTGTGGACATCTGCTGACCTGCACTTTCATCAAGCCACCATTTACAGTCAGGACCCTGTACCTTTTCATCTCCGTGAACCAGGACCCCTACAGGCATTGCCTTTTGCCTACCATCTTTATAGGAGAGTCCATCCAATGGAACACGGAGTTCCGAGTGAACTGTGAACCAGGACCCAAACAATTGTCGCCGTTGCCATACGGACTTTGCACTATATGGGAGCCTCTTTAAACGGAACACAGATGTGGTAACAACATCCACTCGGATGAACTATTATTCATTTGGTCCATATACATGACTGTTTATTTGCTGGTCAAAAAACATGTTGATGTGTGCATAACATACCAGTTAGTGTCAGTATTTACAAAATTCTAAGTCCACCAGGTTTTTCGTGACATATTGTGTTACAGGTGTAAACATAACTGCCTCAATTTTATTATATTTTACTGTTTTATATATAAAAAAACAATTTATTATTAAATACTTATTTTTATTTTAATACATATTGTGTCAAATAGCGCTGTATTTACATCTTTTTGCAAAACACAGCTGCCAGGCTGTTAACCAACCAGCCCCGTTCTAGCCACATAACACCCATACTCTACTCCCTTCACTGGCTGCCTGTAAGATGGCGAATCATCTTCAAGATTGGCTTACTGAGTTTCAAAGCACTACATGACCAGGGCCCAAGGTACCTGAAGCAGCTACTGACCCCATACTGCCCCACTCGATTACTGCGATCTGTAGATGAAGGACTTTTAGCAGTACCTAGAATCTCCCGTAATTCATCTGGGGGTCGAGCTTTTAGTCATGCGGCTCCGACTCTACGGAACTCACTTCCCCGGACAGTGCGAGAGGCCCCAACTATAGAATCCTTCAAAAGTAGACTCAAGACTTTCCTTTTTACTCAAGCATTCCCATAATTGTCCCTTTAGTATCTCCATGCGTCTGTATTTTATGAAAATCTGTTCTGTACTTCATTATTTTCTGTACTATATTAAGCTATGCATCTGTTAAGCGCCTTGAGTCCTATTGGAGAAAGAGCGCTATATAAATAAAATTATTATTATTCATTATTATGTCAGCACTGCACACAAACAGCGCAGATGAAATCCAGGCTTGGAGCGCAGGGACAGACTGAGCAGGCACTTGGATGGTAAGTAAGTGTGCTTAATTACCCGGATCGTGACACGCAGTATATTATTTCCTACTCATAAACGCATTGTGTGACACTGTCGGTGTAGTCAACTGCAGTGTGTAATTATTATATATATTTCTGATTCATTTGTGTGACATAAAAAATACTTCTACATATTTTTTACTCATTTGTGCGACACTATAACCGCAGTGTGTGATACAAAAAATAATATATATTTTTTATTTAAATTAATATTTTGTGCTGTGTCATCCCAGTATACATCCAGGGACTGAAGCTGCTCCATCCATTTAGGGGTGTTCTGTCAGTCCACCCAAAATTAATGACATCTTTTTTTTATATTTTGTGCTGTATCCTGCCAGAATACATCTAGACGTGCTCCGTCTATTTCAGGGTATGGTGTCTGTAACTCATATTCTTATTATAACTTATTGTCCTATTCTCATAACTCTTCTTATAACCACATTGTAATTAATTCAAATTAATATTATTAATAATACAGGTTGAGTATCCCTTATCCAAAATGCTTGGGACCAGAGGTATTTTGGATATCGGATTTTTCCGTATTTTGGAATAATTGCATACCATAATGAGATATCATGGCGATGGGACCTAAATCTAAGCACAGAATGCATTTATGTTTCATATACACCTTATACATACAGCCTGAAGTTAATTTTAGCCAATATTTTTCATAAATTTGTGCATTAAACAATGTGTGTGTACATACACACAATTCATTTATGTTTCATATACACCTTACACACACAGCCTGAAGGTCATTTAATACAATATTTTTTATAACATTGTGTATTAAACAAAGTTTGTGTACATTGAGCCATCAAAAAACAAATGTTTCACTATCTCATTCTCACTCAAAAAAGTCCGTAATTCGGAATATTCCGTATTTCGGAATATTTGGATATGGGATACTCAACCTGTAATTATAAATTAGATAAATTTAAATTAAATGAATATAAATAAACTCTCCACACTCATATAGTGAACTTTCTGCATATCGAAGATATCTTGGAGGAAATGAAGAATTTGATTCTAAATAAATTAAATTAAATAAATTCAATAAAAATAAATTGAAATTAAAAAACTTAAATAAATGAAATCTAAAATATTGTTTTTTTATTCTTCTTTGCCTTAATCATCTTTTTGTGAACTGAAATCTTGAGTCTTGCCTAATGTGTCTTTTTTATATACATTCTTTTTTTATATATTTTGTCCTCCCAGTATATACATCCAAGGACTGCTGCTGCTCCGTCCAGCTACCTCGGTGGAAAACCCGAAAAATGGCCCGGTGCACACCCCTAGCCATTACTCACTACTAATTCTCCTTGATCTCTCTGCTGCTTTTGACACTGTTGACCACTCTCTTTTCATACAAGCACTACAATCCCTAGGTCTTAAGGACATAGGGGGTCATTCCGAGATGATCGTAGCTGTGCACAGGGCTAGTCCGCCCCGCATGTCAGTGCCGCCCCCCCCCCCCACACACACACAGAAGTGCAAAGGCATCGCACAGCGCAGCGATGCCTTTGCACTTCAAGAGTAGCTCCCGACCAGTGCGTGCTGGCCGGGAGCTATTCATCACTCCCTGGCCTGCAGCGGCTGCGTGTGACGTCACGCAGCCGCTGCAGCCCGCCCGCCATTCAGTCCAGCCACGCCTGTGTTGGCTGGACCGCACCCACAAAATGGCGGCGTTCCGCCCCCCGCCCAGCGACCGCCTCTGCCTGTCAATTAGGCAGAGGCGATCGTAGCGGGCCAATGCACACCTCTGACCCGATCGCACCGCTGCCATAAACTGCAGCGTGCGATTGGGTCAGAATGACCCCCACAGCCCTTTCTTGGTTATTATCCAACTTGTGTAATAGCTCCTTCAGTGTTTGTTTCTCTGATTCCACCTCCTCTTCGCTACCTCTCTCAGTTAGAGTACCGCAAGTCTCAGGTACTCTGCTTTTCTTAATCTATACAACATCTCTTGGCAAACTAATCAGCTCTTTCGGATTTCAGGATTATCTGTATGTGGATGATACTCAAATCTACCTATCCTCCCCAGATCTGTCACCATCTGTATTGGACCGTATCACTGACTGCCTTTCTGCCATTTCATCTTGGATGACATCTCGCCACCTCAAACTTAATATTTCCAAAACAGAATTAATTATATTTCCACCGGCCAATAGTAGTTACAAACCTGATATCTCTATCACTAGGGTGACCATATTATCCCTGTTACCTGGGACGCTCATGGATTACACAGGTTCTGTGGCTGGCTGACTTCAAGCCTACATTTCAGCTGGTTTTAATCAGCCACAGAACCTGTGTAATCCATGAGCGTCCCAGGTAAAAAGGATAATATGGTCACCCTACTATCACTGTTAGTAACGCAATAATCATCCCTACCCCACAAGCTCGCTGCCTGGGTGTCATTCTTGACTCTGAACTGTCCTTTGTTCCCCACATTCAATCTGTCTCAAAATCATGTTACTTACATCTAAGAAACATATTCAAAATACGACCATACCTTATACAAGACACAGCAAAAACTCTGATTCATGCTCTCATTATCTCCCACATTGATTATTATAATAGTCTTCTGACTGTCTTCCCAAACATAGGCTCTCACCACTACAATACATTTTGAATGCAGCTGCTAGGCTAATCTACCTCACTAGACGTTCATCGTCTGCAGATCCGCTCTGTCAGTCTCTCCATTGGTTACCGGTATTCTACCGTATTAAATACAAAATACTTACTACATACAAGGCTATTAACCAAACTGCACCAACATACATCTCAAAATATCTCCCTACCTCTCCGCTCTGTACAAGATCTGTGTCTCTCATCCACACGTATTACTTGTTCCCACTCAAAATTACAGGACTTTATCCGGGCTTCACCCACTCTGTGGAATGCACTCCCACGTACAATAAAACCCACGTCTATTCTGCAAACCTTTAAACGTTCCCTAAAAACTCACCTCTTCAGACAAGCCTATCAAATTCCAGACCCACCCACATAACCTTCAGTGTTTCCCTATCTAATTACATCCTCTCTGTACAGTACACATAACATCACATATTTTGTCTCTCTTTACTCTCACACGCTCCTGACACTTGGTCAACATTGCTGGGTGATCATATCTTACAACCCATTAAGAACCTAGCAATCTGGTGGAACATTATGCAGTAAGTAGCATCTATCCTTGTGTATCAACGCCTATTTCCCTGTAGATTGTAAGCTTGCGAGCAAGGCCTTCCTACCTCTACGTCTGTCTGTTTTTGCCCAGTTTTGTTCTATTACTGTAGTTCTAATTGTAAAGCGCAACGGAATATGCTGCGCTATATAAGAAACTGTTAATAAATAAATAAATATTTTTTATATCACAGAAAAATTAGCATCTGCTACTGCAAAGAGTAGCATATGCACACATTTGTAAAAGCAGATATTTCACATGGCCTATGACTCATGAATAAGCTGTGCTATTCTCATAGATTAAACTCTGATTTATAAGGGCATGTCCAATGTGATTCCACCCTTGGGAACATTACCCTTGTACTGTAATTATCATATGAGCCTGAAGATGTTGTGGTGGGGAAGGAGAGGGGGGGGGAGGGGGCTTAAGAAGGTGCAGTCACATGGTCACATGATAAATTTCTATAATGGTGGAGGGTTCACTCAAAGTTGCACTTGATCCAATTTCCACACCAATTAATAGCCATTCACAATAGCCACTTTACGAGCAGTCATTTGTGTCAAGCAGGCGCAGACCAATGGGGATGCAGTCAATTTACCTCCAATCAAAATCCAGACGGTCGAAATCCCGAAAGCAATTGACCGAAGGTCAAAATCCCGACAAGGTCAAAATCCCGACATGGACAAAATACCGACATTTAAAATACCGACAAGGTCAAAATACTGACATGTAAAATGCCCACAGGTCAAAATGCCGACATGATTTTTTCATTGAAATGGACTTGTTCATACTTTACCATCCCAGTAGACCTGGAAATATAATAGTGTGCCGAGCGCAGCAATGCACCGTGCCCCAAGCATGACGAGTGCAGCGAGCCATGCGAGGGGACGCGGTACACTTATATGGTGTCCATGTCAAGCTATGTCGACATACACACAAAAAAAATGAAAAACGCATGTCGGTATTTTGACCTGTTGGCATTTTACTTGTCGGTATTTTGACCTTGTCGGTATTTTAAATGTCGGTATTTCGTCCATGTCAAGATTTTGACCGTCGGTCAATTGCTGTCGGGATTTCGACTGTCGGGATTTTGATTGGAGGTATTTCATACCGATCCCGACCAATGGTACTTTTTACCCGTTTATGTCAAAATTAACATACAGTACCCCTATCTTTGCTCATCTGTGCTGAGCTATGTGAGCCAAGATAACTGATTTTTTCAAAAGGCACAGGATTGTAATAGATGATTGCTAGATCTGGTCATTCCTTGTGCTAGCTCTGTTACCTGTACACCTTTTGTCCAATGGATTCAGGGATCCAAAAGGTACATAAGGCACACATAACAAACAAGCATTGTTAATTGTAGCAAGCTCTAATGGAATCGTTTGTGTACATCGAAGCAGCGCTGTGTGATGCCAAACATCAGAGACTGGAGAAAGTCTCCTAGAATCACCTGACTTCTAGAATACATTGCTTTCAATTATAGCAGCACCTTTCTCTTAGCACATGATATACTCACCAGTACTCAGTTACCCCTAAGACTTAACACGTGGAAGCAGGAACTTAAACCAATCCTGATACTGGAGAAAGATGTAATGAATAGCGTGCACTAGGGTAAACAAGTAGCAATAACAGGAATTACAAGATGCTTAGCATGACTTTCAGAGGTAACAAAGAACTAGTTCTTTCAGTGGCAGGATAGTGCGGACCAGGATGGGTCAGTAGGTGGATAGATAATGGCCAAGCAGTATTAGGAGAGACAGCAAGCAGACAGCCTTAGTATGTCAGCCTTTATCAGCACAGGCAGAAAACGAGTATCTAGGTAGTAGCAAGAGCAGGAAGCAAACAGTGTCAAAATACAGGCAAGGGAAACATCAAGAGCAATCAGAACAAGAAAGCAGGCTCAGCAAATACACAGCATGGCTGCATGTATCACTAGCATGAGAGACAGATGTGAGGAGATGCATGTAGATAGAGAACACATGCAGTAGGTAGACACTGTAGAAACTTAAGATCAGAAGACTTAGATGCTGGAGCTAGCATGGAGAGGTAAAGAGCTAGTATGGGGAGGTAAAGAGCCGTGACCAGTAGAGAATACCCAGGGCCGGTTCTTGCCCTTGTGGCGCCCCGGGCAAAAGATAGGGGGGTGGCTTAATACGGGGGCGTGGTCAGTCACGCCCCCATTTGTAGCGCCGCTGAAAGGAAAACAAAACAAAAAAAAAGTATACCTACTAACCCCGCTCCTGATTCCAGACCTGCAGACCTCCGCCGGCGCCGCTCCTCTCCTCGGATCTATGGGAGAGACGTCAGTCATGACGTCTCTCCCATAGCACAGCATAGACACTAGAGGTCAATTATGACCCCTAGCGTCTGTGCCACAATGCTGTGCGGTGCGCGATGACGTCATCGCACACCGCACAGCAGAGGTCCTCTCCATGAAGGGAAACTAGACGCTTAGCGTCTGATTCCCTTCACAGCGGGGGACCAGCGACACGAAGGGAAACTAGACGCGTAGCGTCTGGTTCCCTTCACAGCGGGGGGTGGGAGCACAGCGGGGGGGGGGGGGCACTGCTAGGGGGCACACTGCACAGTGGCAGATCTTGCCATGGTGCGGCGCCCTTCCGGATGGCGCCCGGGCAAAAGTCCTGCTTGCCCGTGGCAAGATCCGCTACTGAGAATACCTCTGGAATTGAGCTGGAACTTGTGATGCACGTCTCTGGAACTAGGCATAGGGGATAATTCAGATGTGATCGCTGTTGTGTGCATTCTCAAGGTGGACGATTATATATCGCCTGCGCATGCGTATGGATTGTAGTGCGCACGTGCGAGGCCAAACTGCGGGGGGGGAAATTTTGATCGCTAGGCGAACGCAAGTTGATTGACAGGAAGCCAGGGTTTGGGGGTGATAAATGGGTGTTTTCTGGGAGTGTCAGGAAAAACGCAGGTGTGGCCAAGCGTTTTTCAGGGAGGGTGTGGACATCAGCTCCAGCCCCAATCAGACTATTTCTATTGCACTGTAGGAGTAAATCTTGGGCTGTGCACAGACTGCACAGACTGGAAAAAACATTTGATGGTAAGTGAGTTATGAACGGATTTGCTGCTGACAGGAGTTTGCAAAATAGTCCGTGGGCCAGACCAAATGTCGGTAATACCAAGAGGGGCAAAACTTGCCATAATATTTCTGTATGATAACCGCCTCACAGCCACAGCTTTGTGATATAATGGAAGGTCGTGAGTACAACCGTGCGGTGTGATGTCACAAGCTGGTGTATGAAGCTATTATGAGGCTTGCATGGAAGGGATTTCTCGCGTGGTTGGAAGAAACCCATAAAAATGCCAAAGCCTATCTGGATGAAATGCTTAATGGTGTCAGTATCTTATGCCAAAACATCTGCAATGCCACATTATCAGAGGTGCTTTGCAATGAAGCCTGTATCCATTTTAATTGCACAGAGTTCTGTTTCGGTACAAGTCTTTTTTTGCACCGGCTTGTGTGCACAAATGTCCTGGTTCCCTGCATGGGATTCAACAACATAGCACCCACCGGGTTTGGACCCCTGGGACCTATCCATACCCCTGGATTCAAAAACATCACCTGTACCGGTCGGAGCTTTAGGGGGGCACTCTTTTTTTAACAGATACAAGTTCCAGCACAGGTACTTAAGGCACCGACACAAGCTGCAGAGTCTCCCCGGTTCCCTGAATGGGCCAAAAATTTGACCACTTTGGAGGTGATACGCCCCTACTAGTGTGCCAAATTTAAGGTAAATAGCTCCACCAGAACCGGAGATCCAGGACTTCCAGTCAGCGGTACTTGGCCATTGACTTACCCAGGAGTGCCCGGGTACAGATTCTTGACTTTGCTATAGCTCCGGTTCTGCTGGACCGAATCACCCCAAATTTGGACCACTAATAGAGGGGATACGTAAATAGCTCCACAATTACCGGACATCCATGACTTCCAGCCAGCTGTGTTTTCCCATTGACTTATCCAGGGCTCTCCCGCAAGCACTCAAGTGAAGTGGGGTCCATTCCAGGAGCCATATCTTATGTTCCTGGGGTGCCAGAGACCCCAAATTTGGCCTGTGGATAGAAGAGTATATGCACTATCACCCCAAGTTTAAAAATTTTGGGGTACATGGTCCAGAGGTGGTGGGGGGCACTACCCTTCGGGGCCTAGCGCCCAAAATTTTGGGTACAGAAACTTAGGGTCATAATTTTGGGGTAGCCATCCGCTGGGTTACCTGGGCTAGATTAAGGGTTAAGCTCCAGGATGGGTCGGGGTACCCCAAAACATAGACCAAAGTGTTTGGAAAGCTCCACAGGTCAGGGGTCCTGACCTTTGACCCCTACCACTATCTACCGAGGGTAGACCAAAGTCTCCTCTGCAAAATGTACATCTCGGATTTTTGAAGAAAAATTACTGGACCGAGCAATCGCCCCCAAAACTGAACCCCTTCAAAAAAACATCATGCAGAATATTTTGCTCCCCAGGGGTGCTAGAATTTTGGGGATGGGCACATCTGAAAGAGGAGGTTCACCTGAACAAAGCGTATATCTCAGAATTTTTAAACCCCCTGGATCCGGAGATATCGGGGTCCAAAGAGACCCCAAAATTCCCATTGACTTATAATGGAGCGGTTGCCGGTAGGGGCACCGGCTTTCAGCCGGTGTAACTCTGGTGCCTTGGGGTCCAAATACAAGCAAATTGGCGTGCCCAGAGAAGAGATCCAGGGCTACAAGACGTATATCTTGGAATTTTGATAGACCCCCTGGATCCAGAGATAGAACCAGGCAAAAATCGCCAAAATCCCCATAGACTATAATGGAGTGGTTGTAGCTGCGGTTCCTTGCGGTTCCTTGGGCAAGCAAATTAGCATGCACAGCGAAGAGATCCAGGGCTACAAAACGTATATCTCTGATAGTTTATAGACCCCCCTGGATCCGTAGATAGAACTGGGCAAAAATCACCAAAATCCCCATTGACTTATATTACCCCTTCCCCCCACACACACATTTTTGTGTTTTACTACCTATAAGCTGGGACTCTGGTAAAGTTATCATACAAAAAACAACTCTACTATCATAGTTCTACAAAAGAAATACAACAAAGTTTTGCCCCCTTTACTGGTACCGATTAGTAAAAAATCTGTCTTTGGCCCATGGATATGTATTTGTGTATATACAGTAGCTGAATATTTAGGTTTGTATTATCAGTGTCTTTAGTAAAATATATGTGTAAGCTGCAAGCGTTATTTAATATGGTTTTGGTGGTATAAGGGCCTTATTCAGGTTGGTTAGCAAACCAAAAAAGTTAGCAATTGGGCAAAACAATGTTGCACTGCAGGGGGGGCAGATGTAACATGTGCCGAGAGAGTTAGATTTGTGTGGGGTGTGTTCAAACTGAAATCTAAATTGCAGTGTAAAAATAAAGCAGCCAGTATTTACCATGCACAGTGCCGTTTCTTGCGGCGTGCGAGCCGTGCAACCGCACGGGGCGCCCACCGCGGCACTTCCTGAGCACTTTCAAACCCCCCTCCCCTCTCCTCCCGAGTGCCCAGCTCGGGGGGCGGGATTTCGCGGAATGACGCGTTTGCGTTGTGACGTCACGACGCAATCGCGTCATTCCGAGAAACCCTGCCCCCCGAGCTGGGCACTTGGGGGGAGGGAGAAGGGGGAGCCAAGACGGCCAGCGCTGCGCAGACGAGGGAGAGGCGGCTGAAGAGCGGGAAGAACCGCTTCAAATGTAAGTCAGCCCCTTTCCCTCTCTCTCTCTCCCTCCCCCCCACCACCACCTGCCGTACTGTGTAAAATGGGGACACTTGTCTGCCGGAATGTGTAAAATAGGGACACTTGTCTGCCGGAATGTGTAAAATGGGGACACCTGTCAGCCGGAATGTGTAAAATGGGGACACTTGCCTGCCGGAGTGTGTAAAATAGGGACACTTGTCTGCCGGAATGTGTAAAATGGGGACACTTGCCTGCCGGAATGTGTAAAATAGGGACACTTGCCTGCCGTAATGTGTAAAATGGGGACACTTGCCTGCCGGAATGTGTAAAATGGGGGCACATGCCTGCCGCAATGTGTAAAATGGGGACACTTACCTGCCATGCTGTGTAAAATGGGGGCACGTGCCTGCCGCAATGTGTAAAATGGGGACACTGTCCTGCCGCAATGTGTAAAATGGGGACACTTACCTGCAATGCTGTGTAAAATGGGGGCATGTGCCTGCCGCAATGTGTAAAATGGGGACACTTTCCTGCCGCAATGTGTAAAATGGGGACACTTTCCTGCCGCAATGTGTAAAATGGGGACACTTTCCTGCCGCAATGTGTAAAATGGGGACACTTTCCTGCCGCAATGTGTAAAATGGGGACACTTTCCTGCCGCAATGTGTAAAATGTGAACACTTGCCTGCCGTACTGTGTAAAATGGAGGCACGTGCCTGCCGCAATGTGTAAAATGGGGACACTTTCCTGCCGCAATGTGTAAAATGGGGACACTTTCCTGCCGCAATGTGTAAAATGGGGACACTTTCCTGCCGCAATGTGTAAAATGGGGACACTTTCCTGCCGCAATGTGTAAAATGGGGACACTTTCCTGCCGCAATGTGTAAAATGGGGACACTTTCCTGCCGCAATGTGTAAAATGGGGACACTTTCCTGCCGCAATGTGTAAAATGTGAACACTTGCCTGCCGTACTGTGTAAAATGGAGGCACGTGCCTGCCGCAATGTGTAAAATGGGGACACTTTCCTGCCGCAATGTGTAAAATGGGGGCACGTGCCTGCCGCAATGTGTAAAATGGGGACACTTGCCTACCGTGCTGTGTAAAATGGGGACACTTGCCTGCCGTTCTGTGTAAAATGGGGTCGCGTGCCTGCTGTAATGTGTAAAATGAGGATTTTTTTTTTTTATCGTGTGGTTGCCGTGATGATGAGATCAGATGAGGACGCACCCATCTTAACAAAGCCATGCCCATTTTAACGAGGTCACGCCCCCTTGCCGGGAGCGCGCGCGCATTGGGAGCGCGCATACTTTTCCTCTTTATATCTATGGAGGGGGGGGGGGCGCATTTTTAAATCTCACACTGGGAGCCAAATTGGCTAGAAACGGCCCTGACCATGCACAGAAACAATATAACCCACCCAAAACTAAATGTGTCTGCACATGTTACATCTGCCCCACCGGCAGTGCAACATGGTTTTGCCCAATTGCTAACTTTTTTGGTTTGCTAACCAAACCTGACTAACCCCCTATATTAGCTGAGTTTCAATGGCTGCTTACTGTTCTTTGGTAAGTAAATGATTACATTATATTGATAAATGATATATTTGATATTTAAAATATCTATCATTTTATATTAGTATCTGTATTTGAGTTTTTCCAGTAACATACACCAATCTTCAAATCATTTTTGTTTTAGTAATAGATTGCCTGAGCATATCTGTAAATGTGCCACTATCAGAGAGTAGGAGGATGAATTATTTCTTTATTATGTCCAATTCTAGATGTTTGTGTCAGGAGTAGCTATGGCAAAGACAGGGAATTTGGACAGGCGAGTCACCACAGCACATATCCACAGCACATCTTGCATACTCATAATAAAGTGCTAACAGTATTATCTGTAAAACAACATCTATTATTCTAGTTTCTCTGGGCTGCCTGTTTCACAATATTACGCAACAGAATTGTGACCTCCTATCCCCAGCACTGGTATGTTCTGCTTAGTGAGCTTATCTTTCTGTCAGAGAGCACTTTAAGCTGAAAGAGGGAACACTGAACACACTTGTGAGTGCGAATGTGGTCTTTGTATGGTATGAAAACATGGCGTTTCTATTATTTGGTCCTTAATGTGTCTAAATAAAAGCATAATGGCCTGATTCAGATGTGGGTGGAGTTGCTATCGCTGATGTTTACATGGAAGCAACAGCTATAGCAATAACATGGTTTTGCAGCAGGGGGCGTCACACCTCCTGCATGAATTAATGATGCAAGCTGTATCCTAGGATGCAGTATTGGATCATCTCCAACACCATCGGCCAGCTGCATGACCCATGGGATCATGTAAGCCGGCCGCCACAGGTACTACCAAGACGCCAGGAAATCTCTGTCCTCTGACTGAGATCCTCCCCTGCAACAACGAGGCCTCGAATGACCAACACGACCCTGTTTTCAGCAATTTGGGGGCATGCCCAGCGCTCCCCAAGCAGCTGGGCAGCTCCCTCGGCTCATGTCCCTGCACTCCTTAGATTGGCATTCAGGGATCACTCGCTGCTTTGCAAAGCAGAGCAGCAGTGATCAAAGGCTCCCCCAACCTTCCTCCCTGCCCGCGGGACACTGCGGCCCATGAGTGGTACAGTGTCCGAATAGCGGGACTGTCCTGCTGGAATCAGGACAGGTGGTAGGTATGTAATAGCTGCAATCTTATTGGTTGCTATGGGTAACATCTTCTCTTCTATAAACCAGCACTTTAGTAAACATACCCCTTGTAATTAGGAAGAATACTGCATTTGCCATCTCTGGGAATGTTTGTGAGTTGCACACAAAAGGCCTGATTCAGTGCAGCACACAATGCCGATGTTCACGTCATTTACAAATGTGCATTTGCAAAAAATTCTGAAAAACCCCTACAATGAATGCGGTAGAGTGTACACACCAAGGTACTGTTCTGATCAATACAGACGTTATCAGTATTGTAGCAAAAAAGCCACAGGCATTGCAGGGAGGTGGCTACTAGTGCAAGCAAAAGTGGGCAGTTTAGTGGGCATATAATGACTGTGCTGCTGGCATGTCAATCCTGATACTGCACCTTCCATGACTGCTGCAATTTTCTATGCTACGACCGATGACGGCATATAAAGATGCACCAATTTGTATAAGAGCGTGCAAGGGTGCTAGAAGTGAGCCTCTCAGGCCGTGTACATGCGGCAGTACAGACGTATACAAGGGAAGGAATTTCTACCCTATTTGCATATACGACCACTGCTGCGTGCGACTCTGAAACGATCCCACAGCGGCTTTAGTTGTGGGTAGTCGCAGAAGCCTCTTTTATTTCTTTATGCTAATGCAAATAACTGTTCCACTAATGTATGGGTTCCTGTGTGTGCAAGAGGAGACAACGTAGGAAATGGCATATATGAAGTCAGGGGCGTTTTACAGAGGAGGAGAACCACTTGCAGCCTCCGTTGCAGGTCCCATTGTCTCCGGCAGCTAGTAGACTCTGCCATAATGCTAGAGTTTACTGCGCATGCGCAAGTCTCCGGGAACATGGCGCCTGGCAACGCCTTGTTCCCAGGAATATCTCAAGTGTGCATGTGCAAATCACTCGGAAATGGCTACAGGACTCTGAAGGGATAAGTATATTATATGGGTGCAGTGTGTACCCATTATAGAAATGCCTATGTATGAAGTACTCCTGTATACAGAGCACCTTAGCAGTGTGTACGCAATTTTTGCAATAAATCCCAGGGTTCATAGTACAGAGTATCTCTCTAGATACAGCCCTGATGAAGTAGTGTGGACACCTAATGCGTTTTCTCTCTGCCAGGTAGCTCCATCAGAGGTAGAAACCATATTATTACAATGTAAAATAGGAATTGACTTTTTCAGGACCCAGGGCCCTGCGTGCACCATACACACTGCATCCATTATAGATACAACACTGCTGTCTGGGGACAAAACTGGAAGACCAATAAATCTGACCACTGCATATGCAATATTTGTTAGCTATGATGCCAAAGGGTGTTTGACCATCTTAACTTTGCACTTACAGTATGCTGGAGGCAGTGGGGTTAAGTGGAGCTGCAAGCATGTCTGCAGATTTGAAACCTTTAACATGCTCTGCAGCTATGAGCTGTTATTAGTGGTTCGGTCGTATGCAACTTGTACACATCTCCACTTGTGGACGAATGGTCCTAGCTGGGTAGCAATGGGTCATTTGGCCAAGTTGACTGTGGTCAGACATTGGCGTGTAGGCAGAATTGCAGACTTTGCAGAGTGTAGCATGACTGATGTTGGACATACCTCCATTTGCATCAGCCTAGTAATGGTAAGAAGAGTGATAGTGATGACACCTACTTCAACAAGCACAACCCTGTATAAAAGGGGTTTTATAATAAAAGGGTGTGCGCGCACACTTGTGCACTTGTTGAAGTAGGTGTCATCACTATCACCTCCATTTGCATCAGCCCAGTACATGGTAAGAGTATGTCCAACATCAGTCATGCTACACTCTGCAATGTCTGCAATTCTGCCTACACGCCCATGTCATGACCTCAGTCAACCTGTACATAGGATGCTGCTATGTCTTAAAGACTGGACAGAAGGGACTTATATAATTAACGGGTGATCGTAGGGAATAAGCTGAAGCAGATAGATACAGGACAATGTAAGCAGGACTGGGATACTGCAGCTAATGGTGGTAGCAGGGTTAGAGCAGGACTGAGGCACTGATGGTGGAGCGTAATGAGATAAAGATAATCACAAGGCTGGAGTATTATGGGTGGTACAGTATGTGCAGCAAAGCTAAGTAAGCACAGGGTAGTCCTTGTATACAGTTCTGTGCTTTTGGAAATCTCACTTGTGAATGAAATTCAGTCATTGACCACAAGAGGGCTCTTGTAATACAGTGTGAGGAATTTTAAACTCTACTATTTCATTCTGTTATTATGTTGTTGATAAATGTTACTACTTACTATACTACATACAAATATTATTTATGGCTTTTCAAACCTACCATCACAACTAACAGTTTAGATCCTAAGTTGATGCATTAATTAAACATGATGTGAATATGTGAATATTTTAGCTGTCAGAAACCTAAGCTTCAGACCTGTAAACTTTTACATTGCAGGAAGACATTGGCCCCTTATTAAGGTTGGATCACATTTTGCTGATTGCCGGGCATGTGCACACGCACAGGGCCAGTTCTGCGCATGCGCGCCCCAGGAGATGCGATCACATCACAGTGATGCCAACGCCTCTGCCTTACTGACAGTCAGAGGCGTTCGTGGGGCAGTCAGGGACGGTGAAGCAGTGTTGCGGGGGCATGGCGACTAAAACACAGGTGGGGCTGGACCATTTTCGGGTCGGCTGTGTGCCATCACATGCATCCACTGCGGTAAAAAAACATGGCGGAGGTGCGTCTGCTGTGCAGGCAGGGGTTAACCCTAGTTGCTGTGATTGCGATCGCAGCGCTGGGCGACCCCCAGCATGCGATCATATGCAGTTGCAGTTTTGTGCAAATAGTTTTCAGATATTACTTTACAAACCTCTCTAGTCACCCTTACAGTATTGACATTTCAACTTCTGGTTGATAAATGCATACTTATACCTTTATAATGTATTATGCTTCATACAATATATACATTATATAATATAGCAGCTGTATGACGGCGGTGTGGCCTGGCTTTCTGTCCATCTATCACTCTCTTTTATGTTATGTCTCTTAATCATCACCATATTATTTCTCCTCCTCGCTGTCTGTAACTCTCTGATTTCCGGACAGGAGGTGTGGCCAGGGGCATGACTTAAGTTGGAACCTATTTATATATAGAGGAGTATTTCATCTAGTGTTACAACCAATTTATTTATTTATTATTTATCTGTCAGATTTCTGCCAATTTTCAAAACACACCAATAAAGAGTTCTCTTGTGCCCATTTACATACCTCCTAACTTTGTCAGGGTGTAAGGAGGGACAGCCATATGGGCTGAAGATGCACGCCCGAAATTAAGGGGCGTAACCTTGTGGCTGCCTTCAAACAGCCGCAGCAGCTTATGGGCACAGTGAGCGATCTCGCAGATGAAGACATGCACGTGCGCAGATCTCTCACTATCAGTGTTGTATGCAAATCATAGGGTGTATGTACAACGCTGAATCAGGCCCTATATCAGGGACTTAAATAGTTATGGAACTCAGCCTAAAACTGTGTATATCTTTCCAAATTTGGCAGTATTTTTTCTTGTCTTTAGCCATGAGATTTTTAGTTTCTGTAAGCCTGGATTCCAATGTCAGTTTTTGTTCAGTGCTGAAATCTACCATCCATGGGGGTCATTCCGAGTTGATCGTAGCTGTGCTAATCATCTTCCCTGACGTGTGGGGGGACGCCCAGCACAGGGCTAGCCCGCCCCACATGTCAGTCCCCCCCCCGCACAAATACAAAAGCATTGCACAGAGGCGATGCTTTTGTATTTGAGAAATAACTCCCGGCCAGCGCAGCTCCTGCGGCTGGCCGGGAGTCAACTGTCGGTGCCTCTGGCCGCAGCGGCTGCGTGAGACGTCAATGGTCCGGCCATGCCTGCGTTGGCCAGACTGCTCCCCCTAAACGTCGGTTTAACGCCGTCGTTCAGTCCCCTCCCGCCCAGTGACCGCCTCTGTTTCAGAGGCGATCACTAGGCAATGAAAGCTGCCATGCGCCGGCGCACTGCGGCACCGGCGCATGCGCAGTTCCGACCCGATCGCAGCGCTGCGAAAAACTGCAGCGAGCAATTGGGTCGGAATGACTCCCCATGTGGCTCTGCACTCCGGGCCTGATGCAGAGATAGGATACAATGTCAATGTCGTACGCAGTTGAGCGATTTTCACACTGCACATGTGCTGCGATGGTCGTATTGAGGATTAATTAGCAAAAGTGATTGCCAGTCAGAGAGTGTATGAGTAATGTAACCAGGGAGTGGCAACTCAAATACCGGCGTGTCGCGATCTTGTCAGGAACGTACAGTATCACAGCTTGCGACATCCATTCTGCGCAACCATAGGATTGCACAGAAGGCCAATGTTCAACCGATGTGCATCCGATGTTTGCGTATTTGTACACAAAGGGCCTTAATCAGGCTGCATCCCAATTGCGATGCGACCGCAGTTTTGGAGAAAGGTCCCGTCCTGCGCGTGTGTGAGCAGTTAATGTGAGTAGATCGCATTAACGGGGACCGCCTCTGCCGTCGCAGCCAGGCTAAAATGCAGAATCTGCAATCCTTACTGAATAAGGTCCAAAAGGCAGATCCAGTGTTGCAAGTAGAAAAAAATGTGTTATAGGTACTGTGTGTGCGCACTCGCTAAAAAATGGCTGTAGCCAAATGCCACATGGGGCGTGGCCTATGAAAATGGGGGCGTGATACACATATGGGCGGGCCAGATACACATATGACCCCAATAGTGCCAAATACACATATGCCCCCACAGTGCCAGATACGCCCCCACTGTGCCAGATATGCTCCTACAGTGCCTGATATGCTTCCACAGTGACAGATACACAAATGCCCCATGGTGCCAGATGCACAAATGTCCCATGGTGCCAGACACACAAATGCCCCCAGTAGTGCCATATATGCCCCCACAGTGCCAGATACACCTTGTCTCAGAGTGTCAGATACACATTGCCCCAGAGTGTCAGATACACATTGCCCCACAGTGCCAGATACACATTGCCCCAGAGTGTCAGATACACATTGCCCCAGAGTGTCAGATACACATTGCCCCAGAGTGCCAGATACACATTGCCCCAGAGTGCCAGATACACATTGCCCCACAGTGCCAGATACACATTGCCCCACAGTGCCAGATACACAGATACATACAGATGGGTCCACGGTTATCTTGACTAGTTTTCTGCGCCTAGGCACAACATGACTTATTAGCATAAACCCTTCATCTATTGTTCTCAGCTGCAATACAATACAGAGAACAATACAGCAGGAGATTAAGTCATTACAGCAGGGGATTAAGTCCGACTGGCCAGTCTCGGTTAATCCTATTAAAGGTCAAGATAAATGTGGACCCATCTGTATTACCCCACAGTGCCAAATACACATTGTACCAGAGTGCCAGATATGCATTGCCCCAGAATGTCATATACACATTGCCCCAGAGTGCCAGATACACATTGCCCCAGAGTGCCAGATACACATTGCCCCAGAGTGCCAGATACACATTGTCCCAGAGTGCCAGATACACATTGATCCAGAGTGTCAGATACACATTGCCCCAGAGTGTCAGATACACATTGCCCCAGAGTGCCAGATACACATTGCCCCAGAGTGCCAGATACACATTGCCCCAGAGTGCCAGATACACATTGCCCCAGAGTGCGTCCCAGAGTGCCAGATACACATTGCCCCAGAGTGTCAGATACACATTGCCCCAGAGTGTCAGATACACATTGCCCCAGAGTGCCAAATACATATTACCCCACAGTGCCAGATACACAATGCCCCCGAGTGCCCCACCCTGCTGCTCCCCGCTGCATCTGCTGGTTCATTAGCCAATCATAGCTCACGGACCGGCAGCCAATCAGGAGCCGGGGCTGCCGGTCCGCGAGCTCTGATTGTCTAACAAACCAGTGCCTTATTGAGATTCACCCCGCCGCCGCCAGAGACCGGACACATCACAGAGCATTGAGGGGCAGACGAGGCGCTGCACTCTCCTCCCCTCACACAGCAGCGGGCTGCAGGTATGGTAGACGGCCCGGCGGTATGGTGTACAAGCTGGGAATTTCTTACTGGCACGCCATACTGCCATACTTGCAGCACTCAATCCAAATCCTGGTGGCTGCAACATTTGCATATTTTCGCACAGTTGCTGCGTACTTGGTTACAACTGCAAAGCCATTTGCCTCCACCTCTGTATCAGTCCCTCTTCTCATAAATACAACAATAGTTCCAACAGTGGGATACAGATTACTTCAGTTTTCCATTGCTAACTTATTCCAACAGTGACTGGTTTTTATGATAGCTAAGAGTTAATGGTCTCGTTTAGTAACAATTTGTTAAATGAGGGTGTCAGGGAGAGAGAGAAGGAAAGATAGGGAAGAGAGAGACAGAGAGAGAGAGAGGAGAAAGAGAAAGAGAGGGTAATAGAGAGAAAGAGAGGGCTGATAGAGGAGAGAGAGAGATAGAGAGACAGAGAGAGTGAAGGTGTCAGGGAGAGAGAGAGGGGAGGGTAAGAGATGGTGTCATGGAGGTGGAGCGAGCGGGAAAGAAACAGAGGGTGTCAGGGGGAAAGAGAGGGGAGCAAGACAGAATGCGTGTCAGGGAGAGAGGAGCATGCGGCAGAGAGAGATGGTGTCAGGGAGAGAGTATGTGAGAGAGAAAGATGAAGAGACAAAGAGAAGGAGGGGGAATGATAATGTGTGTCAGGGTGAGAGTTAGAGAGCAGCAGAGAGAGATGGAGTCAGTGAGTGAGAGAAAGAGAGGGTGTCAGGGAGGGAGGGAGAGAGACAAAGGAGTATATTTACTATGATTCGTAATTGTCGGGATTTGAAGGGAGATTAAATACGAATTACAACGAATGTGTGATTTTGCAACTTTTTTAAATTTTTTACGCCTCATTTACTAAACAGTCGTATTCTGCATTTTCGTGTTTGCCGATGTCGATGTCATTCGTAATTTCGGCCAGTGTTTTACAGGAGTTATTAGTAAAACACTGCCGAACTTAACACAATGAGTCTCGGCCGGATCTGTGAGATCCGTGCAGGGCTTCATTGTGTACCTTAAAAAAAAGTGTAAAGTGTTAAAAATCCTGAATTTTTTTTGGCGTGGGGTCCCCCCTCCTTAGCATAACCAGCCTCGGGCTCTTTGAGCCGGTCCTGGTTGTAAAAATACAGGGGAAAATTGACAGGTGTTCCCCCATATTTTAACAACCAGCACCGGGCTCTGCGCCTGGTCCTGGTGCAAAAAATACGGGGGACAAAAAGCGTAGGGGTACCCCGTATTTTTAACACCAGCACCAGGCTCCACTAGTCAGAGAGATAATGCCACAGCCGGGGGACACTGTTATATTGGTCCCTGCGGCCCTGGCATTAAGTCACCAACTAGTCACCCCTGGCCGGGGTACCCTGGAGGAGTGGGGACCCCTTAAATCAAGAGGTCTCCCCTCTCCAGCCACCCAAGGGCCAGGGGTGAAGCCCAAGGCTGTCCCCCCCCCCATCCAAGGGCGGCGGATGGGAGGCTGATAGCCTTTTGTGTAAAAATAATAATATTGTTTTTTGTAACAGAACTACAAGTCCCAGCAAGCCTCCCCCGCAACCTGGTACTTCGAGAACCACAAGTACCAGCATGCGGGGGGGAAACGGGCCCGCTGGTACCTGTAGTTCTACTACATAAAAAATACCCAAATAAAAACAAAACACACACCATGATAGTACAATTTTATTAAACATACATGCACACTTACATACATACATACATACTTACCTATGTTGACACAAAGCAGTCGGCCCTCTTCTCCAGTAGAATCCACGGGGTACCTGTAAATAAAATTTATACTTACAAACAATCCTGTGTAGATCGGTCCTCTTCTTTAAGTTTGTAATCCAGTGACTTGGTAAAATAAAAAAACGGAATACCCGATCCACGCACTGAAAGTGGATCCATGTTTACACATGGATCCCCTTTCCCCGACTGGCGGGACCCCCCTTCAGCCAATCAGGGAGTGCCACGTCATGGCACTCTCCTGATTGGCTGTGCGCGCCTGAACGGTCAGTCAGGCGGCGCACTGTAAATACAATGTAGCGCAGAGGCGCTACATTATATCCAATGGTGGGAACTTTGCAGTCTGCAGTAGACCGCGAGGTTAAGTGGGGCCAACCACAAGAGTAACCCCACTTAACTTAAATTCCCAAGATGACACTTTGATGAAAAAAACTAAAAAACACCAACTCGGTCAAAATCGGGAGCATAGTAAATATACCCCAAAGAGAGTGGACCAATAGAGAGGGAGAGAGAATGTCAGAGAGATAAAGAGGGAGAAGAGAGGGAGAGATAGAGGGGAGCATGAGAGAGAGGGGAGAGACAGAAAGAGGGAGGATGTGTAAGCAGGAGAGAGAATGAGGGTGGCAGGGGGAGAGAGAGCGCATTAGGGAGAGAGAGACAGCATCAGGGAGAGAAAGAGGGTTAGACAAAGAGGTGGAGAGAGGGGTGCGAGAGGGAGAGAGATAGAGAGTGAGGGGGAGCGTGTGGGAGAGACACTACCTGTTACAGCTTGGTTAGGCTTCAGTACAAGTCTCTGATGGGGGTGGCACTTCACGGCATTAGGCCCTGCCCCTTTCTCACCCATGAATCGGGGCACTGCAGTACCCTGCTGGCGGGAGCTGGCAAAGGTAGGGTGTAGTGTGGGCTGGGGCAATATTTGCTGCAGTGTGGGGGCTCCTGGATAACCGCCCCACCTATAATCCAGCCCTGATACTACTCTATTCACAGTACTTAGTCTATATGTGCTTACTAGCTTTTCCCTCAGATACCCCTCTGCCTGTTAGTTCATCCCTCAAATGCATACCTCCCAACTTTCATTACTCCAGACTTGTGACTCCTCTGCCCAGTGAAGGCGCGCATGTCTGAAAAGGGGCGTATCCTCTATTTGAAAGGGGCGTGCCACCTGTCACGCTTTTCATTTATCATTGTGGGTGCATAATCAGCACTCTGCGAGCTGCTGGCTTGCCCCCAGTCCGTCTATGTCTGATGTTAATAGACACTGTGTGCATGCACACAGCATTTATTCACCACTGCTCTACAGCAGAGCAGTGAATGCCAGGAGCCTCCCAACTGCCCCCCCCCCCCCCCCCCCCCCCCCAACATGGGACACTGCAGCCCGCGGATGGGACAGCAGGACACTCACAAAAAAAATGGGACTGTCCCACAAAAATCCCAGACAGGGAGGTATGTTCAAATTTCCTGTGCCCACAACATTTTCTCACGTGCCCCTCTGCGTGCCCAACAGCTTTTTCTTTACTCATGACCCCCTGCCCCTTAGCTTTCCCTTTACATGTTCCATACCTCCCAACTGTCCTGATTTATGTAGGACAGTCACGTTTATTTGGGACTGTTCCACTGTCCCACCCGCGGGCTGCAGTGTTCCGTGGTGGGGAGGGCAGTTGGGAGGCTCCTGTCACTCGTGAATAGACGCTGTGCACATGCGCACAGCATCTATCAAGGAGACAAGGGGGCCTGGGCACATGCCAGCAGCTCACAGAGCGCTGGCCATGCCCACACAGTGATGGAAAATCGGGACATGGCTCGCGTTCGTGACATTACCATGACGCCACACATATTTGACTGGGGCCACGTCCCCTTTATCTAGGCAGGCGCTGCTATGCCGCACCGAAGTCCCTCTTCTTTCCTCCTGAAAGTGTGGAGGTATGATGTTCCTGTGCCCGCCAGCTCTTTGTTCACATGCACATGTGCCTGCCAGTCCCCATGACTGCTAAATTTTAAAATGTTTAAATGTTTTTAAATGCTAAATCCCTTAAAGTCCTCTTGCGTTTTCCTTACATAACCACCTGCTTTCCAGGGCTGTATTAACTTATGACCAGGCACATAGGCTTTCAGGTATTTTGGGCCTTCTCAGTGTCCATATATGGGTCAAGTTCTATTACTGTTGTTCTAATTGTAAAGCTCAACGGAATATGCTGCGCTATATAAGAAACTGTTAATAAATAAACAAATTCACAGCGAGACATTTGGGAAGCAGAGCTTATGCCATCATTTACACTTTCAGTATTCACATGGACACCGATACCCAGTTGAAATAAAGTCTGCTGACTTCTTTTCCTGATTTGTGCGTGTAGTGTACATGATGGCTGCCATTTGTTCTGATGTATAAATAATAACTGCTTTCACCCTAGTCAGCCTTATGGATAATATGGCCCTGATACCTACGACATTCTTCTTCTGTGACATGTCACCTGACTATCAACTTTTCCCTCATATGCTGCCCAGAAGTCCCCACATTGCCCTTTCTACTGTACTTACCTGATTCTCCACTATGGCTGTACAGGAACCGCCAGCATGTTGTGATTGCAGATGCACCAAAGAAAGAGCATGCAGCAGGAAGGACCATTCAGAATCAGAGCAACAACTGTCCCGACCAGGCAGAATGATTTTGCCGCTGTGGGTGACAGGTTTACATTCAGACACATAGGGCGTAATTCAGATCTGATCGCTGATGTGCATTTTCGCACAGCGGGCGATCAGATCCGAACTGCGCATACATATGTATCGCAATACGCAGGTGTGACGGACGGCTGCAAAGTGGATCGCCAGTCAGCGACGGGTTTGTGCTAAGGATCCATTCATACGGGCGTTCACAAGGAGATTGACAGGAAGAGGGAGTTTGTGGGTGGCAACTGACCATTTTCAGGGAGTGTCTGGAAAAACGCAGGCGTTCCCAATCGTTTGCAGGGAGGGTGTCTGACGTAAAATCCGTTCCCGAACAGGCTGATGTGATCACAGCGGCTGAGTAAGTCCTGGGCTGCGCAGAGACTGTACAAAATCAGTTTGTGCAGCTCTGCTACACATGCATTCGCACACTTGCACAGTGAAAATACAGGCGGTGACTATCTGATCGCAGGGCTGCAAAAATCGCTGCCTAGATCTGAATTACCACCATACATATACTGTATGTATAGGTAGGGTTTCATATTGAGATATACTCAAATCTAAAGTATGGGCTACAGAGACATAGTCATATATACAGTATTAACAGGCAGGGTTACATGGGTGTGGCTCACAACCAGCTAACCCCATGTGCCTGACCGTCCCCTCTGGCAGCTTAACCCTAACCCTCCCCCAAGTGCCCAAGCATCCCCTCTGGCAGCCAACCCTAACACTATCCAAAAAATCATGAAAAAGCATGTGTCCACCTTTTCTGTGTCGAGCATTTGCATGTCAACCTTTTGAACCTGTTGAACTAAGTCCATGTCGACCATTTATCTGTTGACATTTTGACCCTGTCGGCCATTCGGGCAATGAAAGAGCAGGGATGACTATCGGTGGAAGAAATTATCGATGGTCCTCCATTGAATAGTTTGCTACCATCGAGGTTCACTGACAGTTTCACCATAGGTGGTGATCATCAATGGTGAGTACACTGATGGCCATCCCTAAGTTGAATAAGATATTGTAACCGTCCCCCTGCTCAGGTCCGAGGAGCACCAATCTGCACACGCTTATATGACAATTCTGACTCACCACAGAGCAGAAGGAACGAGTAGATATGGCCATGGTGGATTACCGATCTATGAAGTGGGTTGCTGGACTTTTGGGATCTACTTTTTGTTCATTTACTTAGTGGTTATCTACCAGCATCAGTGTGTTGAAATGTAAGGCCTAATTGAGCATGTATCGCTGTTCTGAGAAATTGCAGTTGTCTGCGAGTAGTAGGGCGCCGCCCCCAACAGAAAGAAAAAACGCCTTGTGCAAGTTTGCGAATGTATCGCAGATCGCGATCCATTCGCAGATGCATATGCAATTTCTGGAACATTGAAGATTATTTGCCGTCTGAGCAAATATGAGTAGTTCTGAAGCTGCCACTATTCTGTGACTGAGACGTCCAGGAAGTGGTCTGCACTGATGTCAGAGACCCTGACATCAGTGCAGATGTCAAAACGCAATCAGCGCAGATGTCAAAACGCCTGTGCACACTTGCGTTTTTTATGACATACCCAGAAAATGGCAGGTTTCTGCCCAGAAACACCAGCTTCCTGTCAGTCAAACAGCGGCTACATTGTGATTTCGATCTGTATGCAATTGCAATTACCCCTCGCGCATGCGCAGTCGTTCCATAATCGATCGATTTGCGATTTCTCAGAATAGCGATCCATGCTGAATTAGGCCCTTGATGCAAAATATATTGATGAGATGACCTGGCCTTCTTGATGTCAGCAAGCTTTGAATAATCAGGGCAATACGTTCTCTTTTCTAACTTTAAGAAGCCCACATCAATTAATGGCAATAATAATAACGCCCACATCAAATAATAGCACTAATGATAATGCAGACATTAAAAATAGCATCAATAAAAATGTCCACATCAAACAATAGTTTTTCACTGGGCAGTGATGTTCTGTGGGATCTGGTCAGGATCCCAGCGGTCGGGATCCCGGCAGTCAAAATACCGACACTGGAATGCCAACACTACTTGGAATGCCAGAGCCAGGATCCTGACTTTGATCACTATCCCAGCGTTAGGATCCCGTTTGCCAGGATCCCCAACGAGGATTTGCCAGGCCTGACGGAGGGGTAAGCTGCAGGCAGGTTAGGGTTAGGCTACAGGGAGGAGGACTTAGAGTTACGCACTCCTGGGGAGGTTTATGGTTAGGCTGCGGTCGAGGGAGGGTTAGGTTTAGGGGTTTGAGGATGAGAGATAGCAGTCGAGATCCTGAGCATCGGGATGCCGTCGGTAGTATGACGGCTGGCATCCCAAGTGCCAGGATCCCGATACCATCCCGTTCTGTGAGCCAAGCTCCACATACTGTAACGCAACCAATCACAGGGTCTGATTCCTAGGTGGGCGCTATACTGATGCTTGTGCAGTTGAGTGACATTAGTGGCCATTTGGGAGCAAGGGAGATTCATCAATGAACAGGTGGAAATCATTGTGTACAACCAGTGGGATCATCGTATTGCTGCATGCCAGTTGCCAATAAGCTGCAAACGGTGTACAAATAACTGGGTATGTACATAGTTTATGAGATGCAGAGGGGTAATGCTGAATGTCTTATAATACAGTATATGACAATTTGAAGGTCCACAGATAATAAAGCTGGCCTATATATACTGTACACACATCAGCAAAATCAGAATGACGTGCTAATGGCGATTGTGAGCATCAAACAATCCTGAGAATATCAGCATCACAGAGCTAAATTTCCCATTTCGAAAAGATTTTCATTCATCTGTATCATGCAAAACTGTAACAAAATGCCTCCCCGAAGCTGCTACGAGCAGCCGGATGCTAATGCTTCCACCGTACTGTGATGAGTTTTTCATGATTCATGGTGTTTAAAATATTAAAGAGTGCCTATTTCACTGGAAAGTTTCTTATAGAATGAATGCATCATCAATGCGACTGTTCATGCATGGAAGAACAACAAGCAAAACGATATGAACCATTTTTAAGCTCTACACTTAGGCAAAGTAAACAGTTGTAATACAAACTATGAAATGTAGTTTTCTGTCTCAGTACACCTCCTATGGCAAATTAGATGGTTTTATTCTATTCTACTTTACACTTTACATATATTTGAAAAGACATAAAAGATGCACACTCAGCCTATCTCATAATACATTATTACAGTTACGGGCATATTTACTAATTATTGGCTTTTATGACCAATAATTAGAATTTCTTATTGCTGCTATTTGCAGCAGTTAGACATTAACATAACCGCAAATGTACTACAAATCAGATGCAGGGACAGGGGCTCTGAAAGCAGCCTGCATGTGATGTGTAAAGAAGAGAATTAATTGCTAAAACAATAATTTCACTTCTACTTTGGGAGACGGGAGCGTTTTCTGCAATTGGTAGCGCATAGGTTATAGCACCACAACGCCATATTAAGTTGACGATAAGCTGTTCTGGCAAAACTATGGAATGAACTTGGTGAATCTGACAGCATCACAGCCCTCATAGAAAGCTATGGGGCTGGGGCAAAGGTCCATCCTTCATACATTCAAGGAATCCTTAATATTTGTAGACATTCAGAAAGGGTTTGGGGTTTGGAATCTGTACTAGATCGAGTTGTGAATTTTCTAAAACAAATCAAGAATGGAAAAAATGCTTATAATAACCAACATATGGCTACTGGCTCCGCCTCAAGGGTTTTATAGTATAGCATAGGACGCCAGGCCTATTAGGACGCTGCAGTGCCTAGTATATGAAGTGGCTAGTTATTAAGTGGCAGCTAATATCAATAGCAGTGTTATACCTGTGTTTCACTGGTTGCATCTTCAGCTGATATTTGGAATTGACTCCTGTCTCTCCTTCTCACCAACAGGTAACTAATGCAGAGGGCTGACCACTGTTTCTAGCTAAAGGATATATTTGGTAACTAATGCAGAGGGCTGACCACTGTTTCTAGCTAAAGGATATATTTGGTAACTAATGCAGAGGGCTGACCACTGTTTCTAGCTAAAGGATATATTTGGTAACTAATGCAGAGGGCTGACCACTGTTTCTAGCTAAAGGATATATTTGGTAACTAATGCAGAGGGCTGACCACTGTTTCTAGCTAAAGGATATATTTGGTAACTAATGCAGAGGGCTGACCACTGTTTCTAGCTAAAGGATATATTTGGTAACTAATGCAGAGGGCTGACCACTGTTTCTAGCTAAAGGATATATTTGGTAACTAATGCAGAGGGCTGACCACTGTTTCTAGCTAAAGGATATATTTGGTAACTAATGCAGAGGGCTGACCACTGTTTCTAGCTAAAGGATATATTTGGTAACTAATGCAGAGGGCTGACCACTGTTTCTAGCTAAAGGATATATTTAGTAACTAATGCAGAGGGCTGACCACTGTTTCTAGCTAAAGGATATATTTGGTAACTAATGCAGAGGGCTGACCACTGTTTCTAGCTAAAGGATATATTTGGTAACTAATGCAGGGGGATGACCACTGTTTCTAGCTAAAGGATATATCTGGTAAATTGTTAAGTGGATTAATATCTGTAGTCAGCAAAAACTTTGTGTTTGACTGGGTTTAGTGATCTCACATTTGGTAGTGATTAACACCTTTTGGAGGAGGGTTGCTGTGTGGGGGAGGGGGTTGTAATCAGAAAGGAAGTGTTTGTAGACTTATTTAGTCAGTATAGCATAGGACGCCAGGCCTATTAGGACGCTGCAGTGCCTAGTATATGAAGTGGCTAGTTATTAAGTGGCAGCTAATATCAATAGCAGTGTTATACCTGTGTTTCACTGGTTGCATCTTCAGCTGATATTTGGAATTGACTCCTGTCTCTCCTTCTCACCAACAGGTAACTAATGCAGAGGGCTGACCACTGTTTCTAGCTAAAGGATATATTTGGTAACTAATGCAGAGGGCTGACCACTGTTTCTAGCTAAAGGATATATTTGGTAACTAATGCAGAGGGCTGACCACTGTTTCTAGCTAAAGGATATATTTGGTAACTAATGCAGAGGGCTGACCACTGTTTCTAGCTAAAGGATATATTTGGTAACTAATGCAGAGGGCTGACCACTGTTTCTAGCTAAAGGATATATTTGGTAACTAATGCAGAGGGCTGACCACTGTTTCTAGCTAAAGGATATATTTGGTAACTAATGCAGAGGGCTGACCACTGTTTCTAGCTAAAGGATATATTTGGTAACTAATGCAGAGGGCTGACCACTGTTTCTAGCTAAAGGATATATTTGGTAACTAATGCAGAGGGCTGACCACTGTTTCTAGCTAAAGGATATATTTAGTAACTAATGCAGAGGGCTGACCACTGTTTCTAGCTAAAGGATATATTTGGTAACTAATGCAGAGGGCTGACCACTGTTTCTAGCTAAAGGATATATTTGGTAACTAATGCAGGGGGATGACCACTGTTTCTAGCTAAAGGATATATCTGGTAAATTGTTAAGTGGATTAATATCTGTAGTCAGCAAAAACTTTGTGTTTGACTGGGTTTAGTGATCTCACATTTGGTAGTGATTAACACCTTTTGGAGGAGGGTTGCTGTGTGGGGGAGGGGGTTGTAATCAGAAAGGAAGTGTTTGTAGACTTATTTAGTCAGTATAGCATAGGACGCCAGGCCTATTAGGACGCTGCAGTGCCTAGTATATGAAGTGGCTAGTTATTAAGTGGCAGCTAATATCAATAGCAGTGTTATACCTGTGTTTCACTGGTTGCATCTTCAGCTGATATTTGGAATTGACTCCTGTCTCTCCTTCTCACCAACAGGTAACTAATGCAGAGGGCTGACCACTGTTTCTAGCTAAAGGATATATTTGGTAACTAATGCAGAGGGCTGACCACTGTTTCTAGCTAAAGGATATATTTGGTAACTAATGCAGAGGGCTGACCACTGTTTCTAGCTAAAGGATATATTTGGTAACTAATGCAGAGGGCTGACCACTGTTTCTAGCTAAAGGATATATTTGGTAACTAATGCAGAGGGCTGACCACTGTTTCTAGCTAAAGGATATATTTGGTAACTAATGCAGAGGGCTGACCACTGTTTCTAGCTAAAGGATATATTTGGTAACTAATGCAGAGGGCTGACCACTGTTTCTAGCTAAAGGATATATTTGGTAACTAATGCAGAGGGCTGACCACTGTTTCTAGCTAAAGGATATATTTGGTAACTAATGCAGAGGGCTGACCACTGTTTCTAGCTAAAGGATATATTTGGTAACTAATGCAGGGGGCTGACCACTGTTTCTAGCTAAAGGATATATCTGGTAAATTGTTAAGTGGATTAATATCTGTAGTCAGCAAAAACTTTGTGTTTGACTGGGTTTAGTGATCTCACATTTGGTAGTGATTAACACCTTTTGGAGGAGGGTTGCTGTGTGTAGGAGGGGGTTGTAATCAGAAAGGAAGTGTTTGTAGACTTATTTTGTCAGTATAGCATAGGACGCCAGGCCTATTAGGACGCTGCAGTGCCTAGTATATGAAGTGGCTAGTTATTAAGTGGCAGCTAATATCAATAGCAGTGTTATACCTGTGTTTCACTGGTTGCATCTTCAGCTGATATTTGGAATTGACTCCTGTCTCTCCTTCTCACCAACAGGTAACTAATGCAGAGGGCTGACCACTGTTTCTAGCTAAAGGATATATTTGGTAACTAATGCAGAGGGCTGACCACTGTTTCTAGCTAAAGGATATATTTGGTAACTAATGCAGAGGGCTGACCACTGTTTCTAGCTAAAGGATATATTTGGTAACTAATGCAGAGGGCTGACCACTGTTTCTAGCTAAAGGATATATTTGGTAACTAATGCAGAGGGCTGACCACTGTTTCTAGCTAAAGGATATATTTGGTAACTAATGCAGAGGGCTGACCACTGTTTCTAGCTAAAGGATATATTTGGTAACTAATGCAGAGGGCTGACCACTGTTTCTAGCTAAAGGATATATTTGGTAACTAATGCAGAGGGCTGACCACTGTTTCTAGCTAAAGGATATATTTGGTAACTAATGCAGAGGGCTGACCACTGTTTCTAGCTAAAGGATATATTTGGTAACTAATGCAGAGGGCTGACCACTGTTTCTAGCTAAAGGATATATTTGGTAACTAATGCAGGGGGATGACCACTGTTTCTAGCTAAAGGATATATCTGGTAAATTGTTAAGTGGATTAATATCTGTAGTCAGCAAAAACTTTGTGTTTGACTGGGTTTAGTGATCTCACATTTGGTAGTGATTAACACCTTTTGGAGGAGGGTTGCTGTGTGGGGGAGGGGGTTGTAATCAGAAAGGAAGTGTTTGTAGACTTATTTAGTCAGTATAGCATAGGACGCCAGGCCTATTAGGACGCTGCAGTGCCTAGTATATGAAGTGGCTAGTTATTAAGTGGCAGCTAATATCAATAGCAGTGTTATACCTGTGTTTCACTGGTTGCATCTTCAGCTGATATTTGGAATTGACTCCTGTCTCTCCTTCTCACCAACAGGTAACTAATGCAGAGGGCTGACCACTGTTTCTAGCTAAAGGATATATTTGGTAACTAATGCAGAGGGCTGACCACTGTTTCTAGCTAAAGGATATATTTGGTAACTAATGCAGAGGGCTGACCACTGTTTCTAGCTAAAGGATATATTTGGTAACTAATGCAGAGGGCTGACCACTGTTTCTAGCTAAAGGATATATTTGGTAACTAATGCAGAGGGCTGACCACTGTTTCTAGCTAAAGGATATATTTGGTAACTAATGCAGAGGGCTGACCACTGTTTCTAGCTAAAGGATATATTTGGTAACTAATGCAGAGGGCTGACCACTGTTTCTAGCTAAAGGATATATTTGGTAACTAATGCAGAGGGCTGACCACTGTTTCTAGCAAAAGGATATATTTGGTAACTAATGCAGAGGGCTGACCACTGTTTCTAGCTAAAGGATATATTTGGTAACTAATGCAGGGGGCTGACCACTGTTTCTAGCTAAAGGATATATCTGGTAAATTGTTAAGTGGATTAATATCTGTAGTCAGCAAAAACTTTGTGTTTGACTGGGTTTAGTGATCTCACATTTGGTAGTGATTAACACCTTTTGGAGGAGGGTTGCTGTGTGGGGGAGGGGGTTGTAATCAGAAAGGAAGTGTTTGTAGACTTATTTAGTCAGTATAGCATAGGACGCCAGGCCTATTAGGACGCTGCAGTGCCTAGTATATGAAGTGGCTAGTTATTAAGTGGCAGCTAATATCAATAGCAGTGTTATACCTGTGTTTCACTGGTTGCATCTTCAGCTGATATTTGGAATTGACTCCTGTCTCTCCTTCTCACCAACAGGTAACTAATGCAGAGGGCTGACCACTGTTTCTAGCTAAAGGATATATTTGGTAACTAATGCAGAGGGCTGACCACTGTTTCTAGCTAAAGGATATATTTGGTAACTAATGCAGAGGGCTGACCACTGTTTCTAGCTAAAGGATATATTTGGTAACTAATGCAGAGGGCTGACCACTGTTTCTAGCTAAAGGATATATTTGGTAACTAATGCAGAGGGCTGACCACTGTTTCTAGCTAAAGGATATATTTGGTAACTAATGCAGAGGGCTGACCACTGTTTCTAGCTAAAGGATATATTTGGTAACTAATGCAGGGGGCTGACCACTGTTTCTAGCTAAAGGATATATCTGGTAAATTGTTAAGTGGATTAATATCTGTAGTCAGCAAAAACTTTGTGTTTGACTGGGTTTAGTGATCTCACATTTGGTAGTGATTAACACCTTTTGGAGGAGGGTTGCTGTGTGGGGGAGGGGGTTGTAATCAGAAAGGAAGTGTTTGTAGACTTATTTAGTCAGTATAGCATAGGACGCCAGGCCTATTAGGACGCTGCAGTGCCTAGTATATGAAGTGGCTAGTTATTAAGTGGCAGCTAATATCAATAGCAGTGTTATACCTGTGTTTCACTGGTTGCATCTTCAGCTGATATTTGGAATTGACTCCTGTCTCTCCTTCTCACCAACAGGTAACTAATGCAGAGGGCTGACCACTGTTTCTAGCTAAAGGATATATTTGGTAACTAATGCAGAGGGCTGACCACTGTTTCTAGCTAAAGGATATATTTGGTAACTAATGCAGAGGGCTGACCACTGTTTCTAGCTAAAGGATATATTTGGTAACTAATGCAGAGGGCTGACCACTGTTTCTAGCTAAAGGATATATTTGGTAACTAATGCAGAGGGCTGACCACTGTTTCTAGCTAAAGGATATATTTGGTAACTAATGCAGAGGGCTGACCACTGTTTCTAGCTAAAGGATATATTTGGTAACTAATGCAGAGGGCTGACCACTGTTTCTAGCTAAAGGATATATTTGGTAACTAATGCAGAGGGCTGACCACTGTTTCTAGCTAAAGGATATATTTGGTAACTAATGCAGGGGGCTGACCACTGTTTCTAGCTAAAGGATATATCTGGTAAATTGTTAAGTGGATTAATATCTGTAGTCAGCAAAAACTTTGTGTTTGACTGGGTTTAGTGATCTCACATTTGGTAGTGATTAACACCTTTTGGAGGAGGGTTGCTGTGTGGGGGAGGGGGTTGTAATCAGAAAGGAAGTGTTTGTAGACTTATTTAGTCAGTATAGCATAGGACGCCAGGCCTATTAGGACGCTGCAGTGCCTAGTATATGAAGTGGCTAGTTATTAAGTGGCAGCTAATATCAATAGCAGTGTTATACCTGTGTTTCACTGGTTGCATCTTCAGCTGATATTTGGAATTGACTCCTGTCTCTCCTTCTCACCAACAGGTAACTAATGCAGAGGGCTGACCACTGTTTCTAGCTAAAGGATATATTTGGTAACTAATGCAGAGGGCTGACCACTGTTTCTAGCTAAAGGATATATTTGGTAACTAATGCAGAGGACTGACCACTGTTTCTAGCTAAAGGATATATTTGGTAACTAATGCAGAGGGCTGACCACTGTTTCTAGCTAAAGGATATATTTGGTAACTAATGCAGGGGGCTGACCACTGTTTCTAGCTAAAGGATATATCTGGTAACTAATGCAGAGGGCTGACCACTGTTTCTAGCTAAAGGATATATTTGGTAACTAATGCAGAGGGCTGACCACTGTTTCTAGCTAAAGGATATATTTGGTAACTAATGCAGGGGGCTGACCACTGTTTCTAGCTAAAGGATATATCTGGTAAATTGTTAAGTGGATTAATATCTGTAGTCAGCAAAAACTTTGTGTTTGACTGGGTTTAGTGATCTCACATTTGGTAGTGATTAACACCTTTTGGAGGAGGGTTGCTGTGTGGGGGAGGGGGTTATAATCAGAAAGGAAGTGTTTGTAGACTTATTTAGTCAGTATAGCATAGGACGCCAGGCCTATTAGGACGCTGCAGTGCCTAGTATATGAAGTGGCTAGTTATTAAGTGGCAGCTAATATCAATAGCAGTGTTATACCTGTGTTTAACCGAAGGAAAACAGAAGGCAAACAAACTAACAAGATAACAGAAGGACTGCATTACCACAAAACTCTGAAACTTTATGTGGCCTCTCCTCGCCTCAAACATGAGAACACCAAGACCAGGCTTACCACCTCTCTGGCTGAGAACATCAAATCTGCCCCTGGGCCTAACCATCAAGATGAACAGGGAACTGTGGGGGAAGAGGACCAGGATCAGCAGGGACATCACCATTGCGTCTGAGTATGCCCCCTACATTCTCCTTCCCACCCGTACTAAGATCTGATCAAAATGTTATCCCACTCCTACTTCTGCCACTAGTTACCTGCTATTGTGTTTTTGTTTTGTTTTTTTCTTTCCTCTTCATTGCTCGCTTCCACCCCACCATGTGTTTTCCTGTAATGTTTACCTCCACTGATTGCACACCTTTCCATTGTGCCCTACATGCAGGGTACATCATACTACTACATAAGCATCAGTTTTCCCATATATGAACTTGGCCCTTGTATGGATCACCTTCCACAGTGTAACCTCCAAAGTGCGCCCAACATGGCTGCCCCATATGGTACACTTGTGGATGGGATGAAAAATACATGGACCTTGTGGTTTTGTTGGAACCCTACTCTAAACTGTAGGACTCTGAAATCACCCCCATTTTGTGTCATCTCTTCTAGGGGTAGACTATTCCACCCTGGGTAATCCTACGCGGAGCGCCCAAGATGGCTGCTGCACTTGGTACCTGTGAGGGTGGAATACACAACCCTTGGAAGTTATTACCCAAAATGCCTACACCATTCCTGCGTTATGCTTTCTGTGGGCTTAAGGTTTTTCTTTTATGTCTGTGTTGCTTATCTATTGTTGTATTACTCAAATCCTCTGTATCATGTGTATTGTTTTTGATGTCTGTAAAGCGCCTTGAGTCCTGTTGGAGAAAGAGCGCTATATAAATAAAATTATTATTATTATTATTATTATTATTATTTTATGCAGTAGCGCCTGGTTGGTGGTGCTCCCAGAAATTGGTTCAGAACAAACTATATTGTGGAATTTCTCTAACGTCCTTGAGGATGCTGGGACTCCGTAAGGACCATGGGGAATAGACGGGCTCCGCAGGAGATAGGGCACTTTAAGAAAGCTTTGGATTCTGGGTGTGCACTGGCTCCTCCCTCTATGACCCTCCTCCAGACCTCAGTTTTACACTGTGCCCAGAGCAAGATGGGTGCACTGTAGAGAGCTCTCTAGAGTTCTCTGCTTGAAAGCATTTTTGTTTGGATTTTTCTTCTACTTTTTACTACTTTTGCACAGGGAGCACTGCTGGCAACAGGCTCCCTGCATCGAGGGATTGGGGAGAGAGGAGCAGACCTTCTTGTCAAAGATAGGCTCTGCTTCCTCGGCTACTGGACACCATTAGCTCCAGAGGGGGTGAACGCAGGTTCTTACTGGGCGTCCACCCCCGGAGCCGCGCCGCCGTTCTCCTCACAGAGCCAGAAGCACAGAAGTCAGAAGACGTCTCAGGCGGCAGAAGCCATCAGCTTCACTGAGGTAACGCACAGCACTGCAGCTGTGTGTCATTGCTCCCACACACCTCACACACTCCGGTCACTGTAAGGGCGCAGGGGGGGGGCGCCCTGGGCAGCAATATAAACCTCTGCATGGCAAAAGGACTATATACATGTGCAGGTGGGCTCTGTACATGTATATAAAAGAGCCCCCCGCCATATTTTCCTAAGTTTGAGCGGGACAGAAGCCCGCCGCCGAGGGGGCGGGGCTTCTCCCTCAGCACTCCCCAGCGCCATTTTCTCTCCACAGCACTGCTGAGAGGAAGCTCCCCGGACTCTCCCCTGCTTACACGGTGAAAGGGTGCTTAAAAGAGAGGGGGGGGGGCACATAATTGGCGGTTTACATATTACACAGCGCTGCTGGGGCAAAACATTTTGTGTTGGTCTCCAGGGTTATTGCGCTGGGGTGTGTGCTGGCATACTCTCTCTCTGTCTCTCCAAAGGGCCTTGACAGGGATACTGTCTTCAGGAAAGGGGTTCCCTGTGTGTGTGAAGTGTGTCGGTACGCGTGTGTCGACATGTTTGACGAGGAAGGCTTGCTTAATGTGGAGGGGGAGTGCTTGAATGTCAGGTCGCCGTCGCCAACGCCGACACAGGAATGGGTGGACTGGATATGCTGAATGTCTTGAATGCAAATGTAAATCTATTACATAAAAGGTTAGACAAGGCAGAAGCTAGGGATTAGTCAGGTAGCCAGTCCATGCCTGTCCCTGTAGCGCCAGGCACGTCGGGGTCTCAGAAGCGCACCATATCCCAGATCGATGACACAGATACCGACACAGATTCTGACTCTAGTGTCGACTATGAAGATGCAAAATTACAGCCGAAGGTGGCTAAGGGTATACGGTACATGATTATGGCTATTAAAGAGGTTTTGCATATTACTGAGGAACCCCCTGTCCCTGACACGAGGGTACACATGTATAAAGAGAAAAAGCCTGAAGTCACTTTTCCATCATCATTTGAGTTAAGTGAATTGTGCGAAAAGGCTTGGGACTCTCCAGATAGGAGACCACAAGTTCCCAAAAGGATTCTTATGGCGTATCCCTTTCCACAAACTGATAGGATACGCTGGGAATCTTCACCAAAAGTGGACAAGGCGCTGACACGCTTGTCCAAAAAGGTGGCACTGCCTTCTCAGGATACGGCTTCCCTCAAGGAACCGGCTGATTGCAGGCAGGAAATTACCTTGAAGCACATTTACACTCACTCCGGTACTATTGCTAGACCGGCTATGGCGTCGGCCTGGGTTTGTAGTGCAGTTGTGGCATGGGCAGATTCCTTATCTGCGGAGATTGACACCTTAGATAGGGATGCCATTCAAATGACCATAAAGCATATCAGAGATGCTGCCTTGTATATGAGGGATGCTCAGAGAGACATTTGTTTATTAAGCTCCAGAATAAATGCTATGTCTATTTCTGCTAGGCAACTCCTGTGGACCCGACAGTGGACAGGAGATGCCGATTCTAAGCGGCACATGGAGTCCTTGCCGTACAAGGGGGAGGAGTTGTTTGGAGACGGCCTCTCGGACCTAGTCTCTACGGCTACGGCTGGTAAGTCGAATTTCTTGCCTTATGTCCCCCCGCAGCATACTAAGAAGGTGTAACGATTTCTAGAGTTCTCTGTGCGTGCTTGGAAAGATGTCAGCTGAAGCCAGGTGAAAATTAAGTAAAGTTTATTGTGGAAAAAGTGGTGGTAAAAATAAATATAAACTGGATGCTTGATTACATGGAACAAAACACGATAAATGGAATATTTCAGGTTAAACATAGATGCAAAATAAACATGAAGAAATCCGGGTTTAAATCAAGCAGGGGAAAAATAACATACCCAAAAATGAAGTGATCAGGCAGGAATGGAAACAAACTGCAAATAATAGTCCAGAAATGTAGATGTTGAACCGGCAGGGTAAGAAGTCCAGAAGCAAGGCACATGCGTTTTAGCAAACTGCAGGGAAGTCTCCAAGAAGCAAATAAGGCAGAATCTGGACAGGGTTACTGGAGAGAGCCCAGTCTCACTCCATACGGAACCGCAATGATCTGCAACTAGGTGCCTGTGAGCTGGAGTTAAATAGCAGCAGGGTGTTGGGCTCCAGGTGCACACAATCAGGTAATTACCCTGCAGAGGCAGTGTGCAACTGCCATTCAGACCTGAGGCAACAAGTGAGACCCCTAGAGGCAGGAATGAGGTAATGCAAGGCAAAACAAACACAAATATTCCTAACATTATCCCCCCCTTTAAACAGGCGGATTCCAGACGCCTCAAAGTTCATCTTCTCTTCTTTTTTCCTCCTTTCTTTTTGGGTTGCCTAGACTTACTAGAAGGTGTCACAAAGACACTACTTGGCAATACAGGTCCATCAATAACAAGTCTAGGATCATACAGAAGCTCACTCTCAGAGTCGGAGCCACAACCCAGCGATAGAACTGACTTCTTATTTTCCTGGATGGAATCAAGAACGGAAGGTAAATTTGAAGATGCTAAACTTGCCGAGCAATCTGCGTGAACACCTAGAGATACCTGCCCACATCTGAAAAACTGAGGGTGCTCCCCAGACTGCAAAGGCAGGTTCTCAGACGGGCACACCTTTATAGACTCATCTAGGAGAGTGAGGACAGTTGATGGACAGAATCTTTCGGTCACAGCCTTGAGGAAACCGGGCAAATCTTGTAACACTGGATCTCCCTTATCTATAAGACCATTTACCCACTTCAAGGCCCTCCCTCTGAATCTCATACATACGTTAGCAATGATATCAATAGGGGACAAGTCATCAAAACTCAGATAATATCTGAAGAGAGCTAAACAGTGAGAGATATTTCCATAAAAGTAAGGCAGATCCTCGGGCAAATCTTGGATCTCGGGCATGGCAGGCACCTCTATCTGGTGTTGGACAGGCGGAACCCCCTCCTGGGGCTGGACAGGCGGAACCCCCTCCTGGGGCTGGACAGGCGGAACCCCCTCCTGGGGCTGGACAGGCGGAACCCCCTCCTGGGGCTGGACAGGCGGAACCCCCTCCTGGGGCTGGACAGGCGGAACCCCCTCCTGGGGCTGGGCAGGCAGAACCCCCTCCTGGGGCTGGGCAGGCAGAACCCCCTCCTGGGGCTGGACAGGCAGAACCCCCTCCTGGGGCTGGACAGGCAGAACCCCCTCCTGGGGCTGGACAGGCAGAACCCCCTCCTGGGGCTGGACAGGTCTTGGCCGGACCTCTGGCAAGGTGGACACCTCTCGGACCTCTGGCAAGGCGTGGACCTCTGGCAAGGCGGGCACCTCTCGGACCTCTGGCAAGGCGGGCACCTCTCGGACCTCTGGCAAGGCGGGCACCTCTCGGACCTCTGGCGAAGCGGGCACCTCTCGGACCTCTGGCGAAGCGGGCACCTCTCGGACCTCTGGCGAAGCGGGCACCTCTCGGACCTCTGGCGAAGCGGGCACCTCTCGGACCTCTGGCGAAGCGGGCACCTCTCGGACCTCTGGCGAAGCGGGCACCTCTCGGACCTCATGCCGTGAGGCAAGGGCAGCAGGGACCTCATGCCGTGAGGCAAGGGCAGCAGGGACCTCATGCCGTGAGGCAAGGGCAGCAGGGACCTCATGCCGTGAGGCAAGGGCAGCAGGGACCTCATGCCGTGAGGCAAGGGCAGCAGGGACCTCATGCCGTGAGGCAAGGGCAGCAGGGACCTCATGCCCGAAGGCAAGGGCAGCAGGGACCTCATGCCCGAAGGCAAGGGCAGCAGGGCCGGACACCCCTCCTGGGGTCGCAGGGCCGGACACCCCTCCTGGGGTCGCAGGGCCGGACACCCCTCCTGGGGTCGCAGGGCCGGACACCCCTCCTGGGGTCGCAGGGCCGGACACCCCTCCTTTCGAAATTTGAGCACCACAGTGGCATAACTGAGCAGAATTTGGCACTATGGCAGAATGAGGAAAGCTCTTTTTATGTTTGCGAGCAGGACATAACTGAATAAAATGTCCCGACCTGCCGCAATAAAAACAGAGCTTCTTATCCCTTCTATGTCTCCTTTCTTCCTCAGAGAGACTGGGTCGTGGAAAACTCCAAAACTTGCCTTTGCTTACGCTAGAAAAACAGCAGCCAGAATTGAGAGCACCAGACTGATCTTTTCCCCTTTTTTCCTGCGTCTCCTTAAAGGGAGCAGGTAATCTTACTGACTCTTCAGGCAGAGCAGACAGTATCTCTGAAGATAGGATTTGAATACCCTCCAGTTTCTCTCTGAAATCCACCAGCAATGCAGAACTCAAAAACGGCAAAAACTTGAGAGGCAGGGAACCTTTCTGAAGTGAAGCCATTGTATGAGATTCAGCTGAATCAAAACAAAACTCCTGCACACGTTTATTTTGGCAGATCATTCTGTAACGATTTCTAGAGTTCTCTGTGTGTGCGTGCTTGGAAAGATGTCAGCTGAAGCCAGGTGAAAATTAAGTAAAGTTTATTGTGGAAAAAGTGGTGGTAAAAATAAATATAAACTGGATGCTTGATTACATGGAACAAAACACGATAAATGGAATATTTCAGGTTAAACATAGATGCAAAATAAACATGAAGAAATCCGGGTTTAAATCAAGCAGGGGAAAAATAACATACCCAAAAATGAAGTGATCAGGCAGGAATGGAAACAAACTGCAAATAATAGTCCAGAAATGTAGATGTTGAACCGGCAGGGTAAGAAGTCCAGAAGCAAGGCACATGCGTTTTAGCAAACTGCAGGGAAGTCTCCAAGAAGCAAATAAGGCAGAATCTGGACAGGGTTACTGGAGAGAGCCCAGTCTCACTCCATACGGAACCGCAATGATCTGCAACTAGGTGCCTGTGAGCTGGAGTTAAATAGCAGCAGGGTGTTGGGCTCCAGGTGCACACAATCAGGTAATTACCCTGCAGAGGCAGTGTGCAACTGCCATTCAGACCTGAGGCAACAAGTGAGACCCCTAGAGGCAGGAATGAGGTAATGCAAGGCAAAACAAACACAAATATTCCTAACAGAAGGCACCTCATTATCAAATGCAGTCCTTTCGTTCCAATAAAAACAAGAAGGTGCGGGGATCGTCTTTTGTTACCAGAGGAAAAGGCAGGGGAAAGAAGCTGCACACAGCTAGTTCCCAAGAGCAGAAGTCCTCCCCTGCGTCTGCAAAATCCACCGCATGACGCTGGGGCTTCCCGGGGGGAGGCAGATCTGGTGGGGGCTCGTCTTCGGTTTTTCAGCGACGTCTGGGTTCAATCGCAGGTGGATCCCTGGGCAATAGAGATTGTTGCTCAGGGATACAGGCTGGAATTCGAAGACTTGCCTCCTCGCCGGTTTTTCAAATCGGCTCTGCCGACTTCCCCGTCAGAGAGGGAGTCAGTGTTGACAGCAATCTAAAAATTGTATGTATAACAGGTGATTGTCACAGTTCCTCATCTCCAGCAGGGAGAGGGATATTATTCAACCCTGTTTGTGGTCCCAAAACCGGACGGTTCGTTCAGGCCAATTTTAAACCTGAAATCTCTGAACTTGTACCTGAAAAGGTTCAAGTTCAAAATGGAATCACTCCGGGCGGTCATCGCCAGCCTGGAGGGGGGGGGGATTGGATGGTGTCCCTGGACATAAAGGATGCATACCTTCATGTTCCAATATTCCCCCTTCATCAGGCATTCCTGAGATTTGCAGTGCAGGACTGTCACTACTAATTTCAGACGTTGCCGTTTGGGCTTTCCACGGCCCCGAGGATTTTCACCAAGGTAATGGCGGAAATGATGGTGCTCCTGCGCAGGCAGGGGGTCACAATTATCCCATACTTGGACGATCTCCTAATAAAGGCGAGATCTCGGGAGAAGTTGCTGGACAGCGTGTCTCTGTCCATGAAGATGTTGTAGCTACACGGCTGGATTCTCAATATACCGAAGTCCCAGCTAGTTCCTACAACGCGTCTGACCTTTCTGGGCCTGATTCTAGACACAGACCAGAAAAAGGTTTTTCTTCCGATCGAAAAGGTTCAGGAACTCATGACCATGGTCAGGAACCTATTGAAACCAAAGAAAGTTTCAGTGCATCAGTGCACGCGGGTCCTGGGGAAGATGGTGGCTTCATACGAGGCCATCCCTTTCGGCAGATTCCATGCGAGGACTTTTCAATGGGACCTCTTGGACAAGTGGTCCGGGTCCCATTTACAAATGCATCAAAGGATCACCCTGTCTCCCAGGACCAGGGTATCTCTCCTGTGGTGGCTTAACAGTGCTCACCTTCTAGGGGGTCGCAGGTTCGGCATTCAGGACTGGGTCCTGGTAACCACGGACGCAAGCCTCCGAGGCTGGGGAGCAGTGGCACTGGAAAGAAATTTCCAAGGTCTTTGGTCAAGCCTGGAGACTTGTCTCCACATCAACATCCTGGAGTTGAGGGCCATATACAACGCCCTGCGCCAAGCGGAGAACTTACTTCAGGGAAGACCGGTTCTGATTCAGTCAGACAATGTCACGGCAGTGGCTCATATAAACCGCCAAGACGGAACAAGGAGCAGAGTGGCCATGGCAGAAGCGAGCAGGATTCTACGCTGGGCGGAAGGCCATGTAAGCGCGCTGTCCGCGGTGTTCATCCCGGGGGTGGACAAATGGGAGGCGGACTTCCTCAGCAGGCACGACCTGCATCCGGGGGAGTGGGGACTTCATCAAGAAGTCTTTGCACAGATCGCGGATCGGTGGGGCCTGCCTCAAATAGACATGATGGCGTCCCGTCTCAACAAAAAGCTAAAGCGGTATTGCGCCAGGTCAAGGGACCCTCAGGCGGTAGACGCTCTGGAGACACCTTGGGTGTTCAGATCGGTCTATGTGTTTCCTCCTCTTCCTCTCATACCCAAGGTGTTGAGAATTATAAGAATAAGCAAGGTCAGAACAATCCTCATTGTTCCAGATTGGCCACGGAGGACTTGGTATCCGGAACTACAAGAGTTGCTCACAGAAGATCCGTGGCCTCTTCCTCTGAGGCAGGACCTGCTGCAGCAGGGGCCCTGTCTGTTCCAAGACTTACCGCAGCTGCGTTTGACGGCATGGCGGTTGAACGCAGGATCCTAGCGGAAAAAGGAATTCCGGAGGAAGTCATTCCAACCCTGATCAAGGCTAGGAAAGACGGGACGTTAAAACATTATCACCGTATGTGGCGGAAATATGTTTCTTGGTGTGAGGCCAGAGCTGCTCCTACGGAGGAGTTCCATTTGGGCCGTCTACTTCACTTCCTTCAAACAGGAGTGACCTTGGGCCTAAAATTAGGGTCCATAAAGGTCCAGATTTCGGCCTTATCCATTTTCTTTCAAAGAGAATTAGCCTCTCTTCCTGAGGTACAGACTTTTGTGAAGGGGGTGCTGCATATTCAGCCTCCCTTTGTGCCTCCGGTGGCGCCTTGGGATCTTAACGTGGTGTTACGTTTCCTCAAGTCACCTTGGTTTGAACCACTTAAAACTGTGGAGTTGAAATACCTCACATGGAAAGTGGTCATGTTGTTGGCGTTAGCTACGGCGAGACGTGTTTCAGAATTGGCGGCTTTATCGCATAAAAGCCCATACTTGGTTTTTCACGTGGATAGGGCAGAGTTGAGGACTCGTCCTAACTTTCTGCCAAAAGTGGTCTCATCTTTTCATGTGAACCAACCTATTGTCGTGCCTGTGGCTACAAGGGACTTGGAGGATTCTGAGTCCCTGGATGTAGTCAGGGCTTTGAAGATTTATGTGACCAGAACGGCTCGGATCAGGAAGACTGAAGCTTTGTTTGTTCTGTATGCGGCCAACAAGGTTGGCGCCCCTGCTTCAAAGCAGACTATTGCTCGCTGGATCTGTAACATGATTCAGCAGGCGCATTCGACGGCAGGATTGCCGTTACCGAAATCGGTTAAGGCCCACTCCACTAGGAAAGTGGGCTCTTCTTGGGCGGCTGCCCGAGGGGTCTCGGCATTACAGTTGTGCCGAGCAGCTACTTGGTCGGGGACAAACACCTTTGCAAAGTTCTATAAGTTTGATACCCTGGCTGAGGAGGACCTCCTGTTTGCTCAATCGGTGCTGCAGAGTCATCCGCACTCTCCCGCCCGTTTGGGAGCTTTGGTATAATCCCCATGGTCCTTACGGATTCCCAGCATCCTCAAGGACGTTAGAGAAAATAAGATTTTACTTACCGGTAAATCTATTTCTCGTAGTCCGTAGAGGATGCTGGGCGCACGTCCCAAGTGCGGACTTCTTCTGCAAAACTTGTATATAGTTATTGCTTACATAAGGGTTATGTTATAGTTTTCGGTGATACCGTGGCTATGTTGTTGTTCATACTGTTAACTGGGTATGTTATCACAAGTTATACGGTGTGATTGGTGTGGCTGGTATGAATCTCGCCCTTAGATTTACAAATATCCTTCCTCGTACTGTCCATCTCCTCTGGGCACAGTTTCACTAACTGAGGTCTGGAGGAGGGTCATAGAGGGAGGAGCCAGTGCACACCCAGAATCCAAAGCTTTCTTAAAGTGCCCTATCTCCTGTGGAGCCCGTCTATTCCCCATGGTCCTTACGGAGTCCCAGCATCCTTTACGGACTGCGAGAAATAGATTTACCGGTAAGTAAAATCTTATTTTTGCGGAGAAGCAAGAAGACTCTCTGGAGCACACTTTAAATTCAATATTATGGTAAATATATAGCTTTAATTATACGGTAAGTATGGTTACACAGTAGGTATGAATTTAGTTTAAAACTTAACTTTTATTTTATACATGAAAATTATACAGACGATAACAAACAACTTCAATGAAAGTATTAAAACCTTAATAAATAAATTGCTCACTTGGAATCAGTTCGATTATCTAGTGTCTCTATGGGCACTTACTCTGTCAAAAGTGAGTACAAATAATTGTAAGACGTTTATCAGAGTGAAAATTTATATTTTTCTGTTCTTTCTGTCAACAAATGAAACTTAATGTATACACATAAGAGAAGAACAGAAATCAGGCTTGATGACTCCAAACACCCTACAATGTAACCAATTGGGTATACATTTTACACGGTGCAACATCCGTATTGAGGAGAGTGGTAAGGTATATCATTAAATGATGCCGCACTTGTGTTAAAGAGAGTAATGAAGAGTATTTGAGAACCAGTCACTTCTGCTTTTGCCCATCTGTTGCCATCGAATGGGCAATGAGAGAGTGTATGCGCCCAGATATTCTGGTTTTGAAGAAAGTAAAGTACACTTCTGCTTTCCTGGGTAAATAGATTGACTGCACTCTCCCTTGATACTACAGTACCTGGTATTCCCAGAGGGTCTCCCTTTCTGGTACTGACCAGGCCCAACACTGCTTGGCTTCAAGATCAGATGAGATCGGTCACGTCCAGTGCGGTATGACTGTAGATGATTAGTAGGGAATGTTAATTTTCATGCAGGGGTACCCAAATTGGATGAGAGAGTGTCTTTAAATGAAGGAGAAAAATTGGAGAGTAAGTTATTAGAATAAAGAAATCAGGATTTGTAAGAAATGTATTACACTGCTGCTGTGCAAAAGGGGGCCTCAGTTGCTGTTAAGCGCATTGCAGAGGGCAACCCTAAATTATGGATGAGAGCGTGTAAGAAAAGGAGGGAGAGGGAGCATGAAATTGTGGAGCTATTAGTGCTTCTAAAATATAGATGGCATATAATTTAGTTGTAAATAGCAGAACCTCCCAAAGTCCCTTATTCTCTTCGCAATCCAGGACACATATAAGACAGATTCAGGGCCAGTGCAAGGTTTCTCGGCAGCCTAGGCAAAATTTCTACCTACCCGCCCCCACTGTTGCTTGGATAGTGGAGTGATCACATTATCTAGAGGCTGTGTTAACAGTATGTTGATCCTCCTGAAGCAGCAAAATAAAAGAAAAAGAAAACCTTGTGACAAATATTATATTAATTGTACACAAGTTAAAATGCATCCAGCCTAAAAATCCATACAATACCACAGTCTGTTGTTTTATACAGTATTATAGATAGGCACCAGGGTTGTAACTAGAACTTTGTGAGCCCCTGTAGCAGAATCTTGAAAGGGCGGCAGGGAAGGGATAGGGAGACGCAGGGCGGCAGGGAGCGGATAGGGAGGCGCCGGGTGGCAGAGAGGGGATAGGGAGACGTGGTCTGGCAGGGAGGGGATAGGGAGACGCGGGGCGGCAAGGAGGGGACAGGGAGATGCGGGGCGGCACAGAGGGGATAGGGAGACGAGGGGCGGCAGGGAAGGGATAGGGGGACGTGGGATGGCGGAGAGGGGATAGAGAGACGTGGTCTGGCAGGGAGGGGATAGGGAGACGTGGGGCGGCAGGGAGCGGATAGGGAGGCGCCGGGTGGCAGGGAGGGGATAGGGAGATGTGGTCTGGCAGGGAGGGGATAGGGAGACGCGGGGCAGCAAGGAGGGGATAGGGAGATGCGGGCGGCACAGAGGGGATAGGGAGACGAGGGGCGGCAGGGAAGGTATAGGAAGACGTGGGATGGCAGAGAGGGGATAGAGAGACGTGGTCTGGCAGGGAGGGGATAGGGAGACGCGGGGCGGCAGGGAGCGGATAGGGAGGCGCCGGGTTGCAGAGAGGGGATAGGGAGACATGGTCTGGCAAGGAGGGGATAGGGAGACGCGGGGCGGCACGGAGGGGATAGGGAGATGCGGGGCGGCACAGAGGGGATAGGGAGACGAGGGGCGGCAGGGAAGGGATAGGGAGACGTGGGATGGCGGAAAGGGGATAGAGAGACGTGGTCTGGCAGGGAGGGGATAGGGAGACGTGGGGCGGCAGGGAGCGGATAGGGAGGCGCCGGGTGGCAGAGAGGGGATAGGGAGACATGGTCTGGCAGGGAGGGGATAGGGAGACGCGGGGCGGCAAGGAGGGGATAGGGAGATGCGGGCGGCACAGAGGGGATAGGGAGACGAGGGGCGGCAGGGAAGGTATAGGAAGACGTGGGATCGCAGAGAGGGGATAGAGAGACGTGGTCTGGCAGGGAGGGGATAGGGAGACGCGGGGCGGCAGGGAGCGGATAGGGAGGCGCCGGGTTGCAGAGAGGGGATAGGGAGACGTGGTCTGGCAAGGAGGGGATAGGGAGACGCGGGGCGGCACGGAGGGGATAGGGAGATGCGGGGCGGCACGGAGGGGATAGGGAGACGAGGGGTGGCAGGGAAGGGATAGGGAGACGTGGGATGGCAGAGAGGGGATAGAGAGACGTGGTCTGGCAGGGAGGGGATAGGGAGACGCAGGGCGGCAGGGAGGGGATAGGGAGATGTCGGGCGGCAGGGAGGGGATAGGAAGTCGTGGTCTGGCAGGGAGGGGTAATAATGTCGATATTATCTTACACCATAAAGCTATACCTTTAAACACACTCTTACCATGGAGCCGTTGCGGCCGCTATACTTAATATACACGCTACGCACTTTGTACGCTATTTGCGTACAGAGTCCCGTACGTTGTGCGGACTTAGCGTACACACGCCGCGCTGGGTGTACAAAGTACGCACAGCGCGCGCACACACTCTTGATAAACTTTAACCCTTGTTAGTAATGCAATGCAATGATGTTATACCTTAAACCTTACGCAGCGCTGATGGTATAAAGTACCCGCAGTGCGTACAAACCTTATCAATACACTCTTAAACCTTATACAGTTAAATAATGTAATACACTTTAAACCTTAGCAGGGAAATGAGGACACAACACCGATTTGTAGTTAACCGCTGGGTTCTAACGCCACAGTGGATTATTTGAAAGGGGATAACAATACAAATTATACACTACAAGGCTAACAAGATATATCTACAACAGAATAATGGCTACAGTCAATGTACATACGTGAGAATATTCGCTTGCACAACCTGGACCAGTCCTCCGCTCATCAGGTAGATAGCGTTCAGCGTCTTCTGACCGGCCAGGCAACAACAGGCTTTTTATACACAACGGGGGTAATTCCAAGTTGATCGCAGCAGGATTTTTGATAGCAATTGGGCAAAACCATGTGCACTGCAGGTGTGGCAGGTATAACATTTGCAGAGAGAGTTAGATTTGGGTGGGTTATTTTATTTCTGTGCAGGGTAAATACTGGTTGCTTTATTTTTACACTGCAAATTAGATTGCAGATTGAACACACCCCACCCAAATCTAACTCTCTCTGCACATGTTATATCTGCCCCCCCTGCAGTGCACATGGTTTTGCCCAATTGCTAACAGAATTCCTGCTGCGATCAACTTGGAATTACCCCCAACTTCCATAAACAATACAATGGTTACTGTAATCCCTTTGTTCATTGGACACAGAGATGCATCTTTACATTACAGGAGAGGTCATAGGTTGATTTGAAAAGGTGGGCAATGTCTTTCCCAACTGCTCTTGTGGGTGGTCTCCTCTGGATTCCTGCCGCATACATGATTTACAGTAAATACAGTTTATATCTATATTCTACTTCTGCACATAAATATATGCAGGGACATGCGATCTTTCTCTAACCAACACCAGAATGTTACCCTTAAAATACCCTACAGCTGGATACTAGACATCACCTTATAACCATAGTCTGTCCCTTCCTATCATGCAAAGGCGAATCCCTTAGTCCTGGAATCATTTAAACTGTTGATACTTGCTGATGTGGTGCAGGGGGGCTATGTGTACAATGTGCACTATTTGGGTTAAATATGTAATGTTCTGATAACCCTCTATGCGCTCACAAACTCCGCCGTAAATACCCATACCACGCGCAGGATCGCGGGAACGATCATACGCAAATTGCGGATATGTGCACGCACGGCGGAACAAGTGCACGCGCAGCGGACATGTGTGTGTGGTTAGTACATGATGTATGCATTACAATATTTTTCGACTTTGACAGTCCACCCTTTGGCATTCAACAATAACTGCCACTATCTAAACATTAAACAGAAAAATATACAATACAATATCTACAGATGATTGGATGGTAGGAGGAGAGGTGTAGGTGGGAAATGTATGACCTAGTGGGATAGTAAAAGCATGTATGTATGAATTCATGTCTGAGGGGCATGTATTATCGTGCCGTATATGTTCTAGATAATCTTCGAGGTATTGCGAAGTATACATTAAATCCTTCTTATCCCGTATTAAGGGTCTGTAAGTGGGCCAACAAACACTACCGAGCTCTTTTCGGCTTCTTGTTCCAACAAATGGGGTGCACATTTAGTTGATGATACATGGAGGGGGAACATATGTGAGTGCTAATATATGTGGATATCCCCTGTCGACTATGTGTGTCACTAACTGAAGGTTGTAGAGTTGAAGATAAGACACATATCTAAAATACATTCACATAACATTTTCGTAATCATTCTTGGGTGTTGATCGAAGTCTTTTCCGGATGGGTGTATTTTTGCTGAGGGGGAAACACAGGAAAAACGGGTGAAAGAAACGGGCCATGGAATTCATTTGCAATCCTAATAACATTGTCTCTATGGATGGGTCGTAAATTAAATCTGCTGCTGTAACAATGCCCCCGCTCCTTAGACCCATCAATTTTGTGCCATGCTTGCGCCGCATTAAAATTCGAACACACCTAAATATCAAGCCAATAATTATGACGACTCCCAGGATACAAAGTAGAAACTTTCCTACACTCATAATAACATTTTGAGCCCATTCTCCTAAACCTGAGAACCAATTGCGTGGGTTCAACCATGAGACCCAGCCGGTCAGTTCATTACTCACAGCAGTCAGGGTAAGGTTGTGTCTCCTTCGGAACTCCCACTTCAACTGCAAGATATCGTCCATCTTTTGATCGATGATCTCGGTTGGGTCATCAGTGCTGTTTGTAATATACGTGCAGCACTTCACACCATATTGAGTTGCCAAAGTGACACAGTACCCACCCGTCACGGCTGTGATATAATTGAGGACCATCCTGTGCTGGATCAGTTCCGTTTTGTAAGCTTGCAATTCCCTACCCACATACCTGAAGGTGTCGTCATACATCTCAGCGATATTATCTATCAGGTTCGCTAGCGCATGGATATACCTATAATTTATAATTCCTCTGGCAGTACGGGTGATATCTAATGCGAGAAGGAATTGAATCCCGGTGAATTCGTGGATCAAATCAGAGGCTACGTGCTCTGTTCTATCTATTAGGTGTCTCTTAACAATGTGTTCATAATGAGTATGAGTATAAGGAGCCTGAGCACTGCGGTGAACGTATTTCATCTTATCATGGGTTATGGTCATGACCTCTGGCATCACTCTTCCAATGTAACACAATCCCTCTGAGTTTGGGGCAAGCCACTTATACGCCTTCCTCCCACATATGAAATAAGCATCATCGGGGAGAATATATGGGACAGAATATGACATCACCATATTACATACTTTCCAAGTGAAAAACCCAATCCCTAGTTCTCTCATCTGTTCAGTACAAGTATCAGGCTGTATGATATGCGCACAGTACCCTGGTGATCCTTCTCCAACCTGCATGGTCTTGCTTTCTTGAGTATACCTATACCGAAAATAACTTTCACTGTTGGCTATTTGGCATATAAGTTCAGAGTCTACCGGTATCCTATCAGCTCTGTGCGAAAATGGCATGGTTTGGTTATTCCATGTCACCTCCCAATTTCCCGGCTTTCGGTAATTGGAAATGTTGAAACACACTAAGCATCTATCTACATGATACTGGTGGAGCTTCAAACTAGGGGGCCTAGAAATATTAAATTTCTTGTCCACCGGTCTCGCACCCTGTAATTCGAGTACCTCATCTATTGCTAAAGGGTACGGTACTAATCCTGACTTGCTCTGACCTTGAGGTACTTGTGAGCACACCCAGCATTCTGTCTGGTTTAAGACCTTACCCACTAGTGAGTGGTAATCACTCAATGGATGACGGTCCATGTTGATATTAAGGCTGGACTGACATCTCTGGATGCACCCATTCTCAACTATGTTCTCACAATTTTTACAAATGCAATTTTCCTCTGCCAATAACCCTTCACAGTGCCTCCTAGTTCCCTGACTACCAGATCGTTTTCTGATACTCGCCTTTGCTCGAGTGATGTGTTGCTCTTGGAATTCTACAAATCCGTCCTCGCCATCAGAACCCATTCCAGATCCTTTCTCGACCTCTCTGGGACTCTCACCGAAACAGACTGTTCTGGTCAACAACAGGGTTAACAGGAAAACCCGGAACGCAGTCTCTTGGGGTAAGTCCATCTTGTTAAGGGGAGAGAAAAGGAACAAGAAGGGGGAGGAAAGGAGGGTAATGGGAGATGGAGAAAATAAAAAAAAGGAAACAGAAAACTGGTGCGACAACCGCCTCTGGTCTTGTTGTTCTCCGCGCTCAGGTGCCGTGACAACAGTCCTGCCTCTCAGCCTTCCCGGAACAGACACTCCAGTGATACGATGTTCTCTACACTCTGCTCTTTGTCACGGGTTCTCTCTGGGTCAGCGACCTTCTTACAGTGGGACGAGTGGACCCAAGTCTCTCTTTTGGCAACCTTTAATGCTGTTGTGCTGGTTAGTAAGACTTGGTACGGTCCTTCCCACCTGTCAATGAGGCAACCTGAGCGTAGAAAATTTCGAATCATTACATAATCCCCAGGTTCAATGTCATGACAATTACTGTTCGGTAGGTCAGGAATCACCAGCTTTAGATTTTTGTTTTGATTCCTCAGCTGCTGGCTCATCTTAACCAAATATTTTACAGTCACTTCGTTATTGCATTTCAAATCATCCTGGGGATCAATCATTACATGGGGTTGTCGACCAAAAAGAATCTCAAAGGGTGATAGGTTAAGTGGGGACCTGGGAGTGGTTCTGATGCTGTACAATACAAGTGGCAAAGCTTCTGGCCACAACAATCCAGATTCAGCCATCACTTTGCTCAACTTGTTCTTAATAGTGCTGTTTACTCTCTCCACCTTCGCACTCGCCTGTGGGCGGTACGGAGTATGCAGCTTGCTATTAATTCCCATCAGTTTGCACATAACCTGAAAGACTTCACCTGTAAAATGGGTACCCCTATCGCTTTCAATTATTCTAGGGATACCATATCTGCACACAAATTCCTGCACAATTTTCTTTGCAGTGAACATAGCAGTATTTGTGGTAGCAGGGAACGCTTCTACCCAATTGGAAAACACATCAATACAGACTAACACATATATTAAATTTCTGCAGGGTGGTAACTGTATGAAATCAATCTGTATTACCTGGAAAGGGCCGTCTGTCGGCGGGATATGGGATGGTTCTGTTGGTATTGACTTTCCAATATTCTTCCTCAAGTAAATAAGACCTGTCATTGCTCTCTTACCCGCATGAGAAGAGAATCCTGGCACACATCAGTAGGCTCTCACCAGCTTACACATACCCTCTTTACCCAGATGAGTCAGACTGTGTGCCGCCTCAGCTAAGCTTGGAAGATATGCTCTGGGGGCTACTGGCTTACCCTGTCCATCTGTCCAGAGTCCTGAGGACTCCTGGCCATACCCCTTTGACCTCCAGACTGCCTTTTCCTGTGGAGAACACACATTTTGCATTTCACTTAATTTTTGTGTGTTGACGGTGTTGAATGTCATCAGTGATGTGATATCTGTTTGTATGGGGGTGCTGGCTGCTGATTTAGCAGCTTCGTCTGCCCGGCTGTTACCAAGTGACACTGGGTCTTGACTGTAAGTATGGGCTTTGCACTTGATAACAGCCACTCTGTCTGGTTCTTGTATCGCTGTTAGAAGCCTTTTTATGTGGGATGCATGCGCTACAGGTGTGCCAGCTGCCATCATGAAATTTCTGAGGTGCCATAGGGCCCCGAAATAATGCACTACTCCAAAGGCATAACTAGAATCTGTATATATATTGGCTGACTTTCCCTTGGCCAATTCACACGCTCTGGTTAGAGTGACCAGCTCAGCAACTTGTGCTGAGTGCGGTGGGCCCAGGGGCTCAGCTTCTATGATACCTCTGTCATCTACGACTGCGTATCCAGTACACAAGTCTCCCGAGTCCGTCTGTCTGTGGCAACTACCGTCAGTGTAAAAAGTAAAATCTACGCCTTCCAGTGGGTTGTCACTAATGTCGGGTCTTGCAGTGAAAGTTTGGTTCAGATATTCCATACAATCATGTGTGTCAGTGTCTGTACTAAATCCTCCTTCACCATCATTCTCATCCTCCACCCTTTGTGCCTGTCCAGGCACACCTGGCAGATAAGTTGCAGGATTTAGTGCGCTGCATCTCTTTATGGTGATGTTTACAGGGGCCATTAGTGCTAATTCCCACCTTGTAAACCGTGCAGATGAGACATGTCTGGTTTGGGCAGAGTTCAGTAAGGCTGACACTGCATGAGGTATATGGATGGTCAAGTTGTGTCCTAACACTACGTCTTCGCTTTTACTCACTAGCAACGCTATCGCTGCAACACTTCGCAAGCATGTGGGGAGAGACCGCGCTACAGTGTCCAACTGTGCACTGTAGTAAGCTACCGGCCTGCTGGCATCACCATGTCTCTGGGTTAGGACACCTGCCGCGCACCCAGCACTTTCCGTACCGTACAATTCAAAGGGTTTCCCATAATCTGGCATGCCTAATGCAGGTGCCTGTGATAGGCACTGTTTGAGTCTCTCAAATGCCAGTTCGGACTCATCTGTGTGAGAGATCCGATCTGGTTTGTTCGAGGAGACCATTTCTTGCAAAGGTAAAGTCAGTATGGAGAACCCTGGGATCCAGTTTCGGCAGTACCCACACATTCCAAGAAAAGTGCGGATTTGTTGCTGGGTTTGTGGCAGAGTCATGTCGCGAATCGCCTGTATTCTATCAGCGGTGAGGTGTCTAAGTCCTTGTGTCAAGCAATGTCCTAAATATTTTACCTTGGTCTGGCACAACTGCAACTTATCCTTTGAAACCTTGTGTCCCGTATTAGAAAGGTGAAACAGAAGCTGTTTCGTGTCTTTCAAGGACGATTCGAGTGAATCAGAACACAGCAGTAAGTCATCTACATACTGTATTAATACTGATCCGCTCTCAGGTTGAAAGGATTGTAAACAGTTATGCAAAGCCTGGGAGAAAATACTTAGGCTGTCAATGAAACCTTGGGGTAGGCGAGTCCAGGTGTACTGTACTCCCCTGTATGTGAATGCAAACAGGTATTGGCTGTCAGGGTGCAGAGGGACGGAAAAGAAAGCAGAACAGAGGTCAATGACAGTGAAAAATTTTGCAGTAGGGGGAATTTGCATGAGAATGACAGCTGGATTTGGCACTACGGGGAATTGTCTCTCAACTATCTTGTTTATCCCCCTTAGATCCTGCACTAGCCTGTAACCCCTCCCCCCACTCTTTTTCACAGGGAAGATGGGACTATTGGCAGTGCTGGACGTCCTAACTAGGATGCCCTGTTGTAGCAAGCGCTCTATGACTGGGTACACTCCTAATTCCACCTCTAGCTTCAGAGGATACTGTGGGATTTTTGGAGCTATCCTACCATCTTTTACTTGCACTACTACAGGAGCTACATTTGCCATCAATCCAATGTCTTGTCCATCTTTGGTCCAGAGGGATTCCGGTATCTGGGAGATCATTTCCTCTACCTTGGATGGACACCTGTCTATAACAGCAGAGTGTGACATTAACCTTTGTGGGGTGTCTAACATATCCTGCACTTCCTGAACGTGATTCTCGGGTATATCCAAGAAGACACCCTCAGGAGTACAATATATGACACACCTCATTTTACACAATAAATCTCTCCCAAGTAGATTAGTCGGAGCCGATGCAGCCAGCAAAAGGAATGCTTGGTCTGCAAAGGCCCTATCATAATCTCCGCTGGTCTACTCAAAGGGTACTGTTGCACTATTCCTGTTACTCCCATTGTTGAAATTGTTTTACCCGTGGTTTTCATACCTACCGTTGAATTTAACACTGACCTGGCCGCCCCTGTATCTACAAGAAAACGTAGTGATCTACCAGCTACATCAACTGTGACCTCAGGTTCACTACCTAGGCTAGCAATCAACTTCACTGGCTGCAGACTACAGGTGTGGCCTAACCCCTATTGTATATTGTGACCCTCCCGCAGCGCGCTGGCAGCTACAATATGTGAGGGGGTAGCTGAGAATTTTCAGAGGTCTGCCAGTCCCTCCTAGGTGGGTACCTCCTTGTTTCCCCTGCATGCGGCTCATAACTCCTCCTATGCGATCCCTGATCCCTATTATGTGTGTTATAATGTGGTTCATATCCTGGTCTAGGGGGTCGATATACCTTATGTGTGCCTTTATAATTACAGTTCCGTGCAAAATGTCCTTCCCTCTGGCAGTTATAACATACTACTACATGCGACTTACCATCAGGGGTCTGGGGTTTTGGCTGATGTGGTTTGGTTGTAAGGCCACTTATACTTACTATCATCAGCTTATCCCCCTGTGACTCCCTGTGCTTAATGATGTTCCGATCGTGCTCGATAGCGGACTCTCTTAATGCAGCCACCGAGATACCTCTCCAGTTAGGTAGAGAGGTTTGTACCCTGGTTCTTAGTGTGTCTTTTAACCTGTCCATTAATACTGACACAGCTACCTCCCTGTGATGTACATTTTCCTTAATGTCCTCGACCTCAGTGTATCTAGCCATTTCCTGCAGTGCTCGATGGAAATATTCAGATGCCGTTTCACCTTCTTTTTGTCTTATGGAAAAGATTTTATTCCATTTGACAACAGTAGGGAAATATACTCCTAATTGCAGATTGATCTGTCGTACATTCTCCTGAGTGTATTCATCAGTGAGAGGTACTTCTACGTCTAATTTACAATCAGTAATGAATTTTGCGGGGTCAACATTGGAGGGTAAACATGCCCCGTAGCACTGTTCGCCAATCTTTGTGGGTTCGGTGGCATTACCTAATTCTTTAATAAACCTCTGACACAGAGCCGGCCATAGGCATAGGCAAACTAGGCAATTGCCTAGGGCATTTGATATACCTAGGGGCATCAGCAGCTTCTGCTGATTAAAATGATATGCAGCATGCCTATATTCTGTATGTAGCATTTCATATGCAGATACAGCCACAGTCTCACACAGTATATAGGCATGCTGCATATCAGTTTAATCAGCAAAAGCTGCTTGTGCATCCTAGCCACATAGCAATGCAAATAAGATGAATTTTCATTAAAAAAAAAGGTGCCCGATGTTAGCATTGATGCAAGATTTGTGAGGACACATCTGTATCCAAGCAGAGGCAGAGGTCACAGTGTTAGTGGAAGTGTGAGTGCTGTGTGCACGTGAGTGGGTTGGAAGTGCAGTAGTGTTCGTAATATGTGTAAGGAGCATTATGTGTGTCATGTAAAAATGCATTAATAATGTGCAACATATGTGTAAAGGGCCACTATGTGTGTCATTATGTGTATAAGGGCATTAATAATGTGCAGCATATGTGTAACAGGGTACTACTGTCTGTGTGTCATTATGTGTATAGGGGCACTAATAATGTGCAGCAAATGTGTAGGGGGCACTATGTGTGTCATTATATGTATAAGGGCATTAATAATGTGCACATATGTGTAAGGTACATTATGTGTAAAAGGACATTAATAAAGGTTGTCAATGTGTAAGGCGCATTATGTTTATAAGGACATTTATGTGTCTCATATGTGTAAGGGGCATTACTGTGTGGAATTGTGTATAAATGCATTACTAATGTGTGGCATTATGTGTATAAGGTGCTCTACTATGTGGCGTTGCATATAGAAAGGGCACTACTGTGTCGTCTAATGTGACTAAAGAGCAATAAGGTGTGGTGTAATGTGAATAAGGAGCAATTCAGTGTGATGTAATGTGAATAAGGGGCTCTACTGTGAGGAGTAACGTTTATAAGGTAAAGTGATACTACTGTGGGATGTAATATGAATTATGGACACTATCGCAAGATAAAATGTGAATAAAGTTGCAGTACTGTGTGGCGTAATTGGAATTGGGGTTACTATTGTGTGGCCATGCCCCTTCCCAGCAAGAAGATGCCCCTTTTTGGGCTGTACGTCAAATGTGCGAACTGTTCCTATTTAAAATATAGGGGGTACAAGGACTGCTATGGATGAGGGGTGATGGTGCTGGGAAAGAGGTGCAAGGTCAGAGGCAGAACCAGTAGTGGTGCTAGGGGGCACCAGCCAAAATCTTGCCTAGGGCATCATATTGGTTAGGGCCGGCTCTGCTCTGACATGCGGCTAGATCCTTTCTGGGATCGGGAAATTCAGACATAATTGTCCTCAATTCTGTCCGGGACCAAGGACAATGCATAGCAGTGAGGGGATAGGGAGACGCAGGGCGGCAGGGAGGAGATAGGGAGACGTGAGGCAGCAGGGAGGGGATAGAGAGAAGCAGACACAGTGAGTAATATTCTTGTACAACTTATTGGGGGTAATTCTGAGTTGATAGCAGCAGGAATTTTGTTAGCAGTTGGGCAAAACCATGTGCACTGCAGGGGAGGCAGATATAACATGTGCAGAGAGAGTTAGATTTGGGTGGGTTATTTTGTTTCTGTGCAGGGTAAATACTGGCTGCTTTATTTTTACACTGCAATTTAGATTGCAGATTGAGCACACCCCACCCAAATCTAACTCTCTCTGCACATGTTATATCTGCCTCCCCTGCACTGCACATGGTTTTGCCCAACTGCTAACAAAATTCCTACTGCGATCAACTCAGAAATACCCCCATTGTGCTGTGCCTGCAGCGTTTTTCCTGGGTCATGTGTGCCTGACAAAAGTCCCCTCACTGCTAGTAAAGAAGCTGAGGAAGGAGAAAAGGGGGAAGTGTAGTGGGGTGGACTCCGGGGGCAGAGACATAGTGAGCAACATTGTAGAGACACTGGGCGGGATGTACTATGCTGAAAATGCGGTAAACTCCCTGTTTACCGCATTTTCCTGATGTACTAACCCCTGGCCGGCAGGACAGCGCCGCGGCGGGGCCGTACGTCCATAGAAGCCTATGGGCTTCTCTCCGCGGCGCTGTGTGAGGGATCCGATCGGATCCCTCCCAGCATGCACTGCGGCCGCCCCCGTCACCCCGCGCATGCGCAGACTGACTCCTGGGGCCAAATCCCGGAAGTCAGGCTGCCGCTGCGCATCGCGGAGGACAGCTCTTATCGGAAGAGCTGTCCTCCGCAATGCTGATCGCATATGTTAGTACATATGCGATCAGCATCGTGGCGCAGGGCGGCGATGTACATTAGTACATCCCGCCCACTGATACTGTACTGATTCTCTATGGCAGTGTGCTGAGCTTGAACCTAGTCCTGCGGTAACTCTTAAACTAGGTGAGCCCTAGTGGATGTGACCAGCGGCGGAAGTGGTGACAACTCATGTACACACATCACTGGGGGGGTGTCACTGTGTGTGTGCCCGCAGGAGCAGAGTTATAACCTGGCACCACAGTGGCGCACTCTCGCCTTTCGGATGCAGTAGACATCACCATCTGCAGCGTCACCCCTCTGCCCATTCTTTCCTCATCTTGGGGCTTCTGGCAGCAGTAATGATGATAACGTTAGGGGGAGGGATCGGCAATGGTAGCCAGAGGGGAGAACGTGAAGTGCTGTCTAGAGCGGAGGCTGGGACACACGATTTCCGATTGGTGTTCTGCAGCTACAACAAATCGCTAGTCAGTGTCTAACCCCTCCCCACCCTCCTCACACCAGGCAGGAAACTGCAGGGCATGGAACTTATGCACTAGTCTCCTGTATATTTGCCCAGATCTGTGACTCTGTGACTCATTTCCTAACGCTGGGTGGAGTCAGAGTCATAGAGTCACAGATCTGGCTGGCTGGATGCAGGCCAGGATCCCGTAACTTTCTGGTGACTGGTGAGCACTTGAAATATAGTTGCTGAGAAGCAGACAAACATAAGACACAGAGGTCGCCCTCCCTGCCTGACCACACGCTGCTGCGTCTCTTTCCGTCCTGGTCCGCCACTCCCCTACCCGCGGCACCCACGCACCTGGACCTTCCCACACCAGCGGCACCACCGCAACAGACCCTCCCCCGCCCGCAGCACCCCCGCACCCTGCCCTCCGCCACCAGTGGCACACCTGCAGCTGCCTCTTCTCCACCCACAGCACACCTGCTGCCACCCCCCCACCTCCCATAAACCCGCAACAACCCATCCCCCACCCGCAGCACCTGCCACTCCACCAACCACAGCAGCTTTGGCTACCTCCCCCATCCGAACCCCCCCACCCGCAGCATCTACAGACACCCTCCCCCATCCGCAGCCCTCCCGCACCTGCCCATCCACTACCCGCAGCACCTCTGAACCCCCTCCACCATCCGCAGCACCCCCCCTGCAACCACCTCTCCACCACCGCACCTCCCCCACCCACACTACCAGCGGACCCCCTCCTCCCACCCACAGTCCCCCGGCAGCCACCCCTCCCCCACCCACAGCATCTACAGTCCCCATCTGCAGAACCCCTCCCCCACCGCAGCACCTCAGGAACCCCACAGCCAAACGCACGCCCCCCCCCCGCACTCACACCTCGCCCAAACATACCCCCCTGCAGCCACCCCCCCACACACACACCCCCGCAGCACCCCACACTCCACCAACCACAGCAGCTCCGCCCACCTCCCCCATCCGCACCCCCCCAAATCTGCAGTATCTATAGACACCCTCCCCCATCCGCGACCCTCCTGCACCTGCCCCTCCCACCACACCTCTGGACCACCTCCCCCATCCGTAGCACCCCTTCTGCAACCACCCCATCCCCCATACACACTACCAGTGGACCCCCACCCCCATTCACGGTTCCCCTGCAGCCACCCCACCCGCAGCATCTACAGACCCCATTCGCCGTAGGGCACGATGAATCACCTAGTACTAATAGAAAAACATAAAAATGGTGCATTGGTATTGTTTGCTGGGGCTTCGCCACTGATAAGTGCTATACTGAATCTTTTTACGAATAAAAGGGCTGCAATCCTTACTAATGACGCCACTGACTCTCCTCCGCATAATGCCGACAGCCCTGCTCCTGGTCTCTAACAGAAATAGAGCCGGTCAGGAGATGGGTGCCACACAGGGTGAGTCATTCACTCATAAACAAGCGCACGGCATGTTAGCGCTGACGCCTAGGATGCCTGTTAGGCTGCCTGTGTGGCGCACGTCTAGTTACTTGCTCTCTGATACCCTTAACTCCTTCTATTTCTGTTAGAGACACGGAGCAGGGGAGTAACCAATACACTGCCGTTGGTGAGGTGAGTGACAGCTTTGGCAGGCTAGACCCTCGCCGTTAGACCCACTCTGTCTGCCGTAATGTGTAAAAAGGGGGACGCTGTCTGCCATAATGTGTAAAAAGGGGACGCTGTCTGCCGTAATGTGCAAAAAGGGGGACTGGCTGCCGTAATGTGTAAAAGGGGCTCTACCTGGTGTAGTGGCGATACTGTGCAGTGTAATTTGAATAATGGAGACTACTGTGCACCGTAGTATGAATTGGTATTATTTTGTGGCCACACCCCTTCCCATGAAGCCACGCCCCTATATATTTTTTTACGCGCCTACGGCGCAAACTGCCCCTATCTTGCATGGGGGGGGGGAGCCAATGCCGTTTCTTGCACACAGTGCTAAAATGCCTAGTTACGGCAGAGACACACACACATGTACAGTCACACATACGTAGACACACAGATGCAGACACACATATACAGTCACTGTCACATACACACGTATATGCACATATATAGTCATACACACTTACACACATATACACACACACAGACACTCATACAGTCACACACAGACATAGTCACATACACGTACAGCATACCCTCCAACTGTACCTTTCTAATAGCTACAGTACCTTTTTTTTATGGTCTGTACCGATTTCTGGGGGTCATTCCGAGTTGTTCGCTCGTTGCCGATTTTCGCTATATTGCGATTAGTCGCTTACTGCGCATGCGCAAGGTTCGCAGAGCGCATGCGCTTAGTTATTTTACGCAAAAGTTGGGTATTTTACTCACGGCATAACGAGGATTTTTCATCGTTCTGGTGATCGTACTGTGATTGACAGGAAGTGGGTGTTTCTGGGCGGAAACTGGCCGTTTCCTGGGCGTGTGCGAAAAAACGCTGGCGTTTCTGGGAAAAACGCGGGAGTGTCTGAAGAAACGGGGGAGTGTCTGGGCGAACGCTGGGTGTGTTTGTGACGTCAAACCAGGAACGAAACTGACTGAACTGATCGCAGTGGCTGAGTAAGTCTGGAGCTACTCAGAAACTGCTAAGAAATTTCTATTCGCAATTCTGCTAATCTTTCGTTCGCAATTCTGCTATGCTAAGATACACTCCCTGAGGGCGGCGGCTTAGCGTGTGCAATGCTGCTTAAAGCAGCTAGCGAGCGAACAACTCGGAATGAGAGCCCTTGTCTCTCCAGACTTCCATTGAAAGTATAGGAAAAGGGGCGTGACCACGTCCCCTTTACCCGTGACCACGCCCCCTTTCTAATGTGTACTGATTTTTATGTGTAAAATGTTGGAGGGTATGGTACAGTATGCACACATACAATCACACATATTTACATACACACATAACAGGATATTTGGTGAAAACCGGACCGGACCAGTTGCTGGAACGCCAGACAGGATCAGCTCATATACAGATATACTGTCACAAACACAGGTATGCAGATATACAGTCACACACAGACACAGTCACAGTCGCACACGTGTGTCTTGAGGAAGAACGTTTTGCAACTCTCGCAATAACTATGCGGAAGCACGGGGCGTGCGGACATGACAGCTGAGAGTGGCCGCCCTGCTCCCTGCTAGACTCCAGCAACATCAGTCTGGACAGTAGCACCGGCTGCACGGATCACTGTGCCCACCAGAGAGGATGGCACTGGCAGCAGATAAGAAACTCCTGACTAAGCTGGTGATGGCTGGGGACTCTAACGTTGGGAAGACGTGCATTGTTAGCCGGTACACGGACAACACGATCCCCTCCTACATCTCCACTGTGGGTAAGTCCATGAACATACTGTATAGGTCTCCGGGATAGCGGAGTTCACAGATTGCAAAACTTTTGTTCTCCCAGAAGCTAATTCTCCCATCGCCTTCATGGAAGCTGACTCTTTTTAGTACCTGACTTATCCCGTGTTAGCAGCAGTTGCTCGCTGGGACTACATAGCGACCACTCCCCGGCAGGCAGCGCTTCTCTGTGACTCTGCAATGCACTTTTTGGAATGCAGAACAAAATAATGAACAATGTTTTTATGTCTTTATATAAAGATAATACGAATATTTGAACATGTGATATGTGTATAAACATGCGTCTGTTGTTGCAAGACCGTGTTTCTAGTTTAACAGTAAACAATTTTAAGCTCTATGCGCTTGTATGCTAATGTGCAGTGTACTGTACAGATCCTCTGTGTCCTATATAACAAAAGGCTAATGCTGCTCCTCACCTCCCTGGGGAGAATTCAAGTATTTTGCGCACCAGCAACCAGTAGATGGCACCCGATGGAGCAATTTAAGTGTTGTTCCGTTTGGGCGCGCACATCCGCCAGCGCTGACATTTTGACAGGCTGGTAAGTGGTTGCACATATTCCCCTTCTCATTGCTCTCTCCCTAATAATGCATTGACAAAGCATCCTATCCCACATCCTCTGAATGCATACTTGCCAACTTTTCTGGGATGTCTTAGAAGTTCCCAAGCTTTGGAGAGCCCTTCCAGACTCCCAGATGGGCAGTCCAGGTTCCTGAATCAGATGCCAAATCTTATTGTTGTAGCCTTGTACCCACCTGCTACTACTCAATGGTGCAAATTGCATCTGGGATTGCAGTGACGTAGTTAGCGGCACCACTAACCCACCCACGGATCTGTCAGCAAGTATGCCTCAAGTGCATATAACCTCTTATTACATAGACTCCAATTTCTAGCCAACTTGCATATACAGGTTGAGTATCCCATATCCAAATATTCCGAAATACGGAAATTTTTGAGTGAGAGTAAAATAGTGAAACCTTTGTTTTCTGATGGCTCAATGTACACAAACTTTATTTAATACACAAAGTTATTACTTATATTGTATTAAATGACATTCAGGCTGTGTGTATAAGGTTTATATGAAACATAAATGAATTCTGTGAATGTACACACACTTTGTTTAATGCAAAAGTTATTAAAAATATTGGCTAAAATGACCTTCAGGCTGTGTGTATAAGGTGTATATGAAACATAAATGCATTCTGTGCCTAGACTTAGGTCCCATCACCATGATATCTCATTATGGTATGCAATTTTCTCATACGTCCTAGAGGATGCTGGGGACTCCGTAAGGACCATGGGGTAAAGATGGGATCCGCAGAAGACATGGGCACACTGTAAGACTTTGAATGGGTGTGAACTGGCTCCTCCTTCTATGCCCCTGCTCCAGTTAGACTCTGTGCCCAGGAGTGACTGGACACACACTAGGGTAGCTCTACTGAGTTTCTCTAAAATACTTTATTGTTAGGTTTTTTATTTTCAGGGAGACCTGCTGGCTACAGGCTCCCTGCATCGTGGGACTGAGGGGAGAGAAGTCAGACCTACTTCTGCTTAGTTCAAGGGCTCTGATTCTTAGGCTACTGGACACCATTAGCTCCAGAGGGTTCGATCACTTGGTTCGCCTAGCTGCTTGTTCCCGGAGCCGCGCCGTCACCCCCCTCACAGAAGCCAGAAGAAAGAAGCAGGGTGAGTATGTGAAGAACAGAAGACTTCAGTGACGGCAGGAGACTTCAGTAACGGAGGTACAGCGCGGCGGTCGCGCTGCGTTCCATGCTCCCACACACCAACGGCATTCACTGGGTGCGGGGCGCTGGGGGGGAGCGCCCTGGGCAGCAAGTTACTGAGGTTCAAATCCGCTGGAGAGGTGCATATTAGGTGCCTGGGCACCGTGTACGATCCCCCGCCACTATAACTCCAGCGGCCATGCTGCGCGCCGTTGCTCACTCGCACAGCGGCTTTGCAAGGGTGCAGGACGCAGGGGGAGCGCCCTGGGCAGCTATATAAACCTCTTGTGGGTGTAATAAAGCGTGTATACAGTGCGTGTGCACTGTATACGGTACCCCCGCCAGCATACAAGATTATTTTCTTAGAGGGGCTGAAGCGCGCCGAGTAGGGGCGGGGCTTAGCCCTCACACAAGGATTAAGCGCCATTTTCTTCATGTCCCCGCCAAAAGCGTGTATATAGTGCACATGAGGGGGGGCACAGTGTGTTAGTGCTTTATAGAAGGAATTATGGCACTATATTAGATAATGGGCATGTAATCATTATTTGTGTGCATATATCTATGTGTGTTCCCTGTCAGATACCCACTATAGCTTTTTAGTCAACATGTGTCGACATGCGTGAGTGTTCTGTCACAAATAGGTGTGGGGATCACTGTCGGCTTCGCCGACACCTGTTGATGCTTGATTTGGTAGATGCAGTATCAGCAGGTACTTGTATGCTTGTTAAAAGTAAGCTCTGTTTGGGGGACACAGTAGTATGTGGGTGGCCCTGTCAGCACCGACTGTTATTACTTGGTGTAAATTAACATATAACTGCCTTTTACCTGTATATATATATTTATATGTATGGTACAGGTCCATGTGCCTGTACCTCGAACACAGATATGGTGGTGTATGTGGGGAAGTGTTCTGAAAGTTATTTATGTATACTTCCGCTGACCGCTCGGGGTTGCTAGAATGTTATTTTGCCTGATTACTACTCCCTGCTGTCGACGAATACTAGGTTTTCTGTCGACCATAATGTTTCCTGGTAGATCCACAACTGGGGCATTCAGTACATGGTCATACACATTCAGAACGCATTAAGGTCATAGGGACACGAAGGTTCCGGACAATCCGCTTATATGTATGTCTTATATATATATATATATATATATATATATATATTTTGGATATCTGCGTAATTGTGTATTACTTTATGTATATTTATCTTATGATTTATAATGAATGCTGAAGTAATAATATTCCTTCTCATGTGCTGGTCGCTCTGTTGATAAAGCTAGGTCGGCTGTGTCGAGTTGGTCTCAGATCCTCTCCAGGAGTCTGAATGTTTATTCTTTTCCCGCCGCGGATAGAATACTGCGAAAGTCAACTCCTGGTCGACACGGGGCCCTGCCACAAAGGATCATATACAGGAAGCTAAGTGATATTTTTTCTCTGACGTCCTAGTGGATGCTGGGAACTCCTTAAGGACCATGGGAATTGCGGCTCCGCAGGAGACTGGGCACAACTAAAGAAAGCTTTAGGTCACCTGGTGTGCACTGGCTCCTCCCACCATGACCCTCCTCCAAGCCCCAGTTAGATTTTGTGCCCGGCCGAGGTTGGATGCACACTAGGGGCTCTCCTGAGCTTCTAGAAAGAAAGTATAGAATTAGGTTTTTTATTTTCAGTGAGACCTGCTGGCAACAGGCTCACTGCAGCGAGGGACTAAGGGGAGAAGAAGCGAACCTGCCTGCTTGCAGCCAGCTTGGGCTTCTTAGGCTACTGGACACCATTAGCTCCAGAGGGATCGATCGCAGGCCCAGCCTTGGTGTTCGGTCCCGGAGCCGCCCCGCCGCCCCCCTTACAGAGCCAGAAGCAAGAAGAGGTCCGGAAAATCGGCGGCAGAAGACATCAGTCTTCACCAAGGTAGCGCACAGCACTGCAGCTGTGCGCCATTGCTCCTCATACACACTTCACACTCCGGTCACTGAGGGTGCAGGGCGCTTGGGGGGGGCGCCCTGAGCAGCAATAAAAACACCTTGGCTGGCAAAAATACCACAATATATAGCCCCAGAGGCTATATATGTGGTAAATACCCCTGCCAGAATCCAGAAAAAAGCGGGAGAAAAGTCAGCGAAAAAGGGGCGGAGCTATCTCCCTCAGACACACTGGCGCCATTTTCTCTTCACAGTGCAGCTGGAAGAAAGCTCCCCAGGCTCTCCCCTGTAGTTTTCAGGCTCAAAGGGTTAAAAAGAGAGGGGGGGCACTAAATTTAGGCGCAATATTATATATACAAGCAGCTATTGGGGAAATTTCACTCAGTTATAGTGTTAATCCCCACATTATATAGCGCTCTGGTGTGTGCTGGCATACTCTCTCTCTGTCTCCCCAAAGGGCTTTGTGGGGTCCTGTCCTCAGTCAGAGCATTCCCTGTGTGTGTGCGGTGTGTCGGTACGGCTGTGTCGACATGTTTAATGAGGAGGCTTATATGGTGACGGAGCAGATGCCGATAAATGTGATGTCGCCCCCTGTGGGGCCGACACCAGAGTGGATGGTTAGGTGAAAGGTATTAACCGACAGTGTCAACTCCTTACATAAAAGGGTGGATGACGTAACAGCTGTGGGACAGCCGGCTTCTCAGTCCGCGCCTGCCCAGGCGTCTCAAAGGCCATCAGGGGCTCAAAAACGCCCGCTCACTCAGATGGCAGACACAGATGTCGACACGGAGTCTGACTCCAGTGTCGACAAGGTTGAGACATATACACAATCCACTAGGAACATCCGTGACTTGATCCCGGCAATAAAAAAAATGTGTTACACATTTCTGACATTAACCCTCTAAAAATGGGTTTTTATGTTGGGGAGAAAAAGTAGGCAGTGTTTTGTTCCCCCATCAGATGAATGAATGAAGTGTGTGAAAAGCGTGGGTTCCCCCCTATAAGAAACTGGTAATTTCTAAAAAGTTACTGATGGCGTACCCTTTCCCGCCAGAGGATAAGTTACGCTGGGAGATATCCCCTAGGGTGGATAAGGCGCTCACACGGTTGTCAAAAAAGGTGGCACTGCCGTTTTAGGAACGGCCACTTTGAAGGTACCTGTTGATAAAAAGCAGGAGGCTATCCTGAAGTCTGTATTTACACACTCAGGTACTAGACTGAGACCTGCAGATCGTGCTGCTGCAGCGTGGTCGGTGACCCTGTCAAACATAAGAACATATTAAAGACGTCGTCTTATATATGAGGGATGCACAGAGGGATATTTTGCCGGCTGGCATCCAAAATGAATGTAATGTCCATTCTGCAGGAGGGTATTAGAGACCTGTCACTGGACAGGTGATGCTGACTTTAAAAGGCGCATAGAGATTCTGCCTTATAAGGGTGAGGAATTATTTGGGGATGGTCTCTGGGACCTCGTATCCACAGCAACAGCTGGGAAGAAATATTTTTACCTCAGGTTTCCTCACAGACTAAGAAAGCACTGTATTATCAGGTACAGTCCTTTCGGCTTCAGAAAAGCAAGCGGGTCAAAGGGGCTTCCTTTCTGTACAGAGACATGGGAAGAGGGAAAAAGCTGCACCAGTCAGCCTGTTCCCAGAATCAAAATTCTTCTCTCGCTTCCTCTGAGTCCACAGCATGACGCGGGGGCTCCACAGGTGTAGCCGGGTACGGTGGGGGGCCGTCTCAAAAATTTCAGCGATCAGTGGGCTCGCTCACAGGTGGATCCCTGTTTCATTCAAGTAGTATTTCAGGGGTACAAGCTGGAATTCGTGATGTCTCCCCCCCGCCGTTTCCTCAAATATGCCTTGCCGACAACTCCCTCAGGCAGGGAGGCTGCGCTAGAGGCAATTAATAAGCTGTATTCCCAGCAGGTAATACTCAAGGTGCCCCTACTTCAACAAGGACGGGGTTACTATTCCACACGGTTTGGGGTACCGAAACCGCATGGTTCGGTGTGACCCATTTTATATTTAAAATCCTTGAACACATACATAAAAAAATTCAAGTTCAAGATGGAATCGCTCAGGGCGGTTATTGCAAGCCTGGACGAGGGGGATTACATGGGATCCTGGGACATCAAGGATGCTTACCTGCATGTCCCCATTTACCATCCTCGCCAGGAGTACCTCAGATTTGTGGTACAGGATTACCATTACCAAGTCCAGACACTGCCGTTTGGACTGTACATGGCACCGATGGTGTTTACCAAGGTAATGGCCGAAATGATGATACTCCTTCGAAAAAAGGGAGTTTTAATTATCCCGTACTTGGACAATCTCCTTATAAGGGCAAGGTCCAAGGAGCAGTTGCTAGTCGGGGTAGCACTATTTTGGAAAGTGCTACAACAGCACGGTTGGATTCTAAACAGTCCAAAGTCACAGCTGGTTCCTACGACACGTCTACTGTTCCTGGGGATGGTTCTGGACACAGAACAGAAATAAGTGTTTCTGCCGGAGGAGAAAGCCAAGGAGCTGTCATCTCTAGTCAGAGACCTCCTGAAGCCAAAACAGGTATCGGTGCATCATTGCACGCGAGTCCTGGGAAAAATGGTAGCTTCCTACGAAGCAATCCCATTCGGTAGGTTCCATGCAAGAACTTTTCAGTGGGACCTGTTGGACAAGTGGTCCGGATCACATCTTCAGATGCATCGGCTGATAACCCTGTCTTCAAGGACCAGGGTATCTCTACTGTGGTGGCTGCAGAGTGCCCATCTTCAAGAGGGCCGCAGGTTCGGCATACAGGACTAGGTCCTAGTGACCATGGATGCCAGCCTTTGAGGCTGGGGGGCAGTCACACAGGGAAGAAACTTCCAGGGACTTTGGTCAAGTCAGGTGACTTCCCTACACATAAATATTCTGGAACTGAGGGCCATTTACAATGCCCTGAGTCAGGCAAGGCCTCTGCTTCAAAACCAGCCGGTACTGATCCAATCAGACAACATCACGGCAGTCGCCCATGTAAACCAACGGGGCGGCACAAGAAGCAGGATGGCGATGGCAGAAGCCACAAGGATTCTCCGATGGGCGGAAAATCATGTGTTAACACTGTCAGCAGTGTTCATTCCCGGAGTGGACGACTGGGAAGAAGATCTTCGCAGCAGACACGACCTCCACCCGGGAGAGTGGGGATTTCATCCAGTAGTCTTCCAAAGGATTGTACACCATTGGGAAAGGCCACAGGTGGACATGATGGCGTCCCGCCTCAACAAAAAGCTATAAAAGATATTGCGCCAGGTCAAGGGACCCTCAGGCGATAGCTGTGGACGCTCTGGTAACACCGTGGGTGTACCAGTCGGTTTATGTGTTCCCCCCTCTGCCTCTCATACAAAAGGTACTGAGAATAATAGGAAGGCGAGGAGTAAGAACGATACTCGTGGTTCCGGATTGGCCAAGAAGAGCTTGGTACCCAGAACTTCAAGAAATTATATCAGAGGACCCATGGCCTCTGCCGCTCAGACAGGACCTGCGGCAGCAGGGGCCCTGTCTGTTCCAAGACTTACCGCGGCTATGTTTTGACGGCATGGCGGTTGAACGCCGGATCCTAAAGGAAAAGGGCATTCCGGAGGAAGTCATTCCTACGCTGATTCAAGCCAGGAAAGATGTAACTGCAAAACATTATCACCGCATATGGCGAAAATATGTTGCTTGGTGTGAGGCCAAAAAAGGCCCCAACAGTGGAATTTCAACTAGGTCGATTTCTGCATTTCCTACAAGCAGGAGTGTCTATGGGCCTAAAATTAGGCTCCATTAAGGTACAGATCTCGGCTCTGTCGATTTTCTTCCAGAAAGAACTAGCTTCAGTACCTAAAGTTCAGACATTGTAAAAGGAGTGCTGCATATTCAGCCCCCGGTTGTGCCTCCAGTGGCACCTTGGGTTCTCAACGTGGTGTTGAGTTTCTTAAAATCACATTGGTGTGAGCCACTAAAAACCGTGGATCTAAAATATCTCACGCGGAAAGTGGTCATGTTATTGGCCTTGGCTTCGGCCAGGCGTGTATCAGAATAGCGGCTTTGTCATATAAAAGTCCTTATCTGATTTTCCATATGGATAGGGCAGAATTGAGGACTCGTCCCCAGTTTCTCCCTAAGGTGGTATCAGCTTTTCACTTGAACCAACCTATTGTAGTGCCTGCGGCTACTAGGGACTTGGAGGATTCCAGGTTACTGGACGTAGTCAGGGCCTTGAAAAATTATGTTTCCAGGACGGCTAGAGTCAGGAGAACTGACTCGCTGTTTATCCTGTATGCACCCAGCAAACTGGGTGCTCCTGCTTTTAAGCAGACTATTGCTCGCTGGATTTGTAGCACAATTCAGCTGGCGCATTCTGCGGCTGGACTACCGCAGCCAAAATCTGTAAAAGCCCATTCCACAAGGAAGGTGGGCTCATCTTGGGCAGCTGCCCGAGGGGTCTCGGCTTTCCAACTTTGCCGAGCTGCAACTTGGTCAGGGGCAAACACGTTTGCTAAATTCTACAAAATTGATACCCTGGCTGAGGAGGACCTGGAGTTCTCTCATTCGGTGCTGCAGAGTCATCCGCACTCTCCTGCCCGTTTGGGAGCTTTGGTATAATCCCCATGGTCCTTACGGAGTTCCCAGCATCCACTAGGACGTCAGAGAAAATAAGATTTTACTCACCGGTAAATCTATTTCTCGTAGTCCGTAGTGGATGCTGGGCGCCCATCCCAAGTGCGGATTGTCTGCAATACTTGTATATAGTTATTGCCTAACTAAAGGGTTATTGTTGAGCCATCTGTTGAGAGGCTCAGTTATATTCATACTGTTAACTGGGTATAGTATCACGAGTTATGCGGTGTGATTGGTGTGGCTGGTATGAGTCTTACCCGGGATTCAAAATCCTTCCTTATTATGTCCGCTCGTCAAGGGCACAGTGTCCTAACTGAGGCTTGGAGGAGGGTCATGGTGGGAGGAGCCAGTGCACACCAGCTTTCTTTAGTTGTGCCCAGTCTCCTGCGGAGCCGCTATTCCCATGGTCCTTACGGAGTTCCCAGCATCCACTACGGACTACGAGAAATAGATTTACCGGTGAGTAAAATCTTATTATTTCTATGCTTTGAGCTTATTTGCATTACATGCATGTGGGAGTGTGTATATTCGGAAAAGCATCCGATAGATTTAACCTAAAGAGAGTAGAGATTGTTCCTTCTGTTGTTTCTTCTCTATAACATTGCGGCAGGCTGCTGTACGTATATAGGAGGTGTGGCCGGGGAAATGCTGAGGCTGACTCCGAGAGATACTGGAGTTTTTCCCTGGGACGGTGTACCGCTGTTCGGGGAGGCCTCTGTTCAGTCAATCCTGGCGGAGACTGCTGGTAGATCTAATTTCGTGAGTTAGTCTCCTTCACAACGGTTGGTGACGCATTCTTTTGTGGGATGCAGTCGTTTTAACCGGCTCGATACCGTTCTTGTTTCCTTTTCGGTATAGTCAGTGGAAAGTGAAAAGGTAAGAGTGCTGCAGCCTTGTTAGGTTCGCAGAAGCGGATGTCGTTTTCTGTTTCTACCACATCCACCGCATGTCGCTGGGTCTATCTGGCTGGAGGCCACTCTGGTGAAAACTCGTCTACTACTTTTCAGTCAGTCCAGGATTAGACTAGGACCTGTGAGTTAATTATAGAATCCAAAAGGGCATTCTGGAGTTACAGATGTTTTCCCTCACTAATAGTTCTTGCCGTTTCCCCTCTGGAAGGGGAGGTAGTACGTGACGCCATACCAAAGGTGTGTCAGGTTTAGGACATTGTCCTGCTGTCCCTGTTTTAAAAAAAAAAGAAACTAGAGGTTTAAATGCGTTGTTCTCTGCATTCAGATTCCTGGGTGGATATCCAGGACTGTCATTGCCATTTCACCGGAGTGATGGCAGTAGGATGGTATTCTTTCACTAGTGAGAGCCATTGTTATTCTGTACTGGGACACTCTCCTGATTAAGGCGAGGTCAAAACACAAGTGCAAATCGTTGTTTCTCTCTGACTGTTCTTCAACACAGGGGAAGGCTGTTGTTCCCAACGACGCAGATGTCGGAGGTGGGTATCAGAGTAGATACTGAACGGTTGAGGTTCTGTGTTTTCCTGTGGATAGAGGTCTGAGGATCCAGAGTTGGATCAGATTTGCAGTGACAATCCATCAATATGTTCCGTTGATGAAGAAGATGGGTGCGGCCTAAGAGGCCTTTTCGGTGAGCAGGTCAAATGCCAGAGTGGTTTTCACGGGACCAGTTGGAAATGTGGTCCGGGTCTCACCTGCACATGCACCGGAATATAACCCTAATGGCCAGGATATCGCTCCTGTGGTGTCTGCTCAGTTCTCACCTCCTAGAGGGACGAATGTTCGGGATACAGGATTAGATCCTGGTGTCCATGCATGCAGATCTCCGAGGCTGGGGAGCAGTCCTTGCATGGGAAGTATTTCCAGAGGAAAAGGTCAAGCTGCGAAGCTTGTCTACAATAAGTTTTCTTGAATTAAGAGCTATTTTTAACGAACATATTCTTCGTGATATGCCCGTGTTAATTCTGTCGGACGACTCGACAGCAGTGGCGTAAGTAAGCCGCTAGGGCGAAACAAGGAGAAAAGCGGCAATGGCAGAAGCCGCAAAAGTTTTCCGCTGGGTGGAAAAACTGGTAAACGTTATATTAGCAGTCTTCGTTCCGGATGTAAACGACGGAGAAATAGATTTCCTCTGCAGACGCGATCTCCATCCGGGAGAAACATAGTCGTCATCGAGAAGTTTTCACAGAAGTGACAAGTCTTTGAGGAGTGCCTCAATTGGACATGTTGGCGTCTCACCTCAACAAGAGACCTCGGGGATGTTGTTCCAGGTCAAGGGACACTCAAGCTATAGCAGTGGACGCCCTCGTGACACCCTGGGTGTTTTCAGTCGTTCTATGTGTCCCCTCCGTTTTCACTTTTCTGAAGGTGATAAACGTAAGAAGAACAAAGGTTCAGGCGATCTTCATTGTTCCGGTCTAACAAGGAGGGCTTGGTATCCAGTTCTTCAAGATTTACTCATAGAAGATCCCTGGCCTCTTCCTCTACTTGAGGAACTGTTAAAGCAAGGTCCGGGCGTGTATCAAGACTTACCGCGGCTGCGTTTGACGGTGTGGCGGTTGAACGCCATATCCTAGCCAGAAAGGGTATTCCCAGTGAAGTCATTTCCACTCTTCTTCAGGCTAGAAAAGAAGTAACGGCAAAGCCTTACCACCGTGTTTGGAGAAAATATGTGTTTTGGTGTGAATCCAAGAAGGCTACTACGGAAGCTTCAGCTGGGTCGTTCTTCTCCATTCTTTGCAAGCAGGAGTGGGTGCAGGCCTAAAGTTAGGCTCCATTCAAGTGCGGTTTTGGCCTTATAAATTTTCTTTCAAGAAAGAATTGGTGACCTTTCCGGAAGTTCGGACCTTCGAGGAAGGCGTACTGCACATCCAACCTCCATTTGTGCCCCCATTGACACCGTGGGACCTTGACGTGGTGTTGCGTTTTCTTGTGTCACAATGATTGGAACCTTTATGAAAGGTTGTGTTAGAATTTCTCTCTTGGAGAGTGGTCATGCTTTTGGCTTTGGCGTCCGCAAGGCGGGTGTCGGAAGTAGCGGCTGGGTCTCACGAGCCCCTGTTTAATCTTCCAGGTGGATAGAGCGGAATTGAGAACTCGGCTAATAGTTCTGCCAAAAGTGATTTCGGTGTTTTGCAGAAACAGGTCTATTTGATGCCTGTGGTTACTTAAGCATTGGCTTATTCAAAGTCTCTCGATGTAGCCAGGGTTTTGAATAGTTATGTCGACAATTTGGCTCAGATTGGGGAAACAGAGGCTCTGTTGTCCGGTATGCTCCCAGCGTGATTGGGGCGCCTGCGGCTCTGCAGTCGGTTACACGCTAGATCTGTGATCCGATTCGGCGTGCTCGTTCTATGGCTGGATTGCCGTTACCGAATTTGGTGGTGACCCATTCTACTAGGAAGGTGGGCTCTTCTTGGGCGGATGCCCGAGGAGTCTCGCCGGTTCCACTTTGCCGAGCGGATATTTGGTCGGGTTCTAACACTTTTGCTAAGCTCTACTAGTTTGATACCCTGGCTGATGGGGACCTCATGTTTGCTCAATCGGTGCTGCAGAGTCGTCCGCTCTCTCCCGCCCGGTCTGGAGCTTTCGTATAAACCCCATGGTCCTTACGGAGTCCCCAGCATCCTCTAGGACGTATGAGAAAATAGGATTTTAATACTTACCGGTAAATCCTTTTCTCTTAGTCCGTAGAGGATGCTGTGCGCCCGTCCCAGTGCATACTGTGTCTGCAGTTATTGGTAATGGTTACACTCTTGTGGTGTTTCTTTTCTGTCAGGCTGTTGCTGATGTTGTGCATGTCATGGCATGCGGTGTCTTATTATTGGTTGTGTTGACACACTGGTTGTGTTACATATTCTCTCAGCATGTGGCTGTGTATTGTTCATGCCGTTGGCTGGTATTCTATTGAATGCCGCGTTCTGCGGTATGTTCCTGGTGTGAGCTGGTGAGACACTCATTTTGTTTAAACAATAAATTCTTTCCTCGAAATGTCCGTCTCCCTGGGCACAGTTTTCTAACTGAGGTCTGGAGGAGGGGCATAGAGGGAGGAGCCAGTTCACACCCATTCAAAGTCTTATAGTGTTCCCATGTCTCCTGCGGATCCCGTCTATACCCCATGGTCCTTACGGAGTCCCCAGCATCCTCTACGGACTAAGAGAAAAGGATTTACCGGTAGGTATTAAAATCCTATTATTCCAAAATACGGAAAAATCCGATATCCAAAATACTTCTGGTCCCAAGCATTTTGGATAAGGGATACTCAACCTGTACCACATTACTGCCCAAAGCCTCAATTACACAACCACTTAAATGCATATATGCTGCTATGCATTACTCGCTTAACCTCCTCCCTTCATTATTTCCCCAAGTAGGGTTAGGCTGCAGGAGGGGTGGGCTGTGGGAGGGGCTATTAGGGTTAGGCTGTGGGAGGGGTGGATTAGGGATATGCTGCAGGAGTGGTGGGTTGGTGTTAGTCTGTAGGAGGGGATGGTTAGTGTTATGCTACCGGAGGGGTGGGTTAGAGTTAGGCTGCGGGAGGGGATGGTTAGGGTTAGGCTGCGGGAGGGGATGGTTAGGGTTAGCTGTTGAAGGTGTGGGTTAGGGTTAGGCTGCGGGAGGGGTGGGTTGTGGTTAGGCTGCGGGAGGGGTGGGTTGGGGTTAGGCTGCGGGAGGGGATGGTTAGGGTTAGGCTGCAGGACTGGTGGGTTAGACTTAGGCTGCAGGAGGGGTGGATGAGCCTCAATTACACAACCCCTTAAATGCAAATATGCTGCTATGCATTGCTCGCTTAACCTCTGTCACGATCCGGGTATCTGGACGCCATTACCTGCCGTTAAGGTGTCTTCTGAGACTGGCCCAGCGTTCCAAATCCGGATCTCATCTGTGTCAACACTCTGCACATCCCTCCTGTCATTCTGAGACACTACCACAGCGGCGCCATGTTTGAATCCAACATGGCGTCTCCCGTCCTCCGCGGCCTCCGCCGCCGTTACTGTGTTATTGCTGCAGGTTCTCAGAATCATCTATCATGCCTGCCGCGGCCTCTGCTGTCCTCCAAGTGTCTCAGCATTTAACAGTCATCTGGCGTCTCCTGTCCTCCGCGGCCGGCGCTGCCATTATCACTATGTTTGCACATTTCATTTCAAACCAGTTTTCCCTCCAGGTTCCAGCATGGGTGCAGCCATGTTGGATTTTATAACATGCTCCAATTCCTCCAATCCACCGTCTCTGGAATCTGCATAATTGCCCAGCCAATGCCTGCATAGCAGCAGGTATAAGTATCCTGTGTCTGGGCCAGATAGATGTCAGTGCTTTGAATGTCATACCTTGTTCCAGTCTCTCTCTCTTGTGGCTTGTTTCTCCAGGTTCCAGTTCCTGTCTCCAGCATCCACAAAGAGACCCGCACCTGCTTTCCATCTTGCAGTGCAGCCTGACTCTACAGCCTTCCGTGGCTGTCCAGTTTCCAGCTATCTACTATCTGCTTCCAAGCAGCCAGCTTTCAACTGATTCCAGCTTCTACCAAACACCTGTGCTGATCCAGCGGATCCTATCTTACCAGCAGTATCCACTACCACCCGTAATCAACTATCAGCTATTCTGTTTCTACGCTCACTAGCATCTCACATCATCCATTCTATATTTCATCACCTGGCTGGTTCCATCCAGCACCCACTCCGTGACTTTAGTACCTGGCTGATTCCATTCAGCACCCTCTCTGTGTTTCATTACCTGGCTGATTCCATTCAGCATCCACTCCATGTTTTACCACCTGGCTGGTTCCATCCAGCTGATACAGCAGCCTACTCAAATTACCAGATTCACCTGTTACAACTACTGGCATGTTCCTCGGCTATCTCCACTACTACAACCAGGCCTGGTAAGGATTTCTATCAAAGGACTTTCTCTGACGTCCTAGTGGATGCTGGGGACTCCGTAAGGACCATGGGGAATAGCGGCTCCGCAGGAGACTGGGTACATCTAAAGAAAGCTTTAGGATCACCTGGTGTGCACTGGCTCCTCCCCCTATGACCCTCCTCCAAGCCTCAGTTAGATTTCTGTGCCCGACGAGAAGGGTGCACACTAGGGGCTCTCCTGAGCTCTTTGTGAAAGTTTTAGTTTAGGTTTATATTTTCAGTGAGACCTGCTGGCAACAGGCTCACTGCATCGAGGGACTAAGGGGAGAAGAAGCGAACTCACCTGCGTGCAGAGTGGATTGGGCTTCTTAGGCTACTGGACATTAGCTCCAGAGGGACGATCACAGGTTCAGCCTGGATGGGTCACCGGAGCCGCGCCGCCGTCCCCCTTACAGAGCCAGAAGAGCGAAGAGGTCCGGAAAAATCGGCGGCAGAAGACGATCCTGTCTTCAGATAAGGTAGCGCACAGCACCGCAGCTGTGCGCCATTGCTCTCAGCACACTTCACACTCCGGTCACTGAGGGTGCAGGGCGCTGGGGGGGGGGCAGCGCCCTGAGACGCAATAAATCGATAAAAAACCTTATATGGCTAAAATAAATGCATCACATATAACTCCTGGGCTATATGGATGCATTTAACCCCTGCCAAAACATACAGAAAAAGGATGATAAGGACGCCGAGAAAGGGGCGGAGCCTATCTCCTCAGCACACTGGCGCCATTTTCCCTCACAGCTCAGTTGGAGGGAAGCTCCCTGGCTCTCCCCTGCAGTCACTACACTACAGAAAGGGGTTAAAAAAGAGAGGGGGGCACAAATTAGGCGCAGTATATAACAATACAGCAGCTATAAAGGGAAAAACACTTATATAAGGTTATCCCTGTATATATATATATATATAGCGCTCTGGTGTGTGCTGGCAAACTCTCCCTCTGTCTCCCCAAAGGGCTAGTGGGGTCCTGTCCTCTATCAGAGCATTCCCTGTGTGTGTGCTGTGTGTCGGTACGTTGGTGTCGACATGTATGAGGAGAAAAATGATGAGGAGACGGAGTAGAGTGTCTGAAATAGTGTTGTCACCCCCTAGGGGGTCGACACCTGAGTGGATGTACTGTTGAAATTGCGTGACAGTGTCAGCTTTGTATAAAAGACAGTGGTTGACATGAGACAGCCGGCTACTCAGCTTGTGCATGTCCAGACGTCTCATACAGGGGCCCTAAAGCGCCCGTTACCTCAGATACAGACGCCGACAAGGGTACTGACTCCTGTGTCGACGGTGAAGAGACAACCGTGATTTCCAATAGGGCCACACATTGCATGATTGAGGCAATGGAAAAAGTTTACACTTTTCTGATAATATGAATACCACCAAAAAAAGGGGTATTATGTTTGGTGAGGAAAAACTTCCTGTAGTTTTCCTGAATCTGAGAAATAAAATGAGGTGTGTGATGATGCGTGGGTTTCCCCCCGATAACAATTGATAATTTCTAAAAAGTTATTGGCAGTATACCTTTTCCCGCCAGAGGTTAGGGTGCGTTGGGAAACACCCCCTAGGGTGGATAAAGCGCTCACACGCTTGTAAAAACAAGGGCTCTACCCTCTCCTGAGATGGCCGCCCTTAAGGATCCTGCTGATAGAAAGCAGGAGCGTATCCTAAAATGTATATACACATATACTGGTGTTATACTGCGACCAGCAATCGCCTCAGCCTGGATGTGCAGTGCTGGGTTGGCGTGGTCGGATTCCCTGACTGGAAATATGATATCCTAGATAAGGACAGTATATTATTGCCTATAGAGCAATTAAAAGATGCATTTCTATATATGCATGATGCACAGCGGAATATTTGCCGACTGGCATCAAGTATAAGTGCGTTGTCCAATTATTCCAGTAAAGTGGTCAGGTGATGCGGATTCCAAACGGCATTTGGAAGTATTGCCTTAAAAGAGGGGATGTACCCCAGGTCGCCTCTCAAAATAAGACGCCGTATTATCAGGCGCAGTCCTGGTTGGCAAGCGGACAAAAGGGTTCCTCTTTTCTGCTCGTGACAGAGGGAGAGGAAAATGGCTGCAGAGATCAGCCAGTTCCAAGGAACAGAAACCCTTTTCCGCCTCTGCCAAGCCCTCAGTATGACGCTAGGGCTTTACAAGTTCAGGCACGGTGGGGTCCCGTTCTCAATGAATTTCAGTGCGCAGTGGGCTCACTCGCAAGTAGACCCCTGGATCCTTCAGATAATATTTCAGGGGTACAAATTGGAATTCGAGACGTATTCCCCTCGCCGTTTCCAAAAGTCTGTTTTACCGACGTCTCCCGCTGACAGGGAGGCAGTTTTGGAAGCCATTCACAAGCTGTATTCCCAGCAGGTGATAATCAAGGTACCCCTCCTGCAACAGGGAACGGGGTATTATTCCACACTATTGTGGTACCGAAGCCAGACGGCTCGGTGAGACCGATTTTAAAATCTAAAATCTAAAATCTTTGAACACTTGCATACAGAGGTTCAAATTCAAAATTGAGTCACTCAGAGCAGTGATTGCAAACCTGGAAGAAGGGGACTACATGATGTCTCGGGACATCAAGGATGCTTACCTTCATGTCAAAATTTACCCTTCTCACCAAGGGTATTTCAGGTTATGGTACAGAACTGTATCAGTTCGGACGCTGCCGTAGGGATGGTCCACGGCACCCCGGGTCTTTACTGAAGTAATGACCGAAATGATGATATTCCTTCGAAGGAAGGGAATTTTAGTTATCCTTTACTTGGACGATTCCCTGATAAGGGTAAGATCCAGGGAACAGTTGGAGATCGGTGTAGCACTATATCAGGTAGTGTTGCGGCAGCAATTCCAAAATCGCAGCTGATTCCGACGACTTGTCTTCTGTTCCTAGGGATGATTCTGGACATAGTCCAGAAAGAAGGTGCTTCTCCCGGAGGAGAAAGCCAGGGAGTTATCCGAGCTAGTCAGGAACCTCCTAAAACCGAACCAAGTCTCAGTGCATCAATGCACAAGGGTTCTGGGTAAAAATGGTGGCTTCCTACGAAGCAATCCCATTCGGCAGATTCCACGCACAGTGGAACCTTCTGGACAAATGGTCCGGGTCGCATCTTCAGATGCTTCAGCGGATAACCCTGTCACCAGGGACAAGGGTATCCCTCCTGTGGTGGTTGCAGAGTGCTCATCTTCTAGAGGGCCGCAGATTCGGCATTCGGGACTGGGTCCTGGTGGCCACGGATGCCAGCCTGCGAGGCTGGGGAGCAGTCACACAGGGAAGGAATTTCCAGGGCTTATGGTCAAGCCTGGAGACATCTCTTCATATAAACATTCTGGAACTAAGGGCCATTTACAATACCCTAAGTCAAGCGAAACCCCTGCTTCAGGGTCAGGCGGTATTGATCCAATCGGACAACATCACGTCAGTCGCCCACGTAAACAGACAGGGCGGCACGAGAAGCAGGAGGGCAATGGCAGAAGCTGCAAGGATTTTAGCTGGGCGGAAAATCATGTGATAGCACTGTCAGCAGTGTTCATTCCGGGAGTGGACAACTGGGAAGCAGACTTCCTCAGCAGACACGACCTTCACCCGGGAGAGTGGGGACTTCACCCAGAAGTCTTCCACCTGATTGTAAACCGTTGGGAAAAACAAAAGGTGGACATAATGGCGTCCCGTCTAAACAAAAAACTAGACAGATATTGCGCCAGGTCAAGGGACCCTCAGGCAATAACGGTGGACGCTCTGGTAACACCGTGGGTGTACCAGTCAGTGTATGTGTTCCCTCCTCTGCCCCTCATACCAAAAGTACTGAGAATCATAAGAAGGAGAGGAGTAAGAACTATACTCGTGGTTCCGGATTGGCCAAGAAGGACTTGGTATCCGGAACTTCAAGAGATGCTCACGGACGAACCGTGGCCTCTACCTCTAAGAAAGGACCTGCTCCAGCAAGGGCCTTGTCTGTTCCAAGACTTACCGCGGCTGCGTTTGACGGCATGGCGGTTGAATGCCGGATCCTGAAGATCCCTACCCTGGTCAAGGCCAGGAAAGACGTAACCGCAAAACATTATCACCGCATTTGGCGAAAATATGTTGCGTGGGGTGAGGCCAAGAAGGCCCCTACAGAGGAATTTCAACTGGGTCGTTTCCTCCATTTCCTGCAAACAGGACTGTCTATGGGCCTAAAATTAGGGTCCATTAAGGTTCAAATTTCGGCCCTGTCGATTTTCTTCCAAAAAGAACTGGCTTCAGTGCCTGAAGTTCAGACATTTGTAAAAGGGGTGCTGCATATACAGTCTCCTTTTGTGCCTCCAGTGGCACCTTGGGGATCTCAATGTTGTGTTGAGTTTCCTAAAGTCACATTGGTTTGAACCACTCACCACTGTATACTTAAAATATCTCACATGGAAGTGACGAGTTAGCCCTGGTTTCAGCCAGGCGTGTGTCAGAATTGGCGGCTTTATCATATAAAAGCCCTTACTTAATATTTCATTCTGAAAGGGCAGAATTGAGGACTCGTCCTCAAATTTTCTACCTAAGGTGGTTTCTGCATTTCACATGAACCAACCTATTGTGGTGCCTGCGGCTACTAAGGACTTGGAGGATTCCAAGTTGCTTGACGTGGTCAGGACCCTGAAAATACATGTTTCCAGGACGGCTGGAGTCAGAAAATCTGACTCGCTGTTTATCCTGTATGCACCCAACAAACTGGGTGCTCCTGCTTCTAAGCAGACGATTGCTCGTTGGATTTGTAGCACAATACAGCCTGCACATTCTGTGGCAGGCCTGCCACAGCCAAAAATCTTAAAATGCCCACTCCACAAGGAAGGTGGGCTCATCTTGGGCAGCTGCCCGAGGGGTCTCGGCTTTACAACTTTGCCGAGCAGTTACTTGGTCAGGAGCAAATACGTTTGTAAAATTCTACAAATTTGATACCCTGGCTAAAGAGGACCTGGAGTTCTCTCATTCGGTGCTGCAGAGTCATCCGCACTCTCCCGCCCGTTTGGGAGCTTTGGTATAATCCCCATGGTCCTTACGGAGTCCCCAGCATCCACTAGGACGTCAGAGAAAATAAGAATTTACTTACCGATAATTCTATTTCTCGTAGTCCGTAGTGGATGCTGGGCGCCCATCCCAAGTGCGGATTGTCTGCAATACTGGTACATAATTATTGTTACCAAAAAATTCGGGTTATTGTTGTAGTGAGCCATCTTTTCTAGAGGCTCCTCTATTATCATGCTGTTAACTGGGTTCAGATCACAAGTTGTACAGTGTGATTGGTGTGGCTGGTATGAGTCTTACCCGGGATTCAAAATCCTTCCTTATTGTGTACGCTCGTCCGGGCACAGTATCCTAACTGAGGCTTGGAGGAGGGTCATAGGGGGAGGAGCCAGTGCACACCAGGTGATCCTAAAGCTTTCTTTAGATGTGCCCAGTCTCCTGCGGAGCCGCTATTCCCCATGGTCCTTTCGGAGTCCCCAGCATCCACTACGGACTACGAGAAATAGAATTATCGGTAAGTAAATTCTTATTTTAACATCTGTTCTAACCTACCAGTGCTCTGCAATACCTTCTACGGTTACGTGTTCCAGGAACTGTGTTATTTGCCACTGTCTTTGATTTACTTTGAATGCTGCTTGTCATTTCACGGAGTCTGTTAAATAAACTTTTATTTTGAATTTTAAACTGGTTGTCATGGTCACACCTTCGGGTAATCAATCTACACTTACATGTCCAGGGGTCTGATTAAACCTCCCAGGTTTAACTTCATCTCAGCCCCTACAACTGAGGCTTCCTCCCGTCAGCCTAAACCCTCAGTTGTGACAGTAAGCACTGACCATATGAATCCAGCCGGAGACCAGGATCAAGCGGCTAGACCTATGCAAGAACTGGCAGCCAGACTCGAACATCAGGAGGCTGCACAAGGTCACATCATCCGCTGTCTCCAGGATCTCTCTACTCGGCTGGATGGGATTCAGACGACCCTCCATGGACCTGGCACGTCTGGTGCGTCCACCACAGTGACTCCAGCTGTAACCCCACCCACCTTGCCCATTTCCATACCACGTCTTCATCTTCCAACGCCAGCAAAATTTGACGGATCTCCAAGGTTCTGCAGGGGATTTCTCAACCAATGCGAAATCCATTTTGAGCTTCAACCTGGCAACTTCCCCAGTGACCGTACCAAAGTTGCTTATATTATTTCTCTCCTCAGTGGCTCAGCCCTTGATTGGGCATCACCGTTATGGGAGAAGTCTGATCCCCTGCTGTCCTCCTATACTGACTTTGTAGCATCATTCAGGCGCATCTTCGACGAGCCGGGCCGGGTTTCCTCTGCTTCATCTGAGATTCTCCGTCTACGCCAGGGAACACGTACTGTGGGACAGTATCTTATACAGTTCAAAATCCTGGCATCTGAACTGGCCTGGAACGACGAGGCCCTGTATGCTGCATTCTGGCATGGCTTGTCAGAACACATTAAAGATGAGTTAGCTACCAGAGACTTGCCTTCTAAGTTGGATGAGCTAATTTCACTATGCACGAAGGTTGATCTACGGTTCAGAGAGAGAGCAACCGAGCGTGGAAGATCATCCGCTCCTAAATCTTCTGCTCCTCCTCCTCGTCAACCATCTCCATCCAAGGATGAGCCTATGCAAATTGGTCGTTCCCGTCTATCTCCCGCTGAGCGCCGAAGACGCCTCTCCGAGTCTCTATGTCTCTACTGTGCAGCTTTGTCGCACACTATCAACGCCTGTCCCAAACGTTCGGGAAACTCCAGATCCTAGCTCGCCAAGGAGAGGGCCGGCTAGGAGTAATGATCTCCTCTCCATCTCCTCATGATTGTAACCTCCCAGTGTCGCTCCAAATTGCTCAACGTTACAGGAACGTCATTGCCCTCCTTGATTCCGGAGCAGCTGGGAATTTCATAACCGAAGCTTATGTTAAACGGTGGTCCCTACCCACCGAGAGACTGTCCTCGTCCATCTCTTTGACTGCCGTGGATGGCAGCAAGATTTTTGACGCAGTCATTTCCTTAAGGACTCTTCCAGTTCGTCTGAGAGTGGGAGTTCTTCATTCTGAGTATATTTCTTTTCTAGTGATTCCAAGAGCCACACATCCAGTGGTTTTAGGCCTTCCATGGCTCCGTCTCCACAACCCATCGGTTGACTGGACGACTACGCAAATACTGGCATGGGGTCCCTCCTGTGCTGAGACTTGTTTAGCCAAAGTTCTTCCTGTTTGTTCTTCCTTCCCCAGGTCATCTGATGTTCCACCTCCTCCATATCAAGACTTCACGGACGTGTTCAGTAAAGCCTCTGCTGATATCCTTCCTCCTCATAGAGAATGGGACTGCCCAATCGACCTCATTCCAGGGAAGGTTCCACCGCGAGGCCGAACTTATCCGTTGTCTCTGCCTGAGACACACTCCATGGAAGAGTACATCAAAGAGAACCTGGCGAAGGGTTTCATCCGACCATCTTCTGCTCCAGCCGGCGCAGGCTTCTTCTTCGTTAAGAAGAAAGATGGTGGTCTGCGACCGTGTATCGACTACAGAGGTCTGAACGACATTACCGTTAAGAACCGATACCCTTTACCCCTGATTACAGAACTCTTCGATAGAGTTAGTGGTGCAACCATTTTTACAAAGCTGGACTTGAGGGGTGCCTACAATCTCATCCGGATCCATGAGGGTGACGAGTGGAAGACCGCCTTTAACACCCGTGACGGACATTATGAGTACCTCGTCATGCCCTTCGGATTGAGCAACGCTCCAGCAGTCTTCCAGCACTTCGTGAATGAGATCTTCAGGGACATCTTATACCGCCATGTCGTGGTTTATCTAGATGACATCCTCATCTTTGCTAATAATCTAGAAGATCATCGTTTCTGGGTAAAGGAGGTTCTTTCCCATCTCCGTGTCAACCACCTCTATTGTAAATTGGAGAAGTGTATGTTTGAAGTTAAAACCATTCCGTTTCTAGGTTACATTGTGTCCGGTTCCGGACTAGAGATGGATCCTGAGAAACTCCAAGCAATCCAGAAATGGCCTATACCCTTAACCCTCAAAGGGGTCCAGAGGTTCTTAGGGTTCGCCAATTATTATAGAAAGTTTATACGAGACTTTTCCACCATTGTGGCGCCTATCACTGCATTAACCAAGAAAGGTGCTAATCCGTCCAAGTGGTCCGAAGAAGCTACGCAGGCCTTTCACCTTCTGAAGCAACGGTTCATCTCTGCACCAGTTCTAAAACAGCCCGACACCGACTCTCCTTTTATCTTAGAGGTAGATGCCTCCTCCGTTGGAGTAGGAGCGGCGTTATCCCAGAGGGCCAAAGATGGACATCTACATCCTTGCAGTTTCTTCTCCTGGAAGTTCTCCCCAGCTGAGCGAAACTATGCCATTGGCGATCAGGAGTTGCTAGCCATCAAGCTCGCTCTGGAGGAGTGGAGATACCTGTTGGAGGGAGCTTCTCATTCAACCACCATACTTACCGACCACAAAAATCTTTTATATCTCAAAGGCGCACAATGTCTGAACCCTCGTCAGGCCAGATGTGCACTTTTCTTCTCTAGGTTTGACTTTAAACTCCAGTTCTGTCCGGGTTCTCAAAATCGTAAGGCCGATGCCCTTTCCCGCTCATGGGAGCAAGAAAATGAGTCCGAGTCTGCAGACAAGCATCCTATTATTAATCCGTTGGCATTCTTCACGGTAGGGATGGACTCTACAGCCCCGCCAGGGAAAAGTTTTGTTAAGCCAGTTCTAAGGAAGAAGCTCATGCATTGGGCCCACGCTTCCCGCTTTGCTGGACATACAGGCATTCAGAAAACCCTGGAGTTTATCTCTAGGTCCTACTGGTGGCCAACTCTGAAGAAGGACGTTATGGAATTTATTGCCTCCTGCCCAAAGTGTGCCCAACACACAGTCTCCCGCCAGTCGCCTGCGGGGCAACTGGTTCCATTATCTGTTCCCCGTCGACCATGGACCCATTTGTCGATGGACTTTGTTACCGATCTACCTATCTGCAACAAGTTTAATACCATCTGGGTGGTAGTTGACCGGTTCACCAAGATGGCACATTTCATCCCTCTCACCGGTCTTCCGTCAGCTTCCAAGTTGGCTCAAGTGTTTATACAAGAGATCTTCCGACTTCACGGTCTTCCTGAAGAGATCATCTCGGATCGTGGAGTACAATTTGTAGCCAAATTTTGGCGAAGTTTGTGTCAAGCCCTCCAAGTCAAGTTAAAGTTTTCCACAGCTTACCATCCTCAGACCAATGGTCAAACCGAGAGGGTGAATCAGGACTTGGAGGCCTTCCTCCGTATATATGTGTCTTCCTCTCAAGATGACTGGGTTCAACTCCTTCCTTGGGCCGAGTTCAGCCACAACGATCAATACCATTCCTCATCTTCTTCTACACCATTCTTCATTAATTATGGATTCCACCCTAAAGTCCCAGAATTTCAACCGCTTCCCGCAACTTCTGTTCCAGCAGTGGATGTCACCTTGCGTCAGTTTTCAAATAACTGGAAGAACGTCCGCGCAGCCCTGCTTAAAGCCTCATCCAGGTATAAGAAGTTTGCCGATAGGAAGCGTAGAGCGGTTCCTGCTCTCAAGGTGGGTGATCGTGTGTGGTTGTCCACGAAGAATTTGAGGTTGAGAGTTCCCAGCATGAAATTTGCACCTCGCTACATTGGTCCCTTCAAGATTGAACAAGTCATCAATCCTGTTGCCTATAGATTACAGTTACCACCCTTCTTGAAAATACCCAGAACATTTCATGTTTCCTTGTTGAAACCGCTGATCCTGAATCGGTTTCATTCTGCACTTCCTCCAGCTCCCAAAGTTCAGACTCAACGGGGAGTCGAGTACGAGGTGGCCAAGATTTTGGACTCACGTTTCCGTTACGGTCAGTTACAGTATCTCATTGACTGGAAGGGCTATGGTCCTGAAGAACGCTCTTGGACCAATGCCTCAGACGTCCATGCTCCTGCCTTGGTCCGAAATTTCCACTCAAAGTTTCCTTTAAAGCCTAAGAAGTGTCCTGGGGCCACTCCTAAAGGGGGGGGTGCTGTCACGATCCGGGTATCTGGACGCCATTACCTGCCGTTTAGGTGTCTTCTGAGACTGGCCCAGCGTTCCAAATCCGGATCTCATCTGTGTCAACACTCTGCACATCCCTCCTGTCATTCTGAGACACTACCACAGCGGCGCCATGTTTGAATCCAACATGGCGTCTCCCGTCCTCCGCGGCCTCCGCCGCCGTTACTGTGTTATTGCTGCAGGTTCTCAGAATCATGTATCATGCCTGCCGCGGCCTCTGCTGTCCTCCAAGTGTCTCAGCATTTAACAGTCACCTGGCGTCTCCTGTCCTCCGCGGCCAGCGCTGCCATTATCACTATGTTTGCACATTTCATTTCAAACCAGTTTTCCCTCCAGGTTCCAGCATGGGCGCAGCCATGTTGGATTTGATCACATGCTCCAATTCCTCCAATCCACCGTCTCTGGAATCTGCATAATTGCCCAGCCAATGCCTGCATAGCAGCAGGTATAAGTATCCTGTGTCTGGGCCAGATAGATGTCAGTGCTTTGAATGTCATACCTTGTTCCAGTCTCTCTCTCCTGTGGCTTGTTTCTCCAGGTTCCAGTTCCTGTCTCCAGCATCCACAAAGAGACCCGCACCTGCTTTCCATCTTGCAGTGCAGCCTGACTCTACAGCCTTCCGTGGCTGTCCAGTTTCCAGCTATCTACTATCTGCTTCCAAGCAGCCAGCTTTCAACTGATTCCAGCTTCTACCAAACACCGGTGCTGATCCAGCGGATCCTATCTTACCAGCAGTATCCACTACCACCGGTAATCAACTATCAGCTATTCTGTTTCTACGCTCACTAGCATCTCACATCATCCATTCTATATTTCATCACCTGGCTGGTTCCATCCAGCACCCACTCTGTGTTTCATTACCTGGCTGATTCCATTCAGCATCCACTCCGTGTTTTACCACCTGGCTGGTTCCATCCAGCTGATACAGCAGCCTACTCAAATTACCAGATTCACCTGTTACAACTACTGGCATGTTCCTCGGTTATCTCCACTACTACAACCAGGTCTGGTTAGGATTTCTATCAAAGGACTTTAACATCTGTTCTAACCTACCAGTGCTCTGCAATACCTTCTACGGTTACGTGTTCCAGGAACTGTGTTATTTGCCACTGTCTTTGATTTACTTTGAATGCTGCTTGTCATTTCACGGAGTCTGTTAAATAAACTTTTATTTTGAATTTTAAACTGGTTGTCATGGTCACACCTTCGGGTAATCAATCTGCACTTGTCACGATCCGGGTATCTGGACGCCATTTCTTACCCATCAGATGCCTCCTAAGGCTGGCTCAGCGCTCCAGGACCGGATCCCATCTGTTATCCTAATGTTCACATTCCTGCATCCTCTCCTGTCTCTCTGAGACGCTGTCACAGTAACGCCTTATTACATCTGGCATGGCGTCTCCCGCGGCCTCCGCCGCCGTCCCTGAGCTTCTGCATGCAGAGTGTCAGAGTGGCGATTACGTCAGCCGCGGCCTCCGCTGTGTCCGCGTGGTTGGATGTGCACTTGTCAGCCTGGCGTCTCCTGTCTCCAGTGGCCGGCGCCGCCATTACTGTTTTCATTACCACATGGATTACAAACCAAACTTCCCTCCAAGTGTCTGCATGGGCGCAGCCATCTTGGATTCTGTCAGCTGATCATTTCCTCCAATCTGTTGTCAGTATTTTTAATCTGCATAATTGCCAAGCCAATCCCTTCCTTGCTGCAGGTATAAATACACTGTGCCTGAGCAAGGAAGGCGTCAGTGCTTTGGTTGTCAAACCTAGTTCCTGTTTGTCTCTCTCCTGTGATTGTCTTCCAGGTTCCAGCTCCTGTCTCAAGACTTTCCACCATTCCACCTGCGGTGTAGCCTGACTCTCCAATCTATTGTGGATTCATCTGTTTCCAGCTACAACATTACCTGCTTCCAGCTCAGCTTCCAGCAGAGTACAGCTTCTCTTAAAGGGCCGGTGTCCTTTCTACACTTTACCACTCTCCACCGGTATTATTATTTCTCCGCTCTCAAGTTCTACATTTCAGTTCATATTTCATCGCTCCCAAGTTCATTTATTATTTAACTGGTTCCAGCCAGTATCCACTCCGTGCTAACAACAGTCTGGTTCCAGCCAGTATCCACAGCAGCCGTTTTATCTTCAGCAACCCAGCTTTTCCTGGAACACCAGCTGGTACAATCCTGGGTTATCTCCATTGCTACAGTCGGGCCTGGTAAGGACTTTCCATCTAGAAGATTATAAGAACTATCTCACACTACCAGTGCCCTGTGGCTTCTGCCATCCTGTAGTACCCAGGAACTGTATTTATTCTTTGCTGACTTTTATGTTTTCTTTTACTGCTGCTGTGTTGCGGAGTTGTCATAATAAACATCATTGACTTTTATCCAAGTTGTCGTGGTCACGCCTTCGGGCAGTTATTATTCATGTTACTTACATGTCCAGGGGTCTGATACAACCTCCCAGGTTCCGGTACATCTCAGCCCCTACAACTGAGGCTGCCTCCCGTCAGCTCAGGCCCTCAGTTGTGACAGTAAGCACTGACCTAATGAATCCAGCCGGAGACCAGGATCAAGCGGCCAGGCCGATGCAAGAACTGGCAGCCCGACTAGAACATCAGGAGGCTGCACAGGGCCACATCATCCGCTGTCTCCAGGATTTCTCTACTCGGCTGGATGGGATTCAGACAACTCTCCGTGGATCAGGCGCGTCTGGTGCGTCAACCACAGTGACTCCAGCTATAACCCCACCCACCTTACCCATTTCTGCTCCACGTCTTCATCTTCCAACGCCAGCAAAATTTGACGGATCTCCAAGATTCTGCAGGGGATTTCTCAACCAGTGTGAGATTCAGTTTGAGCTACAACCTGGCAATTTTCCCAGTGACCGTACAAAAATTGCCTACATTATTTCTCTTCTCAGTGGCTCAGCCCTTGATTGGGCATCACCGTTATGGGAGAGGTCCGACACCCTGCTATCTTCCTACACTGCCTTCGTGTCAACATTCAGGCGCATCTTCGACGAGCCAGGCCGGGTAACCTCAGCTTCATCCGAGATTCTCCGTTTACGCCAGGGGTCACGTACTGTAGGACAATATCTGATACAGTTCCAGATCCTGGCATCCGAACTGGCATGGAACGACGAGGCCCTGTATGCTGCATTCTGGCATGGCTTATCTGAGCGTATTAAAGATGAGTTAGCTACCAGAGACTTACCTTCTAAGTTAGATGAGCTAATCTCACTCTGCACGAAAGTTGATTTACGTTTCAGAGAGAGAGCAACTGAGCGTGGAAGATCATCTGCTCCAAAATCTTCTGCTCCTCCTCCTCGTCAACTGTCACCATCTAAAGATGAGCCCATGCAACTTGGCCGTTCCCGTTTAACTCCTGCTGAGCGCCGAAGACGTCTCTCCGAGTCTCTCTGTCTCTATTGTGCAGCTCCGTCTCACACCATTAATGCCTGTCCCAAACGTCCGGGAAACTCCAAATCCTAGCTCGCCAAGGAGAGGGCCGGCTAGGAGTAATGATCTCCTCTCCATCTCCTCAAGATTGTAATCTCCCAGTCTCGCTTCAAGTTGCTCAACGTTATCGGAACGTCATTGCCCTCCTTGATTCCGGAGCAGCTGGGAACTTTATTACCGAAGCCTATGTTAAACGGTGGTCCCTACCCACCGAGAGACTTCCTTCGTCCATTTCTTTAACTGCCGTGGATGGCAGCAAAATTTTTGATGCAGTTATTTCTTTAAGGACTCTACCAGTTCGTCTGAGAGTGGGAGTTCTTCATTCCGAACTTATTTCTTTTTTAGTGATTCCAAGAGCCACACATCCTGTGGTCCTGGGCCTTCCATGGCTCCGTCTTCACAATCCTACAATTGATTGGACGACTACGCAAATCCTGGCATGGGGTTCCTCCTGTGCTGAGACATGTTTGTTTAAAGTATTGCCTGTCTGTTCTTCCTCCCCCAGGTCGTCTGATGTTCCACCTCCTCCATATCAAGATTTCACGGATGTGTTCAGTAAAGCTTCTGCTGATATCCTTCCTCCTCATAGAGAATGGGACTGCCCGATTGATCTCGTTCCAGGGAAGGTTCCACCTCGAGGCCGAACTTATCCGTTGTCTCTGCCTGAGACGCATTCTATGGAGGAATACATTAAAGAGAACCTAGCAAAGGGGTTCATTCGACCTTCTTCTTCCCCAGCCGGCGCAGGCTTCTTTTTTGTAAAAAAGAAAGATGGTGGTCTGCGGCCGTGCATCGACTACAGAGGTTTGAACGACATTACCATCAAGAACCGTTATCCTTTACCCCTGATTACTGAGCTCTTTGACAGAGTTAGCGGAGCTACCATCTTTACAAAGCTGGACTTGAGAGGTGCATACAATCTCATCCGGATCCGTGAGGGTGACGAGTGGAAGACCGCCTTTAACACCCGTGACGGACATTATGAGTACCTCGTCATGCCCTTCGGATTGAGTAATGCTCCAGCTGTCTTCCAGCATTTTGTCAATGAGATCTTCAGAGACATTCTATACCGTCATGTCGTGGTCTATCTAGACGATATCCTCATTTTTGCCAACGATTTAGAGGAACATCGTTTTTGGGTTAAAGAGGTTCTGTCCCGTCTCCGTGTCAATCATCTCTATTGCAAATTAGAGAAATGCGTCTTTGAAGTCAAGTCCATTCCGTTTCTAGGGTACATTGTGTCCGGTTCCGGACTAGAGATGGATCCTGAGAAACTACAAGCAATCCAAAATTGGCCGATACCCTTAACCCTCAAAGGGGTCCAGAGGTTCTTGGGGTTCGCCAACTATTACCGAAAGTTTATACGAGACTTTTCCACCATTGTGGCGCCTATTACTGCTTTCACTAAGAAGGGTGCTAACCCGTCCAAGTGGTCTGAAGAAGCCATGCAAGCATTTCATCTTTTAAAACAAAGGTTCATCTCTGCGCCTGTTCTGAAACAGCCTGACATCGACTCTCCTTTCATCTTAGAGGTGGATGCCTCCTCCGTTGGAGTAGGAGCGGTGTTATCTCAGAGGGCTAAAGATGGCCATTTACACCCTTGCAGTTTCTTCTCCCGGAAGTTCTCCCCAGCTGAGCGCAACTATGCCATTGGCGACCAGGAGTTGCTAGCCATCAAGCTCGCTCTAGAAGAGTGGAGGTATCTGTTGGAGGGAGCTTCTCATTCAATCACCATACTTACAGACCACAAGAACCTTTTATATCTGAAAGGCGCACAATGTCTCAACCCTCGTCAGGCCAGATGGGCACTTTTCTTTTCCAGGTTCGACTTTAAACTCCAGTTCAGTCCGGGCTCTCAGAATCGCAAGGCCGATGCCCTTTCCCGCTCATGGGAGCAAGAAAATGAGTCAGAGTCTTCAGACAAGCATCCTATTATAAATCCGTTGGCATTCTCCACGGTAGGGATGGACTCTACGCCCCCATCAGGGAAAAGTTTTGTGAAACCGATGCTAAGGAAGAAGCTCATGCATTGGGCCCATGCTTCCCGTTTTGCCGGACATACAGGTATCCAAAAAACCCTGGAGTTTATCTCTAGGTCCTATTGGTGGCCAACTCTGAAAAAGGACGTCTTGGAGTTTATTGCATCTTGCCCAAAGTGTGCCCAACATAAAGTATCCCGCCAGTCGCCTGCGGGGCAACTGGTTCCACTATCTGTTCCCCGTCGACCTTGGACCCATTTGTCGATGGATTTTATTACAGATTTACCCATGTGCAACAAGTTCAATACCATCTGGGTGGTAGTTGACCGGTTCACCAAGATGGCACACTTCATTCCTCTCACCGGTCTTCCGTCAGCTTCCAAGTTGGCTCAAGTATTCATACAAGAGATCTTCCGACTCCACGGTCTTCCTGAAGAAATTATCTCAGATCGAGGAGTTCAATTCACAGCCAAATTCTGGCGAAGTTTATGTCAAGTCCTTCAAGTCAAGCTAAAGTTTTCCACGGCTTACCATCCTCAGACCAATGGTCAAACCGAGAGGGTGAATCAGGACTTGGAGGCCTTCCTCCGCATCTATGTGTCCTCCTCTCAAGATGACTGGGTTCAATTACTTCCCTGGGCCGAGTTCTGTCATAACAACCAGTATCATTCTTCATCTGCTTCAACACCATTCTTCACTAACTTTGGATTCCACCCTAAAGTCCCTGAGTTCCAACCGCTTCCAGCAACTTCTGTTCCCGCAGTGGATATCACCTTGCATCAGTTTGCCAATATCTGGAAGAGCGTACGATCAGCTCTGCTCAAGGCATCGTTCAGGTACAAGAAGTTTGCGGATAAGAAGCGTCGAGCAGTTCCTGCTCTCAAGGTGGGTGATCGGGTATGGTTATCCACGAAGAATTTGAGGTTAAGAGTTCCCAGTATGAAGTTTGCACCTCGCTATATCGGTCCTTTCAAGATTGAACAAGTCATCAATCCTGTTGCTTACAGACTTCAGTTGCCTCCCTTCTTAAAAATACCCAGGACATTCCATGTTTCCCTGTTGAAACCGCTGATCTTGAATCGGTTTCATTCCTCACTTCCTCCAACTCCGAAAGTCCAAACTCAACGAGGCGTTGAGTATGAAGTGGCCAAGATCCTGGACTCACGTCACCGTTACGGTCAACTACAGTATCTTATTGACTGGAAGGGTTACGGCCCTGAGGAACGTTCATGGACCAATGCTTCTGATGTCCATGCTCCTGCCTTGGTCCGGAGATTCCATTCCAAGTTTCCTCAAAAGCCAAAGAAGTGTCCTGGGGCCACTCCTAAAGGGGGGGGTGCTGTCACGATCCGGGTATCTGGACGCCATTTCTTACCCATCAGATGCCTCCTAAGGCTGGCTCAGCGCTCCAGGACCGGATCCCATCTGTTATCCTAATGTTCACATTCCTGCATCCTCTCCTGTCTCTGAGACGCTGTCACAGTAACGCCTTATTACATCTGGCATGGCGTCTCCCGCGGCCTCCGCCGCCGTCCCTGAGCTTCTGCATGCAGAGTGTCAGAGTGGCGATTACGTCAGCCGCGGCCTCCGCTGTGTCCGCGTGGTTGGATGTGCACTTGTCAGCCTGGCGTCTCCTGTCTCCAGTGGCCGGCGCCGCCATTACTGTTTTCATTACCACATGGATTACAAACCAAACTTCCCTCCAAGTGTCTGCATGGGCGCAGCCATCTTGGATTCTGTCAGCTGATCATTTCCTCCAATCTGTTGTCAGTATTTTTAATCTGCATAATTGCCAAGCCAATCCCTTCCTTGCTGCAGGTATAAATACACTGTGCCTGAGCAAGGAAGGCGTCAGTGCTTTGGTTGTCAAACCTAGTTCCTGTTTGTCTCTCTCCTGTGATTGTCTTCCAGGTTCCAGCTCCTGTCTCAAGACTTTCCACCATTCCACCTGCGGTGTAGCCTGACTCTCCAATCTATTGTGGATTCATCTGTTTCCAGCTACAACATTACCTGCTTCCAGCTCAGCTTCCAGCAGAGTACAGCTTCTCTTAAAGGGCCGGTGTCCTTTCTACACTTTACCACTCTCCACCGGTATTATTATTTCTCCGCTCTCAAGTTCTACATTTCAGTTCATATTTCATCGCTCCCAAGTTCATTTATTATTTAACTGGTTCCAGCCAGTATCCACTCCGTGCTAACAACAGTCTGGTTCCAGCCAGTATCCACAGCAGCCGTTTTATCTTCAGCAACCCAGCTTTTCCTGGAACACCAGCTGGTACAATCCTGGGTTATCTCCATTGCTACAGTCGGGCCTGGTAAGGACTTTCCATCTAGAAGATTATAAGAACTATCTCACACTACCAGTGCCCTGTGGCTTCTGCCATCCTGTAGTACCCAGGAACTGTATTTATTCTTTGCTGACTTTTATGTTTTCTTTTACTGCTGCTGTGTTGCGGAGTTGTCATAATAAACATCATTGACTTTTATCCAAGTTGTCGTGGTCACGCCTTCGGGCAGTTATTATTCATGTTACTTACATGTCCAGGGGTCTGATACAACCTCCCAGGTTCCGGTACATCTCAGCCCCTACAACTGAGGCTGCCTCCCGTCAGCTCAGGCCCTCAGTTGTGACAGCACTTACATGTCCAGGGGTCTGATTAAACCTCCCAGGTTTAACTTCATCTCAGCCCCTACAACTGAGGCTTCCTCCCGTCAGCCTAAACCCTCAGTTGTGACAACCTCCTCCCTTCATTATTTTCCCAAGTAGGGTTAGGCTGCAGGAGGGCTGGGCTGTAGGAGGGTGATGGTTAGGGTTAGGCTGCAGGAGGGGTGGGTTAGGGATAGAATTCTTCCGAAAACATGTCAGGATTTTGACCGTTGGGATTCTGCTGCCAGTTTGGTGACTGTTGGGATGTTCACCATCCGGATTTCATACTCCTTTTTTTAAAATATTTTTATTGACGCAATGAGTGATACATTACAATGGTAGAAATGCTTTAAGGTATCATACATAGAAATAGATATTTTCATTAGGGCCCAATATGTTCAAGTCGCACATGCAGTTAAAATATATAAAGTTATCTAGGAATAAGGGCTCTATTCATGAAGCAGGCAAAACAGTGGAGAAACAGGCCAGTGGAGAAGTTGCCCATGGCAACCAATCAGCATCTCCCTTACATTGTAGAAAATATACTTGATAATGGCTTCCTTCAAAGCTGATTGGTTGCCATGGGCAATTTCTCCACTGGTGCTTTTCTCCACTCGTTTTACTGCTACATGAATAGACCAGAAAGTGTGAGAAAATTATAAAACATTCCAGTAGGCAGATGAGACACTTATAAAATTGAACAACGCAATGGCTTCCAAAAACCATGGGGAGCAAAAAGAAAAATATAATGTTCCTATGCATAAAACAGTGTTTCAGGAAATTGACAATTTCAGGCCCGTACACACAAAGGGGTAAATTTACTAAGATGGGAGTTCTATTTAAGATGGGATGTTGCCCATAGCAACCAATCAGATTTTACTTCTCATTTATCTAGCACCTTCTAGAAGATAATACCTGGAATCTGATTGGTTGCTATGGGCAACATCCCATCTTGAATAGAACTCCCATCTTAGTAAATTTACCCCAAAGTGAATAAACAATAAGTGATTATAAACATGCTTGCCCCTCGCCCCCTAGGATAGCACAGTAATATGAGGATCACCCTCTGCCATACGCAAACGATACCAGGAGGTATTGCACAGAGCATTATTAATCTGGGTTTGTATGGCTGGTGACAGGGTTGCTATGAAGCTTTCCCACTTCTCGAAGATCCTCTCAGTTTTGGCCTCCTTCTCCGGCATATTCAATCCCTTTTTAAAAGATGGAGGCTTGTGTGCAGTGGACTGCTACCACCGTTGTGCTGTGTGCCCATTCATACTTGTTGCTGGTGCACCATCTTTCCAGTCATTTCTTCCAAAATATGGCACATGGGCAGAAAATAGCAAAGACGGTGGCACTATACCAGAGTCTTTGCTGTCTCCTGTTTTGGCACCATCTTTCTGACAAAGTTGCTGTAAAGAAAGATGCACAGCGCCGCCTCCTCTATAACCCTGTCTCCGTGCACTGGAGCTCAGTTTGAAAGTTAGTGCCTGCAGTGCAGGCTGACAACAGGGAGGGCTGCGCTGAGCATCCCTAAAAAGAGCTTTTTATGAAGAAAGAAGACTTCAAGGGCCGCAGCATAGGCACTTGAGAGTGCTATATGTCATTTCTGACATATCATCCCTCACCTCCCAGTGGCGCTGTAGACTCCCGCGCCCTGGTTGCTCGGTAACTACAGTGGAGGGCTCCGGTTCTTCAGTTAGGACACACACACTGCCGCTGCTCTCTGGGATCGCGTGGCCGCATTCAGGAGGAGGTAAGAGGGTCCCCCAGGCGGGACCCGCTGCAAATCTCGATCCTGCGCGGTCTCTAGGAGACGGACCACGCGCGCTGGCGTGGACATTGTGGCCGTGCAGGGACCCCACTAGATCACCAGGGCATGGGCACAAGTCGGATTCAGCATATAATCCAATTTTATAAGGCCTGCAGTACCCGGTGGTGAAGTCCAGCAAGGGGATAAGGCTCTGACCTGTAGCCCCTGACCTGTAGCCCCTCCCCCAGCCCCAGGGTGCCATTTATTGCTAATGTTCCCACCCTGGAGCTGCATCTCTCTGTCTCCCTCACTCCCTATCAGCGTTTGGGCACCATTACACACACAGCTGCGCTGATCTGGGACTGGTGGGCAAAGTCTCCACTGAAAAGCCGCCTGCATCATTAGTGCTGTGCATTTACAGGACACTTAAGTATTCTACATGTCTTTAGACAGTGTTAGTTAAGAAAGAGTGCATCACTACAGGGATATTTAGTACAAGTACCCTGTGATATACATCCAGTCTTTACTGTGCATTGTTATATCTGTTTACCTATATAGCTTTACTTAGTGGTACAGTTTGTACTTAGTACTGCTAGTCCAGTGCAGTTTTATTGTTTGTAATAATTTCTGCATGTGACTGAGTGTGTGCCAATAGCTGCTGTGTGGTCTCTATTTTGTGTATCTCACACATATTGCTATCCCTATATTCTGTTTGTCTGCTTATATTGTACTATTGCACCATAAGATTACGCTTACTTATAATGTCTGCTAAACAGGGTGATAAATCCATAGCTGATCCTGCACCATGCAGTACTGATGCCACGGATTACTCGGAGGAAAACGTGGCAGCTGAGTGTTCAGGTACTGGGGGTTCTATACCCCATCGTTAGTCTGCAGCAACGGGGTAAATCAAGACCCACCTTGGGCTGTTTTCTCTAATTTACTTTCTACGCTAGTAACTAGACTTGCGCCCTCTGTGGGACCTCCTGTGCAATTACAGCCAAATATTGTCCCTGCAGTTAATCCGCCATGGGCAGATACTCTGTCCTCTTAGTTACAGCAATTGAATCAGTCACTAGCTCAACAAAATCATGACTCTCGCCCGTCTAAGACCAAGGGGTCATCTAAACGGGCCATTACTGCCTCACAATCCACACATGTTTCGGATATCTCATCTGATGAAGATGGCGCTTACACTGACCCTTCAGACACTGATGCAGATGCTTCTGATGGGGAATTTCTGACACAGGCGGATGTTCCTGACCTCTTGGGGGCTATCAGGCTGGTACTTCAAATTGATGATGATGAAGAGCCTCCAACTACCTCTAACAAACCAAATAAGTTTAAACTTCAGAAGGTTACTAAATTAGTTTTACCTCATTCTGACCACTTGGTTGATATTTGTCAGGAATCCTGTGAAAATCCGGGAAAGAAGTTTTCCCTGTCTAAGAAAATGCTAGCTCGTTATCCCCTCGCTGCAGAGTTAAGTAAAAATTGGGAAACCCCGCCGCCGGTGGACTCACAAGTTGCGCGTTTGGGGGCCTACTCTGCTCTACCTGTCACTACTGTCACCTCCCTGAAGGAACCGACGGATATGCGCGTGGAGAGTTGCTTGAAGACTATTTACACTCTTGATGGAGCTGTGCATAGGCCTACTATTGCGGCCTCTTGGGCTGCTAAAGCTATAGAGGCCTGGGTTCAGGAAATTGAAGCGCAACTACCGTCTAATTTTCCTAATAATGCTAGACAGTGTCTTTCGTATATTGTTACAGCCTCTCATTATATTCAGGAGGCGGCATTTGATGCAGGTGTCCTGGCGGCCAAGGCATCTACTACGTCCATTCTGGCTCGCTGCATTCTCTGGTTGCGATCCTGGTCAGTAGATCTGGACTCTAAAAAGACCTTGAAGGTAATCTGTTTCAAGGGAAACATTCTTTTTGGGGAAGATCTCAACAAGATTGTGGCTGACTTGGCATCAGCTAAGACGGCATGCCTGCCTAGTACTTCTTCTTTGGTTCCGAAGGCTAAGAGTACTTCCTTTCGTTCCTTTCGACCTCCAGGTAAAGCAAAGCGTCAGGCGTACCCAAAACAGGCTCGCACTTCCAAATCTGGTAAGCCAAAACCTAGACGTGACTGGGCTGCCTGTCATCCTGCTTCCAAAACAGACAAGCCTGCTGCATGACGGGGCGGGCCTCCCTCTGGGGGATCCCAGGGTGGGAGGCCGACTTCTACGGTTTGCTCAGGCATGGTTACAGACCTCTTCGGATGCCTGGGTAAGGGAAGTCGTCACTAGCGGATACGCCATCTCTTTCAAGAAATGTCCCCCTCGCCAGTATTGCTCGACAAACATCCCTTCGGATCAGGTAAAAGCAAAACTCTTCACTTTGTGGTGCAATCTCTCCTGGATACGGGAGTGATAGTGCCGGTGCCGCTGGCTCAGAGAGGCAGGAGGTACTATTCTGCGCTGTTCCTATTACCGAAGCCGAATGGGTCCTCGCGGCCCATTCTGAACCTCAAGTCTTTGAACAAGTTTGTGAAAGTTTCCAAATTCCGTATGGAAACGCTTTGCTCTATTGTTCTGGGCTTGGAGCCCAAAGACTATATGGTATCCCTGGACATACAGGATGCTTACCTGCATATACCTATTGCAGTGTAATCAGCAATACCTGCGGTTTGCTATTGGCAACCTACATTTTCATTTCCAGGCCTTACCTTTCGGTCTGACACGGCTCCCAAGTATTTTCACCAAGGTCATGGCGGTCATGACGGCTCTACTCCGCAGTCAGGGTATCAGTATCCTGCCGTATTTGGATGACTTGTTGATCCTGCCGAACTCTTCAGAGGTTCTCCTCCGTCATCTGGAACTGATGGTCCAAATCCTGCAAGCCCATGGGTGGCTCTTCATCTGGATGAATTCTTCCCTGGTCCCTGCTCAGAGCATGGTGCACCTGGGAGCGCTATTGGATACCCACAACCAGCAGTTGTTTTTGTATCCGGAGATTGTCCTGAAACTTCAGGACAAGATAAGATGCTTCCTATCTAGCCCATGTGTGTCGATACACTCGGCGATGCAAGTACCAAAGGTTTTTCTGAGGCTGTCATTCAAACTATGTTGAAGGCCCGTAAATTAGCTTCTGCTTGGATTTATCATAGGGTCTGGAATTCTTACTTCACCTGGTGTGCGCTAAGAATTATGATGCATACAAGTTCAGTATGGCCGAACTTTTGGCGTTCCTGCAACAGGGCCAAGACTTAGGCCTTTGTCTGGCCTCCCTCAAAGTGCATATTTCTGCCTTGCCGGTATGGTTTCAAAGAAAAATTGTGACTCTGCCTGATGTTCATACATTCACTCAGGGTGTTTTACGGATTCAACCTCCCTATGTCCCTCCTGTGGCTCCTTGGGATTTGTCGGTTGTTCTGGATGCCTTACAATAGTCACCGTTTGAACCTCTTGAGTCTATGGACCTTAAGTGGCTTTTCATTAAGGTCTTGTTCTTGCTGGCTATTGCCTCTGCTAGACGGGTTTCAGACTTGGGTGCCTTGTCCTGTCGGTCACCCTTTCTGATTTTTCACTGTGACCGGGCGGTTCTTAGAACTCTCCCTGGTTATCTGACTAGGTGGTGTCATCTTTCCACCTTAACAAAGAGAATGTGGTACCGGCCTTTATCTCTCCTGGTTTGTCCTCCCTAAGAGCGGTCTTTGGATGTGGTACAGGCTCTACCTATTTATATGAAGAGAACTGCTTCCCCTAGGCGATCTGATTCTCTCTTTGTCCTTTTTGGTTTTCACAAATGTGGCTGGCCTGCTAATAAGCAGACCTTGGCCAAATGGATTAGAATGGTGAGTGCACATGTTTATGTTCAGGCTGGCCTTCCAGCTCCTTTTTAGATGTTTTACATGTAATTGCCATTATTTCCGTGTAGTATTTTATTACAACTCAGTCCGAGTTGTTCATAGGGCATGCTGAAGAAATATATTTTAGAACCTATGCATTAACTCAATTTATGGCCCTCATTCCGAGTTGTTCGCTCGCAAGCTGCTTTTAGCAGCATTGCACACGCTAAGCCGCCGCCTACTGGGAGTGAATCTTAGCTTAGCAGAATTGCGAACGAAAGATTCTCAAAATTGCGAATAGAAATTTCTAAGCAGTTTCTGAGCAGCTCGACACTTACTCTGCCACTGCGATCAGTTCAGTCAGTTTCGTTCCTGGTTTGACGTCACAAACACACCCAGCGTTCGCCCAGACACTCCCCCGTTTCTCCAGCCACTCCCGCGTATTTCCCAGGAACGGCAGCGTTTTTTCACACACTCCCATAAAACGGCCAGTTTCCGCCCAGAAACACCCACTTCCTGTCAATCACACTACGATCACCAGAACGAAGAAAAAACCTCGTAATGCAGTGAGTAAAATACCAAACTTCTTAGCAAATTTACTTGGCGCAGCCGCAGTGCGAACATTGCGCATGCGCAGTTTGCGGAAAATCGCTGCGATGCGATGAAAAATAACGAGCGAACAACTCGGAATGAGGGCCAATGTGCCTAATACTTCTATTGCCTGAAGTGGTAACTGGAATTGCAAACTTCTCACCAAAGTTATTGTAGAGGAGTAAACTCCACGCTGCTACTCTGTTAGATTGTATATTGCGCTGAAGACACAGCATTTCCACAAAAACTAATTAGCCTGCATGGAAATAGTGGTATGTTTCCTCTTCTTCACAGTTTGACCTGCCTGACTTTAAACAGGGATCATTTTTTCCATCAATACATTATTTTAATTCTTATATTTAACTTTAAAGGTACTGTATAGGCAGGGCCGG